>NC_089201.1:25186378-25493045 GCF_963930695.1 Labrus bergylta
AATATATAACGATACATTTTTTGCACTTTGATTTCAGGCCTTTTGATTGCCCTATCTATGTTGAGGATCTTTTAATAGGTTCCAATTATGTGAATTTTGATTCAGCTGCCTTCTTGACAGTGCACCTGCCAATATATTATACTAGACTGCAGTAATTTCAATTCATAACACATGCTCTGTTGGGGTTTAATGGTTAAAACATGTATTTTTGGACAACTTGAGGCATTTTGAATATCTCTTATAATTGGTTCATCATATCAGTTGGAGCTATTTTGAACTCTCGGCTCAGAGCCAGACAGCTCTCAATACTAATTGTGTGAAACCTTTTGTCCTTTAACAAAAAGACGGCTGGTTTGAATTAGACATGAGTATTTTCAAGGGTCTTTGAGTACAGGGTGAGGAGGATGGGGGGAATAGCTCACTTTTCCATTGGTTTGCTTTAACCCCTCATTTGGGGTATTGAGCTAATTTCTTTATTGTTTCTTGTCTTATGTTCTTCAAGCTGCTAAGCTTTGCAATATTCATCACTATGGATCCCTGCAGCCTCCTAAACTCCCTGGGAAATAAAAGGAGAGTGTGTGTTCTCCAGTCTTGTGAATGAGCTTAAGGAAAAGTGTAGAGGCGATGTTTTTGAGGCTGTGTTTGTCTTTGTGTGCATGTGAAAAAGGACTGTGGGATTCAAAGCCCACTGCACTGAGTGCGAGAGCCCTTCCTTGTTTTCACATCCAATCCACTCAGGACTATCTGTCACTCATTGTTTCTCTCCGTTCCCCTTTCACACCTGTCTCTTCCTGGTATCCTTTTGTCTCTCATGCCGTCCTGCGCTGTCCTTGTTTACTCTCTTGCTAGCTGCCTCCCTTTTTTTTTTTGCCTTCTAAATTTGATTTCTATTTTAAGCCCTCACTCCTCTTTCCGTACTGGACTCTCACTCCTCCTCTGTGTCTTCCCACCGTCCTGAAAATTTCAGGAATACATTGAATGATATATGAGTTTCCTTTGATAGCCTGTCCTCACCTGACAGACATCCAGACTGGTTAACCTTTCCAGAAATTACTACACAAGAAAACAGTGTTTTTTTGTTGTTGTACATGTTTGTGGTGATTATTTTTGTATTTGGAAGACTCTACCTCTTGGGCATGCAGATGTTTTGTAGCTGCAATGGTAGACTGTTGGTGCAGAAAATAATGAGAGGTGATGTTGGATACAGCAATGAAAACAGCTATGAAAGGCCTGAAGTAGACTGTAACAAAATTAAGAAAGGTGCCTTTAATGAAGGCTGACAACATATACTGCCATGTTGGGATGTTTTATATATGTGTATATGCCATCATTTCCCATGTCTATGACTGCTAATAAAGAGACAGCTTAGGAGTCAGTGTTTAAATCACAAACACTCTTCTTGTTTGCAGCTGTTTAACTATTCGTTCCTGTCACATCTCTGTTTATTCATTTGTTGACCTTCCTGTTTCAGGTTAGTGCTGATTATACAACAGAGGAGCAGCTTTGTTTCCATCATGTGTGATTGATATAATTTTTGCTCAGAAGGGCCATTGTGCACTTTATCACTTCTGCTCAGCAAAGCTTTTGTCAACTCTCCAACAATATCGAGAGCCACAATATCCAAGATGTGGCCTGTCGTTTGAAATGAGAGCTGTGTTATCTGGAACTTAGAGACACTGCATCAGTTGGTTCTGGAGCTCTGAATATAGGCTGTTGCACAATTTGCATGTTCATACATCTCTGCTAATTATAGGTAATGCATGCCTCATATCGATCTGTGTCAATCCAGACTCTGTCGCCTCTAACCTGTAACCTCTGGCGGATTTCCTCTCTGTGTTTTCTTTATGCTCAGTGCTGAATTTGTGTTCATGATGACATGTGGGACATGAGTAGTAGTAAATGTGTGATATGTTTACTCTTTGAATAAGACTGGTAATCAGAGACCATTTGCAGGGCTCCTAATGGGAACCTTTCTTCTTTTGTTTGTGGTGCTAGTTGATCATGTGTCATTCTCTGGGAGGGCCAAACACTGAGATAAAAACCTGCACCGTAACCTCTACTGGACCTGTTCCATGCTGCATAAATCTGAGACTCAAATTCAACCTGAGACCCAAAGCTTTATAAAAGTTCATCTCCTAAGAGACAAAGTAATTCATACAGCACTGGCCTTTCAAAAATAAAGAAACACAGTTGAACTAAAACATTTGTTGTGTGTTGCCATTACACTTCATCAGTTTTCAAGAAGCTGTCATCAACTAACAGTTTGTCGTATGTCAACCATTTTTGATTATTTGCTAAATTCCAACGTTGCACATTCAGCTGTCAAAGTGATCTCAAGTTTTGCCTATTGGTGTCTCTTCTGTTTCCAACATGAGGAAAAGCAAGTGACCAAAACGAGAAAGGATAGGAAGATTGGATAAAAAAAAAAATCATCCTTTAATACTTGCAGGCTATTGAAAGGAAAAGAAAGACATTACGATTCAGATTTGTTAAAATGAAAAAAGTCAAGCATTGTCATGTCTGCCCTCAAGAGGAGAAGAAAACATTTAAAATGTTTCTTGAATGGCGCTTGCATTGTTCATTTCTGATTTGTTACAAGGAATCAGGGAATTAAATTGGCTTTCGCCACAAAGCATGAAGCAGATTTGTGTCTCAGGTTTAAATGTTTGATTTATCCTGGACTGTTAGCTTTATCTGTTTAAAGAGAGAAATAAATCATCACCAGAATACTGCTGATAGGAGATGGTATGATATTAGCGCGGATAACGTTCCGTCTGGTTTTTTTTTATACTGTTCACACAGACTGTTTTTACCTTAATACACCTAAGCCTGCTGATATGTAATTGGTTAATACAGCTTGGACTACAAATATACTATAAACGGAAACCAGAACACCCATGCTGTACTGTGTACAAAATCTACATTTTAATGTAGAATCTGTAAATAGAGTGTTGCACCCATGGAGTAAGCGTACCACAGGAAATTGCTCCCTTGCCAACTTAAGATCCAGTTGTCTGAGTCAACCCACAGCAGCAGTTTGGTATGTTTTACTCCCCCCTTATTTCCTGGGATGGAGACTCGATGTGTATCAGCGGATCACTTTCTGGGAAGCTTGTGTTGTATTTTGGAGGGGGTGGGACAACTTTAGACTTATCACTTCCCTTTCCCCTTAAGCACAGTGTCAATAAAGATTACCTGCATTGTGACATGTGTGAAACACCTTTAACTGTAATGAGCTTTTCCAGTATAGCGCACCCAGCAGACCTCACTTTCTGGAGCCTTTCAATTGCCATTATTTCCATGGTTACAGCAGGTCATGCTCTAGCTGTTTAAAAATCAGGCTAGTGCAGGACTTTCAAGAAGGCTTCTCTGCAGTACCCAGCGGATTATTAAAGAAGCAATTGCCATGTAAATATCAGAGTAGTGCGAATGATAATCATAGTCAGAAACGGCTCTCCACAGCAGATTTGATTTGACTTTGATGAGTGTAATCAGGAGACCATCAGGTAAAGGACTGGTGGCATAGTGTTCCTGAGATAATAAGAGAGGCATTTACACTTGAAATTAGTAAAGCAAAAACACAGCTTCAAAGGACAAATCCGAGCTAACCTTTTGTGTCTGTGCTTTCTCTGTCCTCCCCTCCCTCTGCTTGGCTCAAGGGGAAGAGGAATAAGCCAGGAGTGGAAACGGCAGACACTCCAGACTCGGCACGTGGGCGAGGGGAGAAGAAAGCCATCAAGTAAGTGCCTAGTAACTGGTTTGTGGAAGAATAATCTGGTGATAATTAACTACATTTGGTTCAGCTTTGAGTCCCTCGATATACACTCCTCAAACTAGTGAGCAATTGAAGCCTGCCATTTTTTATCTTGAATGGCCCGATCGCCACAAGAGCATGTTAGAGCAGACATTAAGTTAAAGGTTAGTGATTTAATCAGCATAGACTACATCTACATTATCTTACCTGTGAAGCTTTTTGGCTGGACCAGTCTGCTCCTGCACTTATCTTATGGGTTGGAAGATAAGTCTCCTTAAGTGCACGCCTGAAGCCACGCCTCGGCTTGATTAAAATGCTTCGGAAGGGGGCAAGTGGGGCTTGAGCTCTTTGCAATGTCGGAGTTTAAATATTTGGCAGTATTTTGATCTAACATCTCTTACAGGGCTCTGACTTAGATTAAGGTATTCTCTCTTTGTGATGAAACAGGGCTGTAGGTCAGTACCAGAAAATGTCAGCTTTGTAATGCTAAGTACAAGACTATTCCACAAAATGCCTCCGTTAACCTGCTCCTCACTGCTTGTCTTCTATAGCCTGCTGTTGTCTCAGTCGTATTTGAATGTCTGTGTTGACTTTTAATCTCTTGTAACGACAGTTTGAAGCACTAAAGATGGAATATGTGAATGTTTTTTTTCTGACTCGAGGTCCTTGGCCTCTTAATTTTTGCATTTTCTTTCTCACTGGCTCCAGCTGATTGGTGTGCTGTGTTGGTCATTCCAGCTTCAAACTCTTTTCTCTTCGTGCATTGCCTTTCTTTCCTCTGCTCTGTCCGTATAAGCTACAGCTCTGACTGCTACTGTGTGACTTGTATGACATCAGTGATTCTACTCACCTTTTCTTCCTCTCCTTTGACTGTGTGCGATTTATCTCTCTGCCTTGTGTCTCACGTGTTCATGCTCACGTTGAGGATTGGGGCCAGACTTCTGAATGTTTACTAAAATGTGTGTCGTCGTTGGTGCTGTGCAAGATGATCAGAACGTAATCACATGCTGTGTGTATTCATCAGATTATGACTTCCTCTTTTCTTGCTGCCTATCTCTTTTTGACTCCTCTGTGTCTTTGCTGCAGCACGTTGCTTTATGAAATGATTTTGTGAATGCTTTTCTCCTCCAGGCTGCCCCCCCCTTTTTTTTTAAATTTTTTTAATCGGACCACTATGTTGATGTTTTTTTTCAACCTCTGGTCAGAAATTAGGAATTATTCTGCAGCTGTATGGGCGACCCTCTTCCTCAACACAAGCCCTTCCATCATCTCCAAAAGCAGCAGGTGCCTGATGCAAATGGTTGGTTGGTGCCAAGGCTGTCCATGGTTGTGTTGCTCTGACCTGTCTCTCTCTTTGGCCGCAGTGATCTAGACAGAGACTTTTGGAATAACAATGACAGCAGCACAGTGCAGCAGAGGTGGAGCTCCTATCCACCCAAGGAGTTCGTACTAAACATTTCTCCCTATGCCCCATATGGAGATCCTCGCCTCACACTCAAGTGAGTCTTGGTCCAAGGTTGGTAAGAGCCTTCCACCGGAGCAGGGCTGTAACGAGGCAGGGGCTGTGCCACCTTACTACTAAACCCCTAACCCCCCCCTTACTTTCACTTGCATTCCTCACCTCTCCCTTTCTCACACCTTCCCCGCCTTTTTTTAATTTATTTTTTTAGCTGTGCAGTCACCAAGACTTGCCCCTCATCAAATTGAACCATTCAACGTCAATTTTATAATGCCACTTATTAAATCCAGCTCGCTTTATAATCTCCATTATCTTTCTTTCCTGAGGATAAAACGTTATTCCTGAGTAACCGAGGATATAGCCAAAAACAATACAAAAAAGCCCGTTCCATAAATGTCATAGTGTTTCAATTTACATAAACTTCACATTTCTAGACATGCTACTGTTTTTTAATGTGAGTTCCATCAACAATGGTATAACGGCATCAATAAAAACCCACCCAATGTTAACACACTGGAGGGCATAAATGGTTACTAATGATTAGTCATAATCTGTGAATGTAGGAAAATGTCACACACGCACATTACAGCATCCCCGCGACAGCCATCCGACCATTACGGCAACAGCATGCAGGCGAGCCTGATAGAAGCCCCAGGCTAATTCCTGCTGCAGCTCCACACATCCCCTCACCTTTTAATGAACACAGAGGCTGCCCTCGTACGCCCCCCCACTCGCTACAGCCCTGCTGCTCCCACTAACTCCTGACCTCTAATCTCTCACCTCTTTCCCATGGGGTGTAACCATGGAGACGGACAACCCTCGTAGCTTTTCTCTCCTTTTAAGACATGTGTACTTTAACCCACCTTCTCTATATTCTGTGTCTCTCCCTGTCTCGCTGATGTCAACTAAAATGTGTTTGTTGTTGTTGTTGTGGAGGGTTGACCGTTAACCAGGTTGCAGTGTGGTGCCAGTGTTCACCTGTGGTTTACATCCATCTGTGGCTTCTCTCTGACCCTCATCAACCTATTATCTAATGTGTGCTGCAGTAACACTGGAGCACTTGAACTGTGGCTGCTGTCTATCATATTGGGAGATAAGGTAACAGTGTTTTTACCGGATGCAATGAAAGTGATATTTTTCACTCACTAAGCACTTGAATCCAATAAAGCCCTTCGCAAGGTCATACCTATCTCCCTCTGGGCACCTAGAAGACTCTAAGCTTAGACACCCTGCTGCCAGGCGTATGTCTGATAAACTCTCTAATAACTGGTCATCTTTAATAGGCCTAGCTGTTGAGGACTGTGTGTTGAATTGCCTGGAGAGAGGAGGCAGTAGTGTGCTTAAGAGTGCAGTGGATAAATGGATTGCTGTCTAAAAACTCTTACCTGAGGGTGACGGCTGTTGATCTCAAAAGAGCCAAGTTCAAATCCTAGTGTTTGTGTTTTGAGAAGTTTATTTTATAAAAAAAAGGTAAAAAAAAACACCTCAAGGTTGTAGTTTATTGTCTGTAAAGCTGTTTTCATCAAGTCCAGCCTTCACAAGTTTTTCTCAAGCCCAGTGCTCTACAATTGATGTTATATCACCTGCAGTGATGAAAAAATATCTTTTACATCAGTGGTGCGTGGGTTATGAAAAACTTTTAATTAAAAAGGAAAACGGTTTAAACATACATTTTACCTTTAGCGAAAAAATAGGGACTACTTTTTGACGCCCACCAGTAATGCCTGGCTGAAGCCAAAAGGCAGCTTGGAAATGATTTTCTGTTTGAGCTTCTCCCGAGGTCAGCAGCCTTCACTCTCTGGAATGACTTTCGCCCTAATCCATCAAACATGTTACCTTAGCTGCGAGCTCAATGTCCATCTTTGAGGACTTGCGTTGGGTACAGCAACCAACCAACCAAGATTCTTGGAGGTTTCATTTTCATGGTTGAACTTTAATATTGATCCACATTGGAAAAAAACTGTTTCACTGGATTGACATGGCAACATTTTTAAATGTAGGTATCAGGCTTGGTAGTTAATAACTTCTATATATTTCACTCTATTTAATCAATCTCATGGCTTTGAGATAAAAAGAAGTCAAAGGAATATATAGATGTATTTCTTTGTAAATCAATTCTACCTTCTGAAGTTCAGTGAGAAAAATGATTGATATCTTAAAGGGATTTTCCTGTAAATACTCATGGTGATTTATGGGCCCAGTTATTTATGTGATCCTACTTTTCATAAAGATTAAGGATGTCCTTCTTGTATCTGACTCAATATATGAGGCCCATGTCTCCCGTGTTGACCGTTGCTCCAGCTGTGTGATTCTGGCTGTTGCAGTGATTGATTACTTATCCACGTGCTCTGTCAGGTCAATTGGTCAGAACTAAATGTGAGAGGTGACCTTCAAAGGGACATGATACAAACTAAAAGCACCCTCCTCCTCCTCCTCCTCCTCCTGTTTCACACGTACACACCGGGTGACAACCTCTTCTGTGCCTTTTTTTTATTTTTTTATTTTGTGTCACCTGGAGCAAGAGCAACATGCATATTAATGAAATGTAGTCATGGCACCAGAGGGCACTACAGTGCTTTATTTCTGATCAAAACTGCTTACAGTGCAGACATGACATTTTAGAAGTGAAACCAGGTTTGAGATGTAATATCACTTGAGTGACAGCACTCGTTATGCCTGAACTCATTTGGAGGTCGATATGATTAGATTGTCGTTAAGATTTTTCCTCCTGTGGAGTGCAGGTGTTTTTACCACGTCCTGTTTACTGTTATTGACACTAAGTAGAGATCAAGTGACAAATAGATCTTTCAAAAATATAATGATACACATTAAGATCTAAAAATACAGTCGAATCGATGCTTTACAGGAATGAACGTGTATTTAACCAAATGTCACGTTGCACAGCTTTCCAAATGAGTCTCTTATTTGCTCATGAGGCACACAGTTCTACCCTCCTGCTCTAAGTTGCTACCATTAGATTGTCTTAAATAGCAGCACATTTCAAGCCTCGAATGCCCAAATGAATGGGAGAATGAGAACTTAAAAAAAACAGAGTCCACACTCTGTTGCCGCTAGTGAATGCTGGCAGATGTAGTATTGGTCCTCGGGGCCCAAAGGAGTGACCATTTGCTGGTTTTCCGCCCTCCACAGGCTCCCTCTTTAGTCCTCTCTCTCTCCCCTCCTCCTCCTCCTCCTCTTCTTCTCCTCACCTCCATGCCTCCTCCACCACACTGGAATCCAGACCTTTCTCATCTACCTGCCTCTCACTTGGCCTGGAAACTAGTCCTGCCCCCTCAAAACACTCTACTGATCTGGCTTACCTTCTTAGCCATGTGGTTGCTTGATGTATTTTCCTTTGTGGGTGTGAGTGTGTGTGCGTGTGTGTGGGTGTGTTTGTGTCCCGTCTTTCTCACACTCTTTGGTCTTTTTCTCCTCTGCCTGTCGTTATTCTCCTCTCCTCTGTACTCTCTGTCTGGCGTGGGACCTCCGCACCCTCTCTCTGTCTCTCAGTGGGGCAGTGTCAGGGGGTCAGAAGGGGGCAGCAACTGGGCATGGGGATGATGGGGGGGGTCCTTATCGCAGTGACAGCGTGAAGAGCATGGTAACAGAGGGAGTGAAGGCCGGGAAGTGGCAGACCGTCCAGGGCCACATGCACTCCGGAGGACTGCGACCCAGCGAGTGAGTTCTGAAACCGGGCAAAAACAAAAGCAAACATTTCAGTCATTTCAGTGCAGCAGAAAAAAAGGAAAATAAAACATGCAATCACAATGTTATTTCTTTGAGATGTTACCTCCCAGAAGCTATGATTAGATGAATGAAAGATTTTTTTTTTTTTTTTATGGCCAAGGAAGGTGCAGCTCAGGTTTCAAGGTGAGCATGTGGGCACAGATCAAGGCGTGAGCAACGGGGAGATGTGATCTTGCGTCATCCTGAGAAGATAACAATAGTTCACTTGCACCGTATCACACCGACTCAACCCCCAGCTGCTCCTGTATAACTCTGCAGGAGAGTATGATTTATTTATGCGAGGAACTGCACTGCCTGCGAGTGTACTTTCGAAAAAATGCAACACAAAAATGGTCTCGTTTTCACACACTGCCTGAAATAGTGCCTCACACCATGCCAACGAGCCCTTTTAATTAAAACTCCGCCTGAAACGTAAACTGCATGTTGCAAACCCGCAGCCATGATGTTTGACATGATTTAGGGTCCATACTCAGCGTCTCGTAAATGAGGCAGTTAACTCTTAGTTCTTGATGATTTTTTTTACACCTCTCTTCAGCACCTCGTGTCTATGATTTCTTCCTCCACAACACATTTACGCTCATCACTTCCTCGCTCCTCATTCCTCCTCCTTCTTCCCTCATCTTTCTTTTTGCCCCCTGTCTATAATTGGATTCTATTTTCAGGCTGCTATAAGTGTCTGTGTCTCTAGTGTTGTGTCTCGCACCCCATTTTCTGTCACCCTCTGCTGTTATCCCTCCCTCACTCCTTCCATCTTTGTGTTACCATGTGAAGCCACTCCTCTCCTTCTCTTCTTCTTTTGTACCCACAAACTTGTTCCACTTCTGCAAAACCTTCCATTTACCTTTTTTATCCTTTTTTTTAAATTATTTGTGACTGTTAGATATCATGGACTGCACACTTAAAGCCTTATGCAAAATTGTGTTGGGTAAAGTATGCCAGGCGGAGTAAAAAGGCACATAACTGATGTGAATAGCGCTCTCATGACCCAATTCTGGTAGTCTGGGTTACACAGTGATCTCAGAGAGAGGAGGATATATTTAGTGAGTAGAAAAAAATTATATTTAAAAGGTTACAGTAGATCCATCACAACAAAGGCAAGATGTATGTGTACATAAAGTGTCAAAAACATGCTACACACCCTCTGTTGTTATGACTACTGACTACTGTGGCGGGCCCATGTAAAATAATTTATCAAGGGGAGGAGTAAAAACTGAGTGACAGAGGGAGGGAGTTGTTCTGTCGGACTTGGTTGGCTGTCGGGATGTCTCTAGAGGTGCAGCATGTATTTAAAGACGAAAAAGACTAAGAGAGACAGGAAGACAAGCTATCAGGCATGTAAAAGTAGAATGCCGAGAAGGGGAAATGGGGATCTCTCATCACACCAAAAAAGCCTCGTCGAGAAGGCCAGGGAGCAGCAAAACCGCCGCGCGCGCACCACGACGGGGTCAAGCGGCACAGAATGGCACCTTGCCCTTGCGGACCTTTCACATCCGAATTCTGCCTGCGCGGCACCCTTCCACACGCAAACCGCACACTCAGGCACGTAAGGTGCATGCAAACCTGACGCAGACACGCAGGCGGAGCTCACAGTCGGCACACTTGTGCTGGACTCAGGCCTATCAGCAGCACACAGCACACAACGATCACTCAGGCTGCACCTTCTACTGCTATTTCTGCTACTGCTGTTACTGCTGCTGCCTCACAGTGCTCTCCTTCTCTCTCCTCCTCCTCCTGTCTCCACCTCTAAACTCTCCAACCCCTGCCTCCCTCTCCTCAAACACCAATCTTCCTCCTTCCTCCTCCCCCTCCCCCTCCCGGTCATTAACTCCCTGTTTGGGTGAACTCTCCTGTATCTTTCCTGATGTCAACCTGACTTCCTTTGTTGTGTCCCCCTACTGCCCTGTGCCACCATGTCTCCTGTCTGACCTCATCACCTCTGAAAAACTCACCTCCTCCTGCCACGGCTCTCCCCCTTCTCCTTCTTCTCCCCCGTCCTCCCATGCATCCTCCGACTCCTTCCTCCCTCCTCAACATCCTGTCCTGTGCCGGCCGTGGCCTTCCCTACGCTCTCTCTCCTCCCTGCTCCTCTGCCCTCCCAGCTTTGGGGACACAGTCTTGTCTTATGCATCCACTTTGGATCACATCCCCACCCGGCCTCGGACGCTGCTGCGCCAGCAGAGCCTTCAGCAGCCTCTCATCCACCCCCCGGGCCCAGTCCTCGGCCATCCGCCCACCACATCCCAAAGCTTGGGACAATTACACACTGCACCCGGACAGCCTGGGGGTGGTGGTGGGGGTGCTGGGACAGGAGAGGGCGGTGGTGAGGGTGGGTGTGCGGGTACAAGAGGTGGTCCCCGGGGGGCACGGGGCGGCCCAGCCGGAGCAGGGGCCTCTCGAAATAGGGGAGGTGGAGCAGGAGGGAACCCAAATGCCAATCCTGGAAGCTGGGATTACATGATGGACCAGGTGAAGAATCGAGGCCTGGACGTCAAATCCTTCCTGTGAGTCTCTCCTAACTCCTCATTCATATCTCTCTGTAATGTCCTTTGTAGTGTCCCATGCTAATGCTTCTGTCTCTACATCTGATGTTAGTCTATGTCATGCTATGCTAGAGTCAAATTATAGAACGTGATTTAGCTTTAATGCATAACCCTTAATTTCTTAGAGAATGGTTTATTTATAATGTATCTACGAGTAAGTAAAAACGAATCTGCTTTTACCTTTATCTTTGTGAAACTCTGTTCTCTGCCTATTGTTTTTTGTTCACTTAGCATTTGACATCCAGGGAAGGATATTACTTTAGCCTGTAAATGTAAATATTTACTTTGTGTTTGTGTGCATAGTTGTACAAATGTGCAATATGTAGAGGTCTTCTTTTATCTTTAAGGAAGGCTATATAAAATCGTGTATTTCGAGTATGTGCTGGTTGAAATTGTGGTTAACAAGCCTGATTAGTCCATGTAATAGCTTAGCATGTAAATGCAGGATGATGCAGATGAATGCAGATGAGGAGGCTAGAGGTCATCTTATTTGAAAAATGGATTATATATGTTATTAAGCATGGAGTTATTAATGTAAACAAGATGTTGACTTTTAGCTCTGAGTCCTGTGGGATTGCAGGAGATGGATCAACATCTCATATTGTGAAAGCATCGTACATCACATCTTGGTGATTTTGTAACTATTCATTATGTTTGTTACATATTATTCTTAGAGACGCATGACGTTATGTGTTCAATTGTCCGTATGAAAATCAGCTGAGCTCAGTGTTTAAGGATAGACATTTGTGCTAAATCAGTGATAATCTAATCAAATCACAAAGCTTCTTATTGAGAAAAAAAATCATTTTTCCTCATTTAGAATAAATGACATCACGTGCATGAAAAATGGCAAGGAACTTACAGCATATTGTGAGCTACTTTGTACCCCATTCTGTGATGAATTGTTCAATGTTTACACTGTTTGCTCTGCTAAGCAGTAACATCTGTTTGGATGGCATTCAGTCTGTCTGCTGCAATTGTCCTTACAGGATAGAGCTCGCAGTGCTAGTTTATAATATTCATGAGACTGTGTCATAAAAAGTCACAATATCTTTTCTATTCACACCATCCCACTCAATTAGTTGATGTTATTTTGGAGCCATGCTTTGGCCAACACAGAAATGTTTACTATCCAGCTCAGGAGACAACATTAAGCCTTATCTGTATTTCACAGTGTGCAACAAAAAACTGTAACTGCTCTTCCGGTGTCAGCTTATATGCTGATTGTAAATCTGTGCCTGCTGGATGTGCTGCTAGCTAGCTGACGTGTGTCACCATCCGTACATCACTTGGTCCGAATGGATCAGTTAAAGAACAAGGGTTAGGTAGCCGTGTGTAGATCTGTGCTAACCCGAAAGTATTGATGTTTTATGTCAGCAGCACCATTACTTACATTACGAGATATTGTTACTTAAGGGCAGGAGTGGAGTGGAGTGGGGGCAGATGGAGGAGAGAGAGTGGTGATGGAGGGCAACATGTGTTTAATGTCCCTTTGCACTGAGCCTGTTTAACAGTAGCTTCTCAAGAATCCAGTTTTCTTTTGTGTGTGCGTTAAAGCTTTACTGGTCATTTGAGTGTGACACAGCTGAACTAATGCCACAGGCTAACTGAGCAGTAGCCAAGCAACACATGCCATCATCAAGGTCACTGAGAATATCACCCATAGAGTCAAGTATAGCACATCATCGTAAATGTGAGATTAAGGTCATTGTTGTATTTCCCTCTCTTCAACAGTAACACTTATGATGGATAACAGAGTAGTCCGGTAATGGACATGACCCATTGTTCAAGCCGGTTAATTTGAGTCTTGGCTAGTTTCCCTATCTAGATGAGTCATTGCTCAGAGAAAGTGTTGATGTGATTGAAACAGATATCTAGCCTTTGGAGCTCTTTCACCAAATGGTACTCTTGGGTAGATTGGGCTTCATGCTTTTTGGCTTAAACCCAATTATTTATCCTGATGTCAGTGTCTGTCCCCTCACCTGCCTTTACTTCCTGTTCATTGATTGGAGTGTTTTACCAATATACTTAAGTGTAAATGCTTATACTTAAAAGGGGATTGAAGGACAGGGATGCAATAACTGTGATACTTACAAGTATCAGTACATGACCCATACCATTAGGCCTTTATCATATAGACCAGTGGTTCCCAACTGCAGTTACCAGGTAGTATAAAAAAATAAATATAAAGCAGCTCAATTGATAAAACTAATTTGATTAAGACATAAAGGTGAACTTTTAGCGAGTGAGAAAGATGATGAATTAGTTTGTTCAAAAGAGTTCAATAAAGCCGGGGTTCCAAAACTGTTCAGCTCGCAACCCCCAAAATAAGGGTGCCAGAGACTGGGGCCCCCCTACTGTGCCTGGACGTGGTTAAGGCATAACGTAGCACACCGCCATTCACTAGCACTAATAAACCCCTCCAAATACTGGCATCACAAAAGAACAACACAAAAGACAACAGCCTAAAAGCCATACGAATATTTTTTATGGTAGTTTATTGTAAGAAGCAGAATACAAGTTATTTTAACTGCCAAAAGATGGATAACAGAGAAATGAGCTGCACAGTTTTGATAAACAGTTATAGTTGGCTAAAGAATTGGATAATAAATTGTTTAGAATAATAAAATGGATACAATTAATTTGAATGATGGGTTGATGGAATCAGTCTTAAGGGGTTACTGTTGTAGGTCAGACATAAAATCTCTTGAGTTATGTATTGACGTATAAGAAGGAGATTATTAAACAAGACTTCATGGTGCTGCCAGAAAAGCTTTTGACAGCTGACAGCAGACTGTGAAAGAGATGAAATTGTGAAGTATAGGGTGATATCTTTTCACAGCTTGGCAGCATCATCTTTTCTTAGCGGAGGTATTCTCCTAGGCATTGTAACGCAGTCAGAGGCTTAAGCTATGGAAGCGTGGATACTGGTGACAGAAGGAGGGAAGGAGGCAGTGATGAGGAGGCAGGGAATTAAGAGTAGGGGATAAGGATGTGGGGAGGGGGGGGAATTGGAGGGCAGAATTGAGAAGATGAAACGAGAAGAGTGCAACATGGAGAGTGCAAGAGCGGTGACCCAGAAACGGTGACACACACCGAGCACCTCAAGACACTGTGTCACTCAAATAGAAACAATTAGTCCAGATCTTCTTAATGAGGCTTAATTAAATCTTAACTCTTGAAGAGATGTTCGATGGGAAAGGTGAGTCAGGAGGGAGAGCAGGATGCAGGTTAAAAAACTGGAAACAGAATGTAGAATACTCTGTGTGTGTGTGTGGGTGTGTGTGTGTGTTTGTTGGTGGCATGGTTGGCGAGTGTGTGCGCCTACACGCCCGTTTATTTCTTATATATAAATGAGGAAGCTCAAGCTGCTGAATGTCACATCCATTAAGGAATCATCAGCAGTTTCTTATTATTTGTTGTCATTATGCATTATGATGTGAACACAGCCTGCAGCTGTTTTCAGCACCACTTCATTAAATTCATTACATTCTTATTAATTTGGCCTTTGAGGTTAAGGTATCTTATTAATATCCTTCCCTGGACAAAGTGCTTACTGCTGGGATGTTATTTGCTGTTGCAGATTTATGACTGTTTTTCCTCTGTTACTGCTTTCTCTGGTCTTATTGTCCCGCCACCTCTCTGCTCTCCTATCCTCGTACGACCTGAAATTACCTCTCCTTTCTTATCTCCCCCTGAACCACACCTTTTTATGTGCGACCTCCAAATCCTTCTGCATCTGTTCTCTTCTCTCGACTCTCTTTCTATCTCCTATTGTATTTTTTCTCATGGCGAGCCAGTGAGGGGAAGATGGTGGTCCTGGCTTTGGCCATAGGTGTGGCCGAGCAAGATGACTTTGCCAATATCCCTGACCTGCAGGAAACAGCGCAGGCACCACCACCAGCCAATCAGGAGCCCCCTCCTGAGAAGAGGTACCAGATAATGTATGAGAGTGCTAGTTGTATGTGAGAGAATGGAGTGCAAATGAAAGGACGAGGAGGATGTGATATCAAAGAAAAACAAGAGATGATTTCAGAATCTAGGTGGAGGACAGTAGCTTTGTTTTCTAGTGTTTCTGGTTGAGTCACTGCACTTAAGTGCATTGTGCCACAGCCCTTTATCTGAAATAGAAGCAGAGCTCAACACTCTCTTGCAGAAATAAAAATGGGAGCTCACTACGAAAAGTAAACATTGCCTTTTGTGCTGAGATGAGTAAAGAGATAGTCAGTTAAGCTTTTGAGTAACGACAAACTCCTCAAAAATGTCCTCAAATCACAGAACGCGAGGTCTTCTCATGCCAGTGGTCTTCTTTTCCTGACCATAATCATTATCTTCCCTGACGCTATGACATTCTCCTCCACCATTTTCATCTCTATTTGTTTGTCTCTTTGCCTTACAGAGCCCTACAGTTGGTAATTGTTGTATTTCCTTTGTGTTTTCCATGCTTTTATTATCCCAGCCCGTTCTGCTCATGTGTTCTTTTTTTCCCCTCCTGCTCATTAGCTCCCTTCAATCACCCTCTGCTGCTCTGAGAGTCCCGTCTCTGTAGCTCCACCGAGGGCCCAGAGAGCCTCCTCATTATTCCACAACATGCTAGTCACTTACATAAACATGCTGCTAAAAATAAACTTTTTCCTTGCCAGGCACCTTAACACACTCCAAGCCAAAATATATCCACTCACTTATAAGGATGCAGCGCTCTTTGCTTCTATCTCCCTATCTCCCCAAATAATTAGTTTAGCATTCTGTTCAGGAAATGGACCATTCGTATTATTTTGGTGAGACAGTTTAAGACTAACAAACGAGTACGCTGGCTGTGTCCTGTGAAACAAACAGCTCTCACCACTGCACTCGTGGTTTTCATACGCAGCCACGGACAGTCGTCGTGATTATTTTCACCGGCTTGTAACACCACAGAGTGAAAATCTTCCAGTCGCTCCAGCCGTAGGTAGAACCAACACACTCGATTGCCTCAGCAGTCCACTTAGTTTGATTTAACCTCACTTTGATTCTGTGACAAATTAGAGACAATTTGGAGATACATAATACGACGCACACAAAGAAACAGGGTAGCAGGGGATGATGAACAGATTCTGATTTACTCGTCACAGCGATTATGCCTCATTCACAAGTGTTAAATCAATTTGACACCTGATTTCAAACTAGGGCTCTGTTACAAAACAGATGGTAACTGTTTTCTTATCTAGACTGCACTATTGCAGTGTGAAGCTGCAAGTGTTGGATTGAGACATTTGAAGGATCTGATCTAGCAAGATAGCAAGTGTGACCTTTTACTTATATAAGCATCTTTGTACATAAAAACATTAGCTTCTTGAGCTATGCTTAACTTAAGACCAGTTAAATCCCGATGGCCTCTTGGTTGGTCTGCTTCCTCGTAGTCTTTTGCCCCCGAGCATCATGTGGCATTTTCCCGAGCCTGCACAGCTCTGCATGGGGTTGCAAACAAGCATGAAAGTATGCTTTGAGAAAGAATGTCGCTTTTGTGAACATCAAAACTATCTCCATTGTTCAGGATTAGTGGGAAACCGGTAGAGCCACTGAGGAGTGCAATTTTCTGTGTAATTTGCCGTTGCACATTACATCTGGCTTTTCCAGCCTTTGTGTTCACCTGGAAACCTCCTTAAATGGGTTGTGAAATCCACTAATAGACTAAACAGCGAGCAGGAACCACAGGGGCGCTTAGTCCAGCTCGTTGCCTGCAGGACTCACCTCGATTAGCTGTGATTGAGTGCAATGTGGAATATTCTAGATTAACCTGAGGTTCATGTCTTTTCTGTCAGGATGACTGGCAGTTTACACTCTGAACAATAGAGAGGGAGGATGTTAAGAAAATGATTTGAATATGCTGACCACAATATCTTGGACCTTTCTCGATCCCCTCTCCTGGGCTTCAAGCTTTGAGCCACCCATTCTTTTGTTTGTTTCCTGACAGATTACAAGGACAAATGTACAGTATAATAGAGGGTTTTGCAACCCTTTAATTGGAAGCTAATTTTAAGAGGCTCATGTTAAGTCCCCGGTATATTAGAAATGCAAGTTATAAGCTTGCTGGGAGTATATCATTCCCTATGGTGTTAGTGCTGACTTCAGAGATGTCTGACAGTGATTTAATCAATCACACTCATGGCATATTGCTCATTCTAAACGGGGCTCACAAACCAGAGACAAAGCTTGGCTCCCATCCGTCTCTTTACAACCATATCATCGCAGTCTGTGCATTAACACATCTCTCATGTGCCCATCACTCACTTCCATACCTGCATCACTCGTGTCATGGCTCTTTAATTTATTACACTGGACAGCTTGTTTCTCGTTAATATCTCAGTGAGCCAAAACGATCGAAGTTAATGAGAGTAGTTTATGTGACTCTCAGGAATTAACATCATCAACATTAAAGTGATCTTATGATAAATGTCAAAGAGCTGCTGTGTACAGCTGATGTGGCAAACATTAGGGAAACAACCAGTGGAGTAATATAACTTGGTATACTTAAGTTGGCTAATATACTTGGAGCTTTACCCTCCTTGAATGTATCTGACAGCTATAGTTTGAAGTTAATGTACAGACCAAGATTTTAAACCATCCTTTGGTAGATAAATGTAATATAATGCCTTTTTTTAAGGTAAACCTATAGTCTCCTGTCTTAGCAGTGTCCTAATCACTTTGAAATGTCTGTGATTATTAACAACCAAAGAGACATTTCTACTTAATTTTCTCAAATGGCTTCATTAAAATAACCGTCCAAGGCACAAAAAGATAAAATAACCTAATATGTCACTATTAAAGAAAAGGCTATGTTAATTCAAATTTGTGCAGCAGAACTTTTTCTCTTCATCCGTGTCCCATTAATCATATTATGACCCCACGATTTGTCTTTAATCCTCAGTTTGGATCTGTTGAAATAAACTACCACCAGTGTAAAATAATAATAATAATAATCAGTTAAAACAGTACAGTGCTGAGTACACACTAATACATCAGAATTAACAGTTAACTGTAAAATGTCAGTACTTATTGGACTATTTTTCTCTTAAATTTGAGCTTGCAGCTATGAGGAACTTTTTTTCTTTTAAATGACTCATTATCTTGAGGATCAACATTTAGCTTTTGTTCTGGTAGTCAGCAATGCAACTTCCTTTAAATACAATTTTGCTCTTTAAAAAAATTTACTGCCACTTTTACTCAGAGCGTTGACAAAAGGATGGTTTTACAGCACGGGAAACAAATGGTCCTAACTTACATCACAATTGTCCAAATCTTTTAAATAGGAAACTGTATGTAAAGTGCTCAACAAATACCACAGAAGCTTTTCATTTAGCCTTCAGCAGTGTGTTTATGCCTAATGGTTGCTTGGCCATAGTTGAGGGCAAGCCACACTATAGTGCACTGTTTTCCCCACTGGCCATGAGAAGGTGTTGTAGTGCTTGATATTCGTTACGCTCCGCCGCTGACCTTGCGAGTGCAATGGATGAACGTGTTCTGAGCGGCCATTTGTTTACGAAGTGAAGCAGGAGCTGAGTGACTGGTTTGAACTGCACCACAGTCGGTAGTCTAGATACATACTTTTAGAACCAAGGCTACACATCTCCAGGGGGGAAAAGGGAGGGAGTTGATGCCGAGCAATCCAAGAGCAGGAAAGCTCGAATTGGATTACAAAATTGTGTGTTGTTTGATTCTGGGGCCACACATACTGAGATGTTTCTGTCTCATGCATCCATAAGCAGTGGATCTTAAAAAGCTTAATTAGGCTGTAATAGTCTTTTCTTACTGCCTCATTGGGCTTCACTCAAACAATTCAGTTGCGAGTCAGTGAACCTATACTGTAGGTTCTCCTCGAGTGCTGCTATAAAGAGAAGCCACAATCCCCAAGAGTGTTGGATCTAGAGCTCGCTCTGAGCAGCGGGCTTGGCGCCCAATGAAGAGGCACGTTCAGAACAGAGGAGGCAGGATTTATCCTTGTGCTACATTAACATTCAATCCACTTGCCTGTGGTCTTTCAATTATTCATCCATGCATGTTACATCATTTTGTGTAAGCCAGCAGAGTTATTTCTAGTTCCAGAATACATGTTGCAGGTATCGATAAATATAGATGTATATTCTGTGCCTCCAAGACGTAAAGTGCTTCATGGCTCTCTTACTTTCTGTTAATTGCCAAGTGGGCTATATCTTATATTGCTTTATAATTTATTAGCTTATTACAGTGATTAAATTGACATAAATGACGAAGAGCGTGTGGCGAGTATGACCTTACCTAAATGAATACAAATGTTTGTTTATTTAATGTCATGACCGTGTTTCATGCTCTAACCACATTAGCGGGAGTGGGAGGAGTTCAATCTTAATGTGGTGGAGGATGTGTGCTGAGGCCATTTACTGTACACAGTCTGTCATTTGGGCTAATGTAATGTGAGGTCATTCTGAGGTCATGTAATTGTGGTATAGCGTGAATTTCAGGTTTTGTTTTCTCTGATATGTATAGAAAAATGCTGATATAATTGTTCCCGATGCGCTAGTGTTTGTACACAAACATGTAAATTGATTATTCTGTGCTTTGCTAGTCTGACACAGTGCTCCTCCTGTGACAGCAGCTTTACAGGCCTGACTAATCAGCAGAGTCTTCAGGGGACTCTGGATCAGGCGGTCCCTGAGGCTTCAGATCCCTGTGGCCACCGTTCTCCTCCAGACATCACCGGGGATTGTTGAGATGCATTGAGTTAAGAGAGAGGGAAAGCAGATAGCACTAAGGCAGGAGGTAAAAAAAAAAAAAAAAGGAGTCACAAAGAGAGCAGGAGGAGGAGAGCTCTTTCAAACAACCATCCATCCATCTATCTATCCATATGTCACAGAAAGATGAAAATTCAGGGTACAATCCATCTTTCTTCCCTGAGAGTCGTAGGAGAGAGCACTTATGCTTCTCTGCACAGCCATGCGTTATGCAGTGCTGCAGGCAGCACTCTAGCCAGCACATACATGCTGGCATCATGCTCACCCCGTGCATGAAAATGGAAGGATGAGGGTACGTGAGAGGAGTGTTTTGGAGCATTAACCTGGGCCTCCTGTGTCCTGCTTCAGAACAGGTGGTACATCTGCACCAGTCTCGACTGCAGAGGAAATCTTTGTATACAGAACATTTTGTAGACTCATGTTTGGAGTGTTAATGGACTTTTCACATTTTTTTGGGCTGAAATTCTCCAGAAGCATAGGATAGCTGATAAAGTGGCACTTGGACCCATGGGTGGTTAATTCAGAGAGGATTGGGAGTCCGTAAGGAGAGGTAATAGATATGATAAGCTTATCTTTGGTTTGAAAAGTAATCAGGTTTGCAATGCTTTACTGTATTGTAGTCAAAAGGGCATTGGCTGGTCATCCAAGTAAACAACAGCGTGTTAAAAAACATCTGAAGTACAGCTTCCAATAAAGTAGACATAAAACAGTACTTATAAAGATCAACATTTGGCACAGGCTCAATTGTCTTGTGGTTTTCTGGTTTCCATTTGGAGTTGAGTGAAAAAAAAAAAGAGGCAGAAACACAGAAGGCAGCATTTAGCACCTCCCTTGTTGCCTCTTCCTGAAATGAGATTTCAGTAAACGATGCTATTTTAGACTCATTTCCAGTTCCAACTTGCAGGAAGCAATTAGTTAACAGTGAGAGCATCCATATTTATACGTCGCAGCAGTGTTTTCGGTGGTAGCTCGAGAAGTGAAGCAGCAGGGACGACTGGCTGACTCAAGTGTGAACGATCATGTGTTTCATGTGGATGGTGAGTTATGTAAGCAGTGTCTTGCTTCACTGCTGTGGACTGTGTATGATGCTGAGAAGTGTGTTGTGGCCCCTGACAAATGATGGATATTGTGGGCGGCTATGATATTGAGCATAGACATTGAAATACATTACCTCATGGTCTCAGGCGAACGTGTTTGCTTGAGTGTGACATGTTTGCAGAGGGGTGGGGATGAAAATGAAAAAAAAAAAAAAAAAAAAAGAGGGGAGGAGCTGGGTTGGGCTTTCTTTCTCGCGTCTCTCTCCAGCCTAGAAGTGGAGTGTCTTTCCCCCCCTACCCCTCTCTTCAAGCTGCTGGCCCACGGTCAGGTAACAAAAACAGGATAGTATCACAGGACGGTGAAACCCTAAGTGGCCCCGCCTGCCTCCATATGTGTGTTCATGTGAATGTGTGTGTCTGCGAGGCTCTCACCCGTACCTGTCATATATCCTAAACCTTTTTTTTTTTTTTTTTTTTTGGTCTCAGTGTGTTTGCCTGTTTTCTGCACCCCCTTTTAAACGCAGCCATCCCCTTGCCACCACTCCCAACAACCCCTTGTCAAACACAACTAAAACCCCGATATGTATGGTCTTGTGTTTCTAGAGCCGTTGCTATGCCAACAGCCCACTTTCTGTGCCTTAGCTGTGGGAGAGTCTGATCTGAACTAGAGTTCACTCTGCCCCCCACTGGATACTGTAGACAACTGCAGGTTTAAAACCCCAACAGTGAAGCATCAGATGTAACAGTTCCTTCTGCAACAATTTCTAATGCCTTTTTGAATATTATACAAACTGAAGCCAATTTTTATTTTCAACTGTTTAATGTGTAGGAATAATCTTATTTTCTGCAGCCCCAGCCGCTTGGTTTAAACAGCCTGGAGGCAGCGCTGAAGCAGAGGACCGTCCCAAGTGCTTTCGAGCAGGACTGGTAGAAAAGGCCTTTCCCCTGGCTTTGGTAGCTCTCACCTGAGAATGCACTGAACCCCTGAATGAAGCATGAAGAGAATGAATAATTGAAGCCTACACTCCCCCATCAATAGTTGGGAGGTGGAGGAGGAGGGAGGTGCCTCGCTTTACTTCAAACCCTAAGTCTCTCTCCTTGCTTTAGAGCACTTTTGAGCAGATCCTCAGATCTTGGTTTAGTGTTTTACCCAGCCCTTTTCCTCGCCTCTCAGACTCGTTGCCTGCAGTTTAGAGAAATAAATAAATTAACATGCCCCCTGAAAATGCAATTACCTCCCTTGGCAACTAATACAACTAACACCAATTGATGAATATTCCTTTCCTCTTCCATGAAAGTGGTTAACATCCCTCCTTCCCCCCCGTCTCGCTCTGGTTCCTTTGCTGGTTGAAGTGATTGTCTGTTTGCTTGTCTTGTTTGCTTGCTTTTTCTGTCTGTCTATTTGTCAGAATATCCCCCACCCCCCTACCCCCTAGTTCTGTCCTTGTCTTCTGCAAAAATGTACACATTATTGCATTCAGCATCAATTCTCATCCGGATTTGCAATTCACAAACCGACCAATGAAACACACATTCTCTCGGTGAAAAAGTTTGACAGAGAATGCTGGCCAGACAGACAGACTTTCTATGGGCTCCTTGTTTCCTGCCTGTCCAAGGCATTGCCTTCACTCTCTGAGTGACCACTACTTGCATATACTGCATATGCACATGTAGCCAATGCCAGTTTGTGCTTTGGCGCTTGTGACCCTGTTCCACACTTTTAGAGTGTTGCTTAAAGGTTGGAAAATCAGGTTAGATTAAAAGTTATACCTCTATAATTTGTTCTCCATTTCTACCAACGCCCTCTTTTGTAACACTCTAAATGTGCTCTTCCTATGTTCTTCTATTTGTCCTTTTTGTTGTTTTCAATAATACTATGTTTTTGTATGGTATACCTTCCTCTTCATTTAATATCTCGTCTATTGTTTATTTGAGCTCTCCACGTAAAGACATGGTTCTTGCTCTCCTTTTTCCTGGTGAATTGTATTTATTGTCTTTTCCTTTTCTTCTCTGTGCTCTTTTTCTCCCTTCAGCATGTTTGCTCCTTTGTCTCTTGTTAGAAATATTGTGTGTGCATAGCTCTTTTATTTTTTTATTTTTCTCTTATTCTTTGATACTTATCAGACTGACCAAACTAAGCCTTTCTTGTGTTCCCAGGCTTTCCTTCCTTCATTCCCTATCTTCTCTTGCAGCTCTGTTTTTTTTTCTTTCTCTCTAATGTGCCGGTGTTTGTAACAATCTCACTTTCTGTTTGGTTTTGGGTTTGTTTTTTCCGTAACCTCACTGTTCATGCTATTAATACTTACTATCTCTTCTTATACAGATAAATAATTTTCAGCTTGCTTTTCTATTTCTTACATTCCTTGTTGAGCCTTTTATCTTATCTCCTGTCTTTATGATTTCTGTCCAGTGTGTGTGTGTGTGTGTGTGTGTGTGTGTGTGTGTGTGTTTGTATTTGTATTTTTATGTGTTCTGTGTGTGTGTGTGTGTGTGTGTGTGTGTGTGTGTGTGTGTGTGTGTGTGTCCAACTTGAGCATCCTCTCTGTGTCTGCTCATTTCTTTTCTCTGTGTTCCTGTTTGTGTTTTTCTTCTCTACGTACTGTTTGTTGATTGCCTAACAGTGTTTCTGTGTTCAGCTGCTCCATGTGCCTTGACCAGTCATCTATGGAGTGATTTGTGTCCAATGTCTCACATTAAACTTGCCAGGTCTTTCACATTTTGCTCTTTTTCTTTTCCTGTTTCCTGTTTCCTGTTCTATCTTTTCTCACACTTTTTTCTTTTCTTTCATTGAATGTATTCCTTTTCGTCTTCCTTTGCTGTGATTATTTTTTTTCTTTACACTTTGTGACTCTTCTTCTTCTTCTCATGATGTATGAACATAGAGGTTTTTTCCTCCCAAAATGTTGTCTTACTTTAACCTTATCCTCATAACAAAATTAACATCTATTAACATTTATACCTAAGAACCAGCTCTGCCATGGGAGACCCTTTTTTTTGTTTATATTTCATTTTGTGTGTGTTGATACAGATACTGATTAACTGAGAGATTTAAAACACACAAACACAACATCTGCTTCCTTAAACATCTGGTCCTCTACATGTTGCTATACATGTCTGTCTAATGTGTATATACTGATGTTTTGTTGCTATACATGTCATTATATATGTGTGTCTCGTTTATGTCTTTAGAGGGATTATGAGTTCATCATGAAGATAATTCAGTAGCTTCTATGAATTTAAAATTAGCTGTTTTATTTGTGTTTTCTTTGAAAATGTGTGTTTATTTGGTTGAGATAACTTTCTTGTTAGAGATTTGGATCTTTGCCACCCTTGACATATGTATAGTCATCCCAGGTTCCAAGTTTCATCAAACACAACTCACCACATCAAATGTCCTCAGTTCTAGCGCCTGCCATTAATCTGTGGAATTTCTGGCAGATTTCATTTGGCTTCGCTCATGATAGTTAGAGAAAGCACAATCCCGTTTGAAGGGATATCTATCCGAGGAAAAACTTGGACTCGATTGGTCGTTTCAGATAGGCGGCTTCAAGTGCAAAACAGGCGGAGGTTGGACTCCCTGAGAGCTCAGACATTCTCTCTTTCCGGAGACGATTTAGCTCTTCAGCACATGTCTGTGCCACTTTTTTCCTCCAGCTCAAACTGTTTTTTTTGTTACAGGGGCAACAAGCCAGCTAACAGCCCCAAGGGTCAGCCTCCTGATGCTGACGGCCACTCCTCAGTGACTGACTTAGCCAACTCTCTCACTGGAGACATGGTGATGGTAAGAATCTCACACATACGTCTTCTGTTACCTATCCACCCTCTCCACCATTTGCTCTCTCATTTAAATTACTTTAAAATGAGTTTCATCTTATGGCCTATTATTGTAAACATATCCCGGCAAAATGTTTTAGTCTGTCTCTTAATTCCTGATTCCCATACCTCAATATCTCTGGCAGCTTACAGGTAACTGATTCCTACCAAAGGTTCAAGTCTTTAAAACTAAGACAAGCTGGCACTGTTGATCTTTGCGGATTTTATTGAAACTGCATATTTGTTCAGTGCTATATCTGTCTGCAGATGAGTAAGCCTGCCCTGGCAACCCCCACAGTACAGGTCTACAGAAACAGCACTGCACTTTTGATTTTTTACAAACAATAATAAGAGTTAACAAAAAATATCAGCTGAGGCTACATTTTTAGAGTCAACATTTTAAGACAAAATAAAACAAATTTGCACCCATAGGGCCATTAGGTAGATCCCCTCATGGTGCGAGCTGGCACAAGCAGTACTCAAACAGAAGTGCAGATGTTTAATGACTGCTGATTGAAATGTTCATTGAATTAATTTATTGGTCTAAATAAGAGGCTTACTTTATTATAAACCTGAGGGGAAATTAAGTTTATACTTTTCTACACTCATTGTTTTTGAACATGAGACACGCACATGCACAAAGAGGACTCTATGGACATGCAATAACGGAGAGATGTCACGATAATGGGGGCTGCATGTGAAAGAGCTCCCGAGCAGTTTTGGGGTTGCAGTACTGGGGAAGTGAGCTGGCTCCAGGCTAGTCCAGGAATAGAACCAGCGACCCTCGCGCCCAGGTCACTACGGACTGAGCTCCTGCCGCTCCAATCAATTTTTAACCACATTCTACATGGGAAAATATTTTGTCACCAGGTAGGATTAGTACTGCAGAGTCATCCTCAATGCTAGAGCCAAGCTGGATTCTGTATATGGTAATAAAAAGATTCATAATAGAACGAAGAAAAAAAAAGAAAGCACAGGCAGTTCCCACAGTGACAATCAAGCGAGACGAGCCATCCAAGGTGACTCACACTGTTTGATAAATGAGACTTGGAATATTTCACAACTGCTCTGCGTGTCACTTCCAAAACCCATATTGACAAAGCGGAGTGAGTGTTTGTCACTTTGAAAACTGAAGCTCTTCCCTAAAGCAATGAAATAACTATGTCAGGTGAGAGAGTGTTTGCATGGAGGATGTTGCACAAACTAGCCTTGACGCTTCACTACAATCCATGCAATAGTTCTTGAAAGAATAATGAAGTACAGAGACAGAATGAAGAGCCATGTGGAGAAAAAGAAACAAGCACAAATGCAGCTGGAAGCACACAACCAACCTTGAGCTGTGCTTACATTCTCTCCTTTCCCTTCATGCGCATCTCTCTCTTACACTGTATTTGCCTCTTGCTCGATCCTTTTCACTTTCAGCTGCTTTCTATCAGATAGTGGCCTTTTAATGCACTGCGGTGATAAAGCAGTCGTAGAGGCTGTGAGAGAGAATGGGTGGTCTAAAGCTGCTCTATCTTCAATCTGAGCACCTCCTGCCTCTTAAGAACATTAAAACGGAAATAAACTCTTGAGTGTTCTTAATGTCAGACCAATCTCTGCCTTTAAGCAGCTGCTTCAGTTCCCTGTGATAGATATGCAGCCCTAAAGTCTCCTCCCCTCACAGCTTCTCTCTGTCACGGTCTGTGTGCATGTGATGGGGAAAGTGTGTGCCCTTGAACTCAACTTTTTTTCTGTGAATGGCTGCTCTTGCATGTGTTTATAAATACCGGCCATATTTGTGACCCCGCAGCTGTCTCCAGGTTCCGAGGATGACGACGGCGAAGGGCCTATCAGTGAGAAGCTCGGGCGGATCCAGTTCAGCATAGGCTACAGCTTCCAGAACACGACCCTCACCGTAAAGCTTCTCAGGGGCCAGGAGCTCCCAGCCAAGGACTTCTCCGGCACCTCGGACCCTTTCGTCAAGATCTACCTGCTGCCTGACAAGAAGCACAAGCTTGAGACCAAGGTCAAGAGGAAGAACCTCAACCCCCACTGGAACGAAACCTTCCTGTTTGAGGGTCTGTTTCATTTTCTATCAGAAACTTGCTTTTTCTTGCAGCGGCTGTGAGTTTCAATCCAACCTCGGCCCTTCTTTCCGCATGTCATCCCCTACCCTCTCCTCCGCACATTTCCTGTCTCTCTTCGGCTGTTCTATTTGATAAAGGCAAAAGGCCAAAAAAAACCATTCAATAGGTACTTGATATTTCATTTTTATTAATCAAGAGTCAAACAATAAAAACTCTGTCAAACTGCTATATTATGACGTATGGTTGTCCAGTCGAACAACCGGAAATTTAAATTTAGACAGGTGGACTTGTCTTAAGGTAAGAAAACAAGATATATTTCGTGCAGTCAGTGTCATGATGAGCTGTGTGGTCTTTCCAGACTGATCCGGATCAAAGTGTCTGTGGGTAATCAAAGTCAGATTTGTTTGCCAAGTGTGGCTTACAGTACATTAGTAACACTAACACCATCAACCAGTCTAGTCCTTATCAGGTTAAGGTTAACCTTAAGGTTAATGTCCACATTTCTCCGCCCTGCCAAACTGTACTGCTCTTACGAGATACCATCTGTCCATTGTGCTTGTTTAAATCCAGGCAGTAGAGTGAGGAGAGCAGGCCTGTTAACTGGAGCCCTAAGCCTAGCCCGGCGAGGGGTGGGTGGCGGCGTTACACTTAGACACTATATTTAAATGCATTGTCGGTTTAGACGGTGATGACGTTTAATTGTTTAGTCAACCAAATGGCCCACATCCTTAGTTGCATCAGTTGAAATCAATCCCCATTTCCACCAAACTTAATCATAACAGTGAGAATAGACAAAAACAGAAACGCATGTAGTGAAACTTGCTAAACTTTTCAGAGACAAATAGCTTTGCTTTCATATAGACCACATCATAGATTTCAAGAAGCTGATAGAGAAAAGTGTTTTTTAGGTCTTTTTTTTTTTTTTTTTTTTTTTACACTTTAGCATAGCTGTTTATTATGCTTTAAACGGGACATATTATGAAAAATCCACATTTAAAGAGACACACACACCAATACGGAGCGCTCTGAGAGAGCTGGTTTATACAGGGTCACAAACCTCCTCTGGTGCTTGATTCATGTCATATTTTGACCAAAGAACAGCACAGGTGTTTCATTTAGACCACAGGACTGTTTGAAAAGGTGGAGAAGGGGGATGATATGTCCTCTTTAAGTAATAGATAAACAATTAGGGAAGTTTTTTGTCACCGAGTGTTGGATGAAAACACTAATACTACTCTCACATCTTATATGTTAAATATGATGCTACAGCCAGGAGCTGCTTTGCTTACCAATCAGGAAAGCAGCTCGCCTCGCACTGTCCAAAGGAAAACACTCTGCCCACCAGCATTTCCAAACTGACTAATTAAGGCATAATATATTTGTTTAATTTGTACAAACAAAGAAAAAAATGTGCAGCCAGGCTAGCTGTTTTCCTCTGCTTGAAGTCATTTTGCTAATTTTGAGTTAACCATATATATTTTACACTCTAAGGCAGATAAAAGATGAGCACTAGATCTAGACTAAATTTTCAAAAATATCACACTGTCCCTTAAATTCCAACGGTAACATGAAGTTTGTTCCATTGAGTATTCATGATACATAAAAGCATTTTGGGAGTTGTGTGAAAATGTAAACTCAAGGTGTGAAAATTGAACAATATTTTTGCATTGGTAAAATGTCTATTTCAAAAACAGGCGCTGCATGAAATAGATAATATCCTCCAGCTCTTCAAAGTACAGCTGTTCATCGCAGTGCAGTGCATACTTATTTTAGATACGAATTTGTTTCATAAGAACCATTGCGCTTGAAAAACTTGCTATTGTAAAGAAACACATTATGTTCAAAAGCTTTGAAATTAGGATAATAACTAGTGGGCTTAACAAATGAATGAAATAGGGAGCATTGCCTAATGACTGGAGTCATTAGAGAGAGAACTGGCTGGTCCTGCTGTTTTCTAAATGCACTTAGCCCTTTGCCAAATTGATCCCTGTTAGCATGGTGCAGAATAAACTGCCCTCTCTGTTCTGTGAAGAACATGTTTTTTCACGGTCTCTAACTCTTCCCTCCCTGCTTCTCTGTCTGTGTTCAGGCTTCCCTTACGAGAAGGTGAGAGAGCGCACTCTCTACCTTCAGGTGTTGGACTACGACCGCTTCAGCAGGAATGACCCCATTGGAGAGGTGTCAATCCCCCTTAACAAGGTGGAATTGGGCCAGATAAAGACCTTCTGGAAGGAGCTCAAGCCCTGCAGTGATGGAAGTGTAAGAGAGGGAGGGATGGCCGTCTGCCCAAGCGATGACCAACCCAATGTTTTCATTCACATGTTGTTAATAGAGTTTTATCCAAACAAGAGGGATGTTGACTTCTTTTTTAAAACGTGTGCTTGATTGACATCAAATTAGAAAGAGCATCGGGCTCCGGCTAGCCAGCCAGGTCACTGCACCGTCTGTGTTTGACACACGGAGTTAGAGCAGAGAGGGCAGTGTTGTAAGATTACACAATAAGCTAGTGAGTAATCTGGAGTTTGTTATTCCCTGATGAAATGTGATCTTAGTCTGGGTGATTCACACTCTATTGTGTGTCCGTGTGTGCTTATGTGTGCGTTCCTCAGGGGAGAAGAGGAGACCTGCTGCTGTCTCTCTGCTATAATCCAACTGCCAACACCATCACTGTGAACATCATTAAAGCGCGCAATCTCAAAGCCATGGATATCGGGGGCACCTCAGGTGGAGAATCTTCCTTGTTTGTTTAGTCTTCTCTGTTTCTGACCCTCGCTCATCAGTCTGATGACATTGGAAGCTCTGCGGCTTCACAAACAGCTCCCCGTCCACATGTTGGCAAACTGACTGACCCATAGCTTTGGCAGCAAGGTGACATTACCTCCAGCAACTCCTCCTTTCCCTTTCTCTCCTTCTTCCTGTATATCTATGAGGATCTTCAGGCTGTCGGACAAATCTGTATCAGCTCAGTCTGATGCTGGTTTGTACAAGTATCAGATCCCACTGTTAGACGCTTCCTGTGGATTATTTTGTAAAAATGCAGTAGTATTAGCAGTGTCTGTTAGCATTACAGAATATGCTAATGCTCCAGAATTGGTGGTACAAATCCCAGGCCCTATTTCCATAAATACTTCCTCATTTGTATGTTTCCTAGCTCAGGGGATGAGTTGACCTTGAGCTCAAACTAGGTATTTGCTTCCCTGCTGCCTTCCCTGACTTTGACAATTAAGAGGGTAATTGGGAACCTGACCCACCGTGGGCATCTTGATCCTGGCTCTCATGTAAACTGCTGTTTCTTTTGCGCCCACATTGCAGATCCATATGTGAAGGTGTGGCTGATGCACAAGGACAAGCGTGTAGAGAAGAAGAAGACAGTAACGATGAAGCGCTGTCTGAACCCCATTTTCAACGAGTCTTTCCCCTTCGAAGTGCCCGCCCATGTGCTGAGGGAGACCACAATCATCATCACTGTCATGGACAAGGACAGGCTCAGCCGCAACGACGTTATAGGAAAGGTAAAGCTTCACATTCTCTTTGAGCTCATCATAGAAGACTCTGCAGCTTCCTTTTTTACGTGAATATGCTGTTGTCGAGTCTGATAATGAGTAAAGGAACCACAATGACAAAAATGACAAGAATAACCTTCTGCATCAAACACATTTTATACAAATTTGGGAACAGAAACAACACTGGAAAGATTTTCTGTTAAGGGATCCTGAAGAATAGTTTGTTATATTTGGAAAACACCAATTTGCTTAATGGAATGAGTAGCGTCAGAGGATTGATGCTGTTCTCCTGTCTGATGAGGCACATTCAGATAGGGCCAGCGGACTGTTAGCTTAGCTTAGCTTAGCATAAACACTAGCCCTTTTCAATCCGGTTGAAGGCAGATATTACGCCCATGTACAGTCTCACCTTCAATGTAACGCCAAAGAGGTGTGATGGTGAGATCACGTCATCCCACCTGTGTGTGTCTGTGTCTGTGTGTGTGTGTGTGTGTGTGTGTGTGTGTGTGTGTGTGTGCGTGTGCGTGTGCGAGTGTGTGTCTGGCTTTTTCTTCATACCTTGTGCTTCTGCAATGCTGTAACATGACTGTGAAATCACACACTGGGACACAAATTCTATACAGTAATAAAGGCGGAGAGTCGTAATGGCGCCTCAAAGGATCTACTGAATCCTGGTTCGAGCACCTCAAAGTCCACTTAATTAACCCGTTTTACCTTGTTTGTTAAACTGCTCGATGTCAGAAGTGTGTAAGAGACAGTTTTCCGTTTTTTTGGAAGGTTATGTGCTGGACTATTTCTTGACTTGGAGCAGTTTCCAGGCAACCGTGCTCGAGGGAGTTAGTGCTCCCGGCCAACAAATAGGCTTCATTGATTAAGGTTTCAATGGAAAAATATGTTTTAAAATCCATTCGTTATGCAGCGTGTGCGAGAACGCTTTCATTTAATCACCTTTTTAACGCATTCCCCTGCTCCCTCCTGTGTACCACGTCAAATATTGCTCGGACATTTTGACCGTTTTCAGAAAAAAAAAAGTGGTTTCTTTTCTGAATAAAGCTGTAAAGTACATAACTATATCAACATATCTGAATGATCTTTCCTCACTTTTTCTCTCCCCCCACCTCTCAGATCTACCTATCGTGGAAGAGTGGGCCAGGGGAGGTGAAGCACTGGAAAGACATGCTCGCTCGACCGCGTACTAACGTGGCCCAGTGGCACGCTCTCAAGGCCTGATCGCACTGCCCAGCTTCCTCCATGGCCCCTTCCCCATCTCCTACTCCCCCTCCTCCCTTGCCTCCTCCTCCAACTCCCGTCCTTATGCACAAGACTGACTTGCTGCCAGGCTGCGAAACACGGGTACAATTAGCCATCTGCTCTCTTAAACCTTTAAACTCTTGTGGTTTTCTTTCAAACTCTTCTGTTTCCTCCTCGTCATACAAACGTGTCTTAATTTCTGCGTCCCACCACTTTGCCAATGGTCCCCCTGTTTCTGACTGTCTGTGTGTCTGTCTTTCCTTATGCACTTTGCCTGTGGAGGTCTGATTTTCAGTTTCTTTTTCGGCCCCTTGATTCTGAACTGCACTGCAGCCCCTGACCCATTTACGGTGCCAGTCCCATGGGATCACAGAGAATCTTAAGTAGTGGTCTAATCTCGTATATTCTTATTGTATGACTATTCCAGGTACACAATACTATACAGTATGTACTATATGTACATATACATATGAATATATTAGGCGTAGAGATTGGCAGAAGTCCCCCTATACAAAAAGTCGTATACAGTATGTTATTCATAGCTTGTCTGCTGGTTCCTTCCTCTCTGTCTCCTCATTTGTCTTCTCCTCCTCGTCATCCGTCTGAAGTGTACGATAGCCCTCTCAAATTTCAATCCTTCCTTCTTTTACTCAAAAGTGGTTTAATGTTCAGGCTGAAGTTGTCGAAAGCAATCAATACCTGGTGTGTGAAACCAGCTGAACTCAAGATGGAGTTGTTGATACTGCTGTCTCTTCTCTCCCTCCTCTTTTTTCTTCTCTAGACCCTTCTTTATCTCCCCCCCCCCCCTTATTGTTCCCTCTTTCTCTTCTTCTGGCACAATATTAGTGGATTCCCCCTCGCTCGCTCTCTGGACTCTTTTCCTGTGCCCCCCCTTGTCGTCTGTGTGCTGTGGGTGCTGTGCTGTAGCTCCAACAAAAATAGAGATTAAAAAAAATTAAAGAAACATCTAACTGAACTTTCCAAAGCTGGGAAAGCTGGGAACACTACAAACTTGGGAAAAGGATCGCTCCTGATTTTTCCAGACATAAAGCCCTGACACGGAGAGAGAAAAAAGAAGATGAAAAAAAAAAAGAAAAAGAGGAACATGACAAACAAATCCCCTCTGATCGATGATGTCATTTTTCACAGCATCACCAACTGAGGAAACCAATTTAAAATCTTCTTCCAATGTTAAGATAAAAAAAAAAACAGAAGCAAATGGTGTGTGTTGTTTGTGCACATGCACACTTCTGTATGTTTATCGATGCTTCAGATCCTTTGTTCTGCCCTGTGCTCTTGTTTTGTGCTGATGGGGATCGATCTTCTCCAGTTTGGACTGTATGGTGTGCTGCATAAATGTGCGCCTGTGTGGGTGTGTGTTTGTGTGTATGCGTGCATGTTTTCCAGGGGCAACGGAATCCAGACTAGGCAGAAATCCTCTTCTCTTTTCTCTTTCTCATCTCTTCTTGCTCTTCTTACTGCCATTGTTTCCCCATCCTCCTTTACTGCCCTGCCTTCTGAACGAGGGCACGGGGAAGTTCTCTCTGCACTTTTTTAAAATGTAATAACAATAATAACGCTGATGATATTTTTGATGATGATTACAGTTCTGGTGAAAATTAAGGGAGGAGAGTCTGAAAGGGTGAGCAGCTGTTGGGGAGAGGAGACATTCGCTCTGTGATTTCAGGGTTTGGAGATGAAGTGGAGGGCACAGAGGACGGGTGTAGGGCTCTCATCCTCCTCTTTTCGTGCCTCTGTTTGTCCTCGACGTACCTGTGTACGTTTCCGTGTGAGAGTATGTGAGTGTTGGAGCACGTGAGTGTGTGTCGGCTACCAGACTCCCTGCGGCAGGCTGTTAGTGTCTGAAATGTCAGGCGAGGATTGAGAGATCAGGCTTGTGTGATCATCACATAGAGAGGCCGGACATCACATCAATGCTGCTGCACAATGTGCGCCTGGATCATGAGTCTGTGATGCTTAACAGTAAGAAAATTGAAAGGAGAAAAAAAAAGATAAGACTTTTCCTGAAACTACGAATGGCCGTATATTTCTGATGCTGGGTGTGATATTAGACGATGTTTTGATTTGCTGCTATGAGATACTGTAGAAGCAGATTAGACATTAGCTCTACACTGAGAGCTTAAGAGCACCACAGTGTTCTGGTAGCTGGTAGACTAATATTTCTGTAACATAAATAAAACAGTCATAAAGCAACAACATGAAAACCGTCAGCCATTAAGAGCTGCTCACACTCACTCACTCTCTCTCTCTCTCTCTCTCTGTGTTCTCTACTAATGTCTCTGTCAGTCTATCTGGGTTTTTTACATTCAGAAAGTCCTGTGAAGCTTAATCCTGTCAGCTATTCAGGAATTATTTTAGTGAAGCAGCTTCTAATTGAGTATTTAACCTTGAGACATCTTTATAATTTGAATAGCTTAGCAAGCAAATATAATCACTTATTTGGACTTCAGTCGAAGCATCACTGCCTCTGTTACTGCATCATCTTTAGTTTATGCTAACTCAAATGCAAATTCTTTGACATTTTTTCTTATTTACTTTGTTTTGATTTTTTCGAGAAGCCAGATCACCAGATCACCAAAAGACAGATTATAGTTCTAGTCTAATCTGCACCAGGCTAGTCCTCGTCTGGAGTCGGTGTGAGCCAGTCTGGTGAGCACACTGTGTCCCGGGTAGTGTGCTTCTTCGTGTGTGGACTCGGTCCTGGCTCCTTGTGATGCACTGATCCGGTCCAGCACCCTTCAGAACAATTGGCCAGCCGTAAAACGGGGCCCACTGTTTTGACAGCCACTGCCTGCGGTGTCACAGCACATTACACTCCCATTAGGTGGTCTAAAAGGAGCAATATCTGCTTCCTTGGACCGGGGCGACTCACTGTTTGCAGAGGTAACGCTCGCTAATAATAATACAAAACATGGACACTCTCATTAGTAACCACGAGGATGATGGATGAGGATAATGGCCCGTCAGTCAGAGTGAGGAAAATAATTAGGAGGCGATGGTTTCTGAAGCTCTAAAAACAAATCGTGGTTTGAATTCGCAGGTGTGCAGATGATGAGTCAGCAAAATACCTCTGCCAGTTCCTTTCACCAAGATTACATGTTGCACAGGCAGTGATAAATTGCTGTGCTACAGGAGTTTACAAAGCTTAGTCATCAGTGACCCTGTAAACTGGAGGATATGGTGTTATTTTTAGTAACGTGGTGCAGAGTGCGATGGAGCTGATCCTCTAAGGTAAACTGGAGGCTGCAGGGCTACAGGGTTAGGCTTTTAAAACTAACAACACTGAGTGCTTACACAGACTGCTTCATAAATTCAAATGTAGCGCTTTGATTAGACAGGAGGCTTTCTATGAGTGCTGTTTTAGAGTACAACAGCACTGGGACTTTAAGATATATATATATATCTCAAGATGTTCTGAATACCACTTATTGACATTAGCTAACACTTTGGATGATCAAACTGGTACATCACATGTTACACATCACAAATGCAATGAAAACAAGAAACAACTGACTCTGTCTTCAATGGTAGATTGATGATAGATGGGAATTTACAGATAATTCAGCAAAATACAAAGTTTCTCTTCTGTAGTTACAGTGTGTTGAGTCATTGAAACAGTTTAGAGTTTACATTTGTTAAAATGATTTCTTAGCAACAGTCCAGTCCATGTCAAATTGCAGAACAGTTGGTGTTGATGGAGCGAAATAAATTCTGAAAAACACAAAATACACATCTGTTGGTAGTAATCTTTATTTATAACTGTATAAACCGCTTATAGGTCTACCTAACTGCAGCCAGGTGTCCATTCCTGGATCATAGCCGTGCTGATATTCAGTACATCAGCACTCCCGCTGATGTACTTCTGCTAAATAAAACAAAAATATGAATATTTATCATAAATATTTAAAAAAACAAATATGAATATTAAAGTATCTTGCAGTTAGCCAGTGACACTGATAAATGCAATTACAACACATTCTAAAGCAGCCCTAGCATTAATGTATAATATGAAACGATGTGGATTGACTCGAGTTCAAGCAACTAATTCTATACACTTAAGGAAACACAGAAACACAAAATTCATCACAAAGTATCCAGAAAGTGGCACACTCCTTCAAACAACCAGTAGTCCATAATCTTCTGTCCTCTTACTGCCAAACTGCAACAACATTAAAGTGGATGGAAAGCTCAGTGCCAAACAGTACAAAGCAGAAAGCAATTTCTAAATCCCACTTTTATTATACTGCCACCTGTCTCACACCTCCTAACGTTCTGCGTGTTGTTGGCACCGGATCTCTCAGCAGTGACCTTCAACTACACTGTGCTCATGAATACAGTCAGGCAATGCTGCAGATGTTCCCAGTCAACACTTTTTCATTTCAGACTAACTCTGTATACTGTCTTTTCTCATGGTTAGCCTCAGCTCAGTCTTTCATTAGTTTTCTCTGATGAAGCCAACTGGTTCCTGCAGGTGTGGATGATTACTGTTCAATTAAAAAGGTTTCCCTAAAGACGACGGACACATCCCACATTGCCCCACCACTTTGCCACTGAATTAAAGCCTGTCAAAATGGACTTTGGAGTTATGTAAATGATACTTTTTCCCCAATTTGTTTGATTTTCCTCGAGCTATTGTTGAACCTTTTAGTGACTGCACCATGCAACGTTCTAATTTATCAAAGGCTGTGCAATGCATTGTGGGCTTTGTTTTCAGTGGACAGGTACATTACAAAGACACTAGGGTTATAAAAATGCATTATAGTGCTGCTCGGTGTGATATCTGTACAAAATGTAATTCAATTTTCACTTTAGACTGCAAGCCCTGTGATTGGTCCACTGGGTATTGCACGGTGTGGTAGGAGTGAGCTCACTGCAAACAGAATAAACACAGCCTCATTTGAATGCATTCAGTGGAATGTAAAATGACTTCCTCTGAATGACTAAATAGTAAATACAGAGTATGTCAGGAAGCCATGGTTATAAAGAAACCTGTTAAACATCAGCATACAAGCACTAAGAATGGGAACATGTTAGAATTTTGTCATTTAAATGAAAACAAAGGAACATAAACCGTATTTCAGAACAGCTAGCATGGTTGTAAACCCTTAATGATGTTATCGCTTTTGTTATCGGATTAGTCAGCATTTTTTCTTCTCCCCTCACCACATTAAAACTCTAATTTGTTCAATATTTTTGGTTTAGTCCAATTACCTGTAAAACAGCCTCAGTTTCATTGGAAGTTTTGTACAATTTAACAAATGTTCGCACGCTCAAAGGCTGAAGCCCGCCTCCTGGAATTTAATCTTCTCTCAGATGTTTATTCAATTGTGTATCTTGCCAAATGCATCATTGTCACCAGCAGACTTCCACTCTCAGTTATTGGCTGAAGGGGTCACACCTGTTTGCCAGAGGATTAGTAAGATATTCTTTGGAGCCTGATGGTATTGTTTGTCCTTGTCATACTCTCAGCCCCTTCCTTATTCTGCAGTGATAGTTTCCCTTGATGGAGAGGCGTTATTTAAAGACGTGTGTCAATGACTCACTCTGTTGGAAAGGTGCCTGCTTTGCTGTAGTTTGTGCAATATTAAATCAAGGCTACACAGTGCTCTAGGTGTGTGTGTCTTTGGATTAAAATCAGGCTGTAGTAATCTCATCCTGGAGGGACTGCAGCTGCGGTTTTATTCTGCTGAATCATATTATGACGGCTGGGTCAGCACAGGAGTCGCCTCGCTCACCTTCCTCTTTTGTCCAGTCAGTGGTTGTGTGAGTCTCGCCCGGCACAGACGGACCTCCCCCCCCCCCGACTCACCCTTTCAATTGTTTTAAGCATCCGGTGAAAACAACCTGATGTGACTCCTCCCAATCAGGGTTAAAGTAAGCATTATTTGAATGGTAACAAAATGGTTATGAAAAACAATAATGAGTAATAATATCTTTTTCTCTTTCTGTTCACATTTGACTGTTAGTCAGTGTGTATGTGTGTGTGTGCTTGGTGTTCTTGTGTTGGGTTTATTTATTTACAAAAATGTGATAAGAAAATCCTTCTGTTTTTGAAAAACTTTATGTAAATATTGTTGGTGAAAATTAACATATGTTGTACGCCAAGTTTTCATTTGTCACTTGAAATGATGAAGAAAACAATGATATTCCTGAATAACGATGGTGATGTTGATGATGCTGAAGCTGATTATACCTGCCCTTCTTGAATAAGGGCTTTTGATGTCCGCTGTATTTTTGTTGGAGGCGCTGTGAGGTTGCGGCAAGAGAGATACAAAGGGAAGGAGTGATACCCAACACATCCCGGGCCCACTGTAGCAACACTGCCACATCCCTCTTTAACCCCCCTTACACCTCCAGGTAATAGACCTAGAGATATGTGACATCAATTGTAGCTTATGTTCTTTATGTCACACAATATCTTTATATTTGAACTACAAACATGAAAAAAAGAAGCTCCCCCAGCTCTTTGAGAGGACTGTTCTCCTCCCTGTGGAGTCAGTCTGCCCCGGTCGCTTGGCATCACATCTCACCCTGTCTGCTCATAGGCACAGGGATTTACTGTAATGCCATTGTGTTAGACAGGATTGGCCCTGTACTGACACTGATGATGCCTTCCTCATTGAATTTGGAGTCATTATTGCTCTGCTGGAGGCCACACATGGGGACGGGCATGTATTGGGGGAGAGAGTGGAAGGACGTACAGCATCCTTCTGACCTCTTAAAAGACGATTTGCATGCTTGTGGTTCAGCCTTTTTTGGGGGGAGGGGTGGGGGGAGGGTTAGACTTATGATTAAGCACAACTGACTGCCATGAACTCACCAAATAATAAGCCTGTCGTCTGCTTAGTCAGACATTTGTAAGAACTCTCCAACTCCGAGCAAGAAAAATCCAGGATTAATGCAAGAGCCAGACTATGAATGGCCATTTCACAGACAACGAGGAAATCAGGGTTTTTAATCGTTTCAAATGCAGCAATGAAGATTAATCTTTCCAAAATGTCCAAAATATGCCCTGTGCCTTGTCAGCAGGCATGCATTCAGCCAACTGCCACATCCAAAAACAACAAAATGCACAGGGCTGTAGTCCAGTTTTTCCCTCTGCAGGTGTCTGGACACCCACTCCCCCATTTTCAATGTGCCGTATGTTTCCGACTGGGAGTGTGTACAGCGCAGGGATGGAGTTTATCAGTTTCACTCAGTTTTACTTTTAGAACCGTCTCCAGCACAGACGTCAACCGGTACAGCAGATACTCCCTGCAGTAGTCTGCAGGAAGGACACAGGATACGGTCCTGTCTCATTTGTAATACCATCCTTCAGACGGATTCTCAAGATGAAAATATAAACACACACACAAACACACACACACACACCCTCCATCTGTCGTTTATCGATGCACTGAAAATAAATATTCCTTCTTTTTCTTCCCCTTAGACCAGGTCCTTCAGAGTATTTTTCTCTCCTCCTCGCTGGTTGTAAATAGACTTTGAGATTCAGTTAGAGCATCCTCTAACTCCTGCCATAATGTGGGCATCTTGAATCAGGTAGGTAATAAGCAATACATGTAATTGATCTAACGCCATACAGAGAAAATTTTACTCACCGAGTCTGATTGTGACTCTGATTTGCGTTGGGGGATGTCGAGGGTAACACTCCTGTTTCTTCACCTCCTTTCTCCACTTGCCATGGCTCACCTCTTCAACAAAGAGTGCTCTAACTTAAGACACACAATTGTGATGTGTACAATCTAATTTAATGTATTTATTTATGTATTTTTGCCAACTTTGTATAGTGTATAAATATCTATAAATATATGAAAAATGACAGTACTGTATAGATTTTAGCTGCCTGGTAAGGTTAATAGTATATACTTGGTAGACTAAAAGAAAAAGCGTAGAGCTGTTCAAAAGCCAGTCATTGAGAAAATGCTTTCTGTCAAACCTGGTGCCACTGGCCTTTTTTATAATCTAGGTTTCGTTTCTGGTTTTTTTTTTCTTTTTTTTTTTAATTCTTGCCAGTGGGAACCAAAAGTGTGTGTTGTTCTTTTTTCGTCCGTTCGTTTGTTTAATCGGTTGGTTGGTTGTTTTTTAATTTATTTTTTTTGCCTTGACAAGACACAGCGAGATTCTGGCAGCCAGGAGAGTGCAGTGGAACGCAGACCGGGACCCTGTGCAGTAGTGTGTATGTGTGTGCGTGTATGTTCGGTGTGTGTCCGTCCATAGTAGTGCTAGTGCTCTCTGTGCAGTGCCTCCCTTCTCCCTTCTCTCTCTCTCTCTGATGTAGTTTGTCATGTGATGCAGAGTGTGTTAAGGTACAGGATGACTGTTCACTGAAGCCGGCAGATGCCCTCTTTCTCTCTTTCTCTCTCCCTCTCTTTCTTTTGCTCTCTCTCTCTCTCTCTCTCTGTCTGTCTGTCCATGTCTCCTCTGCTTCTTCATTACAACTCTTCATTTTAATCCTCCACCATGTATAGATTTCCACTTCCTCTTGCTCGATCGTTCATTTACTCCCCCATTCAGCTGGTAATGTGTACACCAGCAGGGTCTAATTTTCCAGTAATCCATGCTTTCTCATCTATCTGTGATTTTTTTTTTTTGTCCATTAGCAGCTCTCATCCGTCATTTTAGAGCCCCCTTATTTTGTCCTGCAAACCTCTGCGGACTGGAGGAGGATTTAGCACACACACACACACACACACACACACACACACACACACACACACACACACACACACACACACACACACACAAAAGAAAGAAGATCCTCGCGGTTTATGCCTGGTCATATCTTTTATATTTTTACTTTAATCTGTCTCTTTCTTCTGTCTCTGGAGGAGAAGGGCAGCTGCCGGCTCAGCTCGCAGAAACACAAAGCAGCCATATTCAGATGTCAAGCACAGAACTGTGACTCAAATATCCGTTGTGGTGGCGTCATTGCCGCCATGTTTGTAGCAAGAGCAAGGGAATAGCCTTAAAGATTGGACAAACTACATGTAAAAGAAGTGGGATATGTGCATTTTGTAGTGGACTATGATTGCCTTCCCTTTTCCCACACCAGATTTATTACTCAGTATTCTGATGTGTTGCTTGGTTGCTCTGTACATATCTGTGTAGTACTTCTGTTGATGTCCCTGTATTAGTATAGTAATGGGTTCTTACTGGGCGACCTTTGCAGAAGTCTGCTCCCTCCTGTCTCATCTCATTTCCTCAAAAACTTTAGACATTCCATCTGAATCTCAACTTGAGAAACATTTTAAAGATGATTCGGTTTTTCATGTAGCCTGGGAGCAAAAGGACTGAGTCACAGACATTTCCGCTGGAGCCATGATAATAACCAGGACGACTTGTCTGTGTTCACGTCTAACTAACAGACTCGGTGTAAAGACCCTGACATGTGCCTCTCTGCTCCTCTAAACCCCGCCTCCATACTGCTACCTCACCTGACTCTGAGAGGTCAGCGGGTCACCGACTGGTTTAGGGAGCCTTCGACCTGCAGCAGGTGATGGTGGGTGAGGAGGTGGGAGAGCCCTTTGAGGTGGCAGAGAGGCAGCACGGTCTCACCCTGGGTCAGGAGGGGAGGGAGCATGGGTGTCTCAAGGTCACACCCAGTAGCACTTCGGTTTTGCGTTCCATGTTTTTTGAAGCCTCTCCTGTTTTTTGGCCTAGCGGACTGTGATCTTACTGGTTGATTTTTCTCGTTCTCCTCCACCCATCAGTGTTATAAGAGTATGTTGGGTGGGTGGAGCCATGGAGCTGAGCTCTGATTTTGTTCCATATTAAAGAATCATTTTTACAACACTTGTGTCCAGAGATTCAATGCTCTTTCTTCTGTGCTTTAGTTCCTTCGTAAAAATAAAAGGGAATTGACATGACTTCAAACATGCAGACACAAAAACATCACACTAAACTAAGTGAAGCTGATAGGTTGCTGAGGTGAAACAACTGGTGTTTTAAACTGAACACCAATAGCCAAAAGTATTGAATAGCAATAATGGCTCAACTGGGATCGAACCCTCTGACCTCAGTGATCCCCTGACTTTTCCTCTGGTTCGATTAGAAAGTAGAATTGTTTTTCGTTGTGAGTTTATTAACTTGACTTCTATGGGATTTATTTGCATGACATTTTTGCAGATTAAGGTCGCAGAAATAGATACAATTCATATAACTCTGGTGATCCATTCAGCTTCCAGCAAGTTCAATTTGCATAATTATTCAATACGTTTTAATTTGTTTACTGCCAAATCACAACAAGTTGTGTCATTGCATTAAAAATATGGAGCAGGTCTAGACTGCACTTACTATTTACCCAACGTAAACCTCAAACACCCTTAAAGTTGGATTGAGATAGAGGGACAGAGAAAAAAGAGGAGACACACAGACAGCAACAGCATCAACAATATAATTACTTATAACTAAAGAGCTAAAATACATATGCCTGTGTTGAGTGCTAACATTCAGGTGTTAGTGTCCTAGAATGCCAAACTGAGATACAGCCTTAAAATTATACCTACTGAACATGAGCATCATCACTAAGAAAATAATGATGGTGTGATTTTAAATATAAATAAAATATGTGACTTTGTTGGTGAAGTGAAAATGAAAATGTAGTTTAATAGAAAAAAAACCAAAACATTTTAATAGAGCTTTAGAAATGTTTCCATAGCTTTCCATAGGTTGCTGCATGGCGGTGCTGGAGCCGATCCCAGATGTCATTTACAACATATCTATTTTTTATTTTTAAGTAATAACGGATCCTGAAATTGTATGGTAAAGCTCTTATTATATATTCTTCTAGAAAATGTGTTCTTACCTGAAATTTGCCCACAAAAGCATCAGCGTGTGAAGTCTTCACTTAAATTGGGTGGTACTGCCAGGTGCACACCTTGCACGTACACAATTGGTCCGATCATTTAATTTGCGCAAAGCAGCGTTGTCAGGTTGCACAAGGAAAAGGACCCTCCTCAAAAATGTTATGTTGTGATGCAAGTTTAACATTCATGATCATTCAAATCAAGGACCTTAGCATACAGAAAATGGAAAAGCAGCAGCAACATGTGGTTTTGACATTATTGCAGCGTGTGTGTATCTTAGACAAACATACAATGTAATGTCAAAATGTACAGTAAATAGACTCTGTAATGACACCGTTCTGGTTTCACATGGTCCACAATTAACTGATAAAGACTGTAATTTTCTATGGTTGTTTTTGCCTTTGACACTAATTAAAAATGTATAGTGGAGCATGACTTTGAGCAACACATTAGTCAGCATGAAGGTAAATGAATCTCAGAGCTACATGCTACACTTCTTTCATTCCTGTTTCAAGGAGGATGACAGATTTACTCATTAATTAGCTGCTGCATTGTTCTTACAGTCTGCTTCTCTTCTGACACTGTGTGTGTCAGTTCAACAGCTGTGTGTGTGTGTGTGTTTTCAGGTTTAATCTGACAGACACGAACAGTAAGTGATTAAACATTCAAAGCGTTTCTTGCAACAACACGATGGTGAAAAGATTGTTTTTCTTTGATTTAAGTTAAGTTACAGAATAACCTGTCTTGTACACGTCAGGAAAAAAATCTGTTATGACTTTGAATGTCTTACTTTACGCTTGACTCCCCCCCCCCCACTCTTTCTCATCCCAGCCTCCTTAGCATTACAGTACACTCACCACGGCTGACTGTAATATGAAATGTAAAAGGATGACAATGCAATTTACTCCGAGCCATCCGTGCTAGATTTGCCTATTAAGTCGAGAAGTCAAAAAAAGAAGCAGGAGGGAGATAAAGCTCAGAACAGTGAAGCAGAACGAGAGCACCTCTGAGACCTGACACACACAAAGACCAGTCCTAGAGCCTGAGCTGTCTCTTTATGTCTGTCTTAATATTGCTTCCATGCTATTCTATTGCAGACATAGAATCATGATATTGAACTGACAGAGAAACCAGGAGCTGTAGAGGATCAGGAACAGATCTGGACAGGAAACACAAAAAAAGCCCCTGCAGAGGGGGGTCCATAGTTTCGTCCCTCCTTGAACTACAACAGACGGCTGCAGGCGAGCTGAGCACATCAACTCGACGGGAGACCCTTGCTTGCATCACCTCAGTCTATTTTTAGAACCACTGCACCCACCTTTTTTCTCCTCTTTTAAGCTCCCTCTGTAGTCTTTGTGTCATCTGAAGTGCAAACTGTTGCAGAAGATGCTTTTTAAAAAAAAAAATTTATTCACAGTATTATTGCCCATTTGACAAAGAATCTGAGCTTGGCTACAACACCGCACATATTTTGTAAATGGATTAATCAGATTGCAGTATTGCAGAGGTGAACAATCACGTGGAGCGCTGAGAGTCTGCAGGCGAGTATAGCAGGTGCTTCCACTGATCAGTTTCTCCTCTGTGACTCTCGAGGAAAAGTTGTTCTCATAAGAGAAATCATCTGGTGCCATCTTTGAGTGGAATGAAAATAGATGCCTGGTCTGTTCCTGCTGTATGAAACCCTCTGAAATTGGAATTAGAAATGCCAATTATGTGCACATTGTGTTTAAGAGAAAAGAAGTGGGAAATGAGACTGTCACTTTCAATGATGCAGGCGTGGCCCTGTATTTTATTTCAGAGAAGATAATGAACAGTCCCAGGCTCGGCACGACAGCATGTCAAGCAGGACAGACTGTAGAACGGCAATGTAAGCAACAGCTTGGTAAAGATAGGCTCCACCGACTGCCAACGCTGGACAGATGGAGGGAAGAAGAGGAGCAGTAAGAGATGTGACAGAGGTGAAGATGCAGTGTGAGTCCAAGGATATGTGATGAAAAGATAAGCAATGGGAAGTGAGAATTAAAGGATACAAAGATAGTTGTGGAAAATCTCCAGCTAGTCCTTCTTTGTGCTTAAACAGTGAAGGAAATCACACTGTGTTCACAGTGTTCATGCTGTGTTTGAAGAAGTCAAAAATAGGATTCACAATTCTACTTGAAACAAATGAAATCTTAAATTGGTGGCATATGAGCTGTTGTGTTTGTCCAGGAAAAATGGCAAGCTCAGACTGTCCTAAATACTCAAGGAAGGGGGATGAAATTGAGGTGATTATGTCGATTTATGGGTGTAGATGGCGTTCAGACGCTTTCCTAACAGCGTTGGGAGATATGTCCCTGTCTCGGATGGACATTTTTTTTTTATCATGATGTGATGCAAATTTCCAGCTATCCATCATTTTTACATAAGCTTATACATTGGTTCAGAGCTAGACTGAAGTCAGAGTCACAGTGGCATCACACTGCCATCCAGTGGACACGTGTGTTACCTGCATTGTTAAGGATTCAAAAATCGTCCAGGCAAGGAAGTTCACATTATATAGACATGAACTCAAGTTGAATAATTAGTATTTTATACATCCAAAAATCTGAAATGTTCATCAAAAAAGGTTGACCAAGCTTCACAGTATATCTCACCCTTTATGTTTATGATTCATAAATAAAATAGAAGACTCTAATGAGATCAATCAAATGAAACGAGCATTGTGTATAGGAAGCTGTGTATATCATAACGAATGTTTAACATTATAGGGATGAAATATACATTGAGCTATAGTACACGATATGTGCAGAGACGTTACTACTTTGCTTCTACAACAAAATGTGTATCTAACAGGCACTTCACTGTAATAATGAATCAAGTTCTTATCCATGTTTGAATTACAGTAATATGCAGTAAACACCATGTGGCCATTATGCTCCAAATGTGACCCCTGCTGTTTCATCATTTAATAACCTAATGGTTTTTTTTATATCACAGTATAATGTAGGTCAAAGCAGAAGATCTTTTTAAGAGGATCATGAAGAAGTCCACTACAACTTCAACTCTTTACGGTAACATGTAAATACTGTCGAGCACTTTAACTGTCTTTGTAAATGTATTTTTCATTATGATTGGGTTAAAAAAAAAACATTCATTTGCTTTTAGGACTCAATTCAAGTGACACATCGATTACACATTAGGTGGATCTTATTCTAGTTACGGTCACAGAAACCCAAGAACTCCTAGTTTTGGTACAGAATGATGGATCTATTACCAACCCCTGAATACCAACCGCTGAGGAGAATGTGTGAGAGTTACCAGAGAAGTGCTGACGAAGGGTTCAAACTTCCTCCTTCTGCCGCAAAGAACGCCATGAGCTACAATCACAAACTTTAACATAAAAACCTACTGAACCGAAAGGGACACCACACTTAAACATACCTTAATCCCTATATCCAGTTATATATACACAATAGTGTTAATCAGCAAAAGGTTGAAAAGTGTTAAAAGAAAACACATTTAAAACAAATGAGGTCATGTGACATGCTGTATCTCCTAGCAACAGATTTGTTTACCTACAAACGATGACGAAACAGAGGTGAACTAATAACCTGGAGCTGCAGGTATGATGCTTTTCATTTGCTTTTAAATGTTTACATGTTGTAAATAGGAATATAACTCTACTGCAGTGCGGTCACATCTCTTCTCCTCTGTCAGTCTTTGATAAGGGAGCACTTATTTTCAACAAACTCTGTGATCCCTTTTTCTAAAAGAGTTTCGAGTTCTGTTGGATGTCATCAATCCTATAATCTAAGAAGTAACACCACTTTTGCTGCTTTTATCTGGGGATACAGCTCTGTGCACATGCCCTAGGATTTTTCTATCCATCACTGTTGTCAGAAGGGGTTTCCATTACAGCAGTCTCAGATGGATGAACAGGGAAGGATAGTCATGCCGACTGTCGCAGCAACAGGCAGCAGAGGACAACTAACAAGTGACAACAGCACCTCTTACAGGGACTTTTATGGTTACAAAGGTGAGAATGCATCATTTCAGAGGAGGGCTTCTTAAAAGTCTCAGCATCAACAGAGCTACCTGTTTAACTCAAATAATGATTCAGATTATTATGTCTTATTTTTTAAAAGCTGTCTTAGAGGCCAGCATGGAGAACTTCACTTCTCACCTCGGACATTCCAGCAGCTCAGGTTTCACAGCAAACAACAGACCTGCCATTTACTACAAGCCCAGTTTGGACCTCATTGACAACCCTCACATGGGGTAAGTGTCATAATCGTGCTCTATATGCTCTGCTATATATTTTTTTAATACATTTTTTGTAGTTGGCCTAAAACGTGGTTTCAAATAAACTGCTCAGTGCGATTTAGTCAGGTGTAAAAAAAAAAGTAATTTTCTTTTGGGCTCATGAGACGAGTAAAAAAATCTCTATGGCTGCAATCTTAAACTGGTTGAAATCTTGAAATGCTAAAAAGAGTCTTCATTACTCCATTTCAGTATATCGTTCAGCATGAAATGAACTCGACTGTAGGACTAATTTTTGACGACTCCACTGCAGCCTCTGTGAAAAGAAAATAACAAGACAAGAGTGTTAATTGTCACAGGAGAGTAATCTGTCAACAATGACTAAACAGACATCACGGCTAAAATCACCTGTGTCGGTATAGGTTACATGTGTGTGGTGGGTGTTAGTGTTTAGTGAAATCACAAATAATCCGATATCTTCTTTACAGCATCTGCCTTTGCAGCCAATTATTTTATTTTTATTTTATTTTCCCAGTTTTTAAATGACCTTCACACCCACTGAGGTGTACTCAGTTAATTTTGGTAATTAAACCTCAGCAGGGAATTAAGTGAGGTTACTTTTTCACTGAAGTTATTCTGACGGGTCACAGGAAGAAAAACCCCAGCAGTAAATGACTAATGATAATAATGGCTGAATAACATTGAGCCTCTGCTGAGATACTCGCTCCTCACTTACTGTTTACCATTTTGTTCATCTGTTTCCTCAGAGTTTAAGGTAGGAATTTTCTGTAATAGAACAATTTCACGACCGATGCTACAATGTTGTAAACATACACAGCTTAAGTTAACATTCAATATAACTGTAGGATAGAAGTAGCTCAAAGTAACCAAAACAGTTTGATACTGTATTGTTGGTACTTTCAGCTACAGTTGCCACCTTCCATGCATAAAAATAAAGGACCCCCCCCACACACACACACACACACACACACACTCCTCAGGGCTAGGACCACCATGGGCCTGAGGGATGGGGTGCCAGACACCAGTGGTAGTAAATCATAAGTAAAAATAATTGACCTTGGCTGTTAGCTAGCTGACGGCTGAATGGCAAGTCGTTAACGCCTAAAGCTGTTTACAGAAAGTAGTAGAATAATATTCAGTCATTGTCCAAAGAAGCTAATGGTTAGGCTATATTGCTATATATGTTGTTGATTTAAAATTAAAGCTTTTGTCCTCCCTAATTATAGTCTTTCAATTTCTTAGTAATCAGTTGAACTGAGATCACAAAATATTACCTGGTAAACACAGTTAAAGCTTTTTAGCTTTCCATTCTCAGCTTTCTGTGCAAATCTTAAGTGAAACAAGTTTTGTTTTACTGTTTTGTTTGTTTGTTTTTTTTTACAATGAAGTCAAAATGTCTGCTATGGGTAAGACTGTGGTTGACAGTCTGTATGACAAGTTGAAGCTATGGGGCTAGATACCTTTAGAGTCTCTAAATCCAGCATATTTGTGAAGCAATCGAGCATTTAGACACTGTGGCATATTTTCTTTGGTGTTTGGATTTTTTTTAAAACCTTTGAGCGGATACATTTGTTTCGTTCTTGTCTACAGATTCATGTTGTCTGATAACTTCACGTCTCAGACCAAACAGCACTTCCAGCCTCACATGCAGCCTGCTTGTTCTGGTTCTTTGCCAAACCTGCTCAACAAATGTAAAGCGAGCGGCTTCCATCAGCTGACATGTCCTCCCCAAACGGCCATCTTGGAGGAGAAGGCATGTCAGAATAATGCAAAAACACAAAAGCACATTGGAGATAATGAGAAGCGTCGAACTCTGACAAGTCACTTTCTCATTCTCTGCCTCCTCTGTGTGTCTTTTCAGACAGAATACCAAAGGACATATGCGCCATTTACTCCAACAGGTAATACAACTTGAGTTGAGTTTTGAGTTTAAAAACAGGGCAAAGAAGATTTAAAAAAAAAAAAAAACATCATAAAATATATTTTTTCATATTATTCATGATTTTATCTGAAAATAATGTGTTTATGATGTTGCATCTACACCAGTTTCCCAGAAACATGTGAATGTTGGTCCAAAATCAGAAAGTGGATTCACCAGGGAAAAAGATCGACAACCCAGAAAAATCTCGATGGCAAGTATTGTAAGAAGTCATTCTTGTACAATCATTTAGGTAAGAAATATGGGCCTGGTATCATTTGAAATATTTCAAAACATACAAATATTAGAACCTTTAAAGTGATACAGACAACATAGAGTTCTTACTTTGATACATTGTTTTCTAGTTTATTTTATCTCAATCATGTAAAAGGAAGTATTCAGTTACAATGTCACTCCCCCTCCTCATATAATTTAATTTAACACAAATACAGTCTTTTTTTCCAATCTGGCTACAAAAGATCACATTTTATATTTACACTGAGGAATTCAGTATTCCTCTTCAGAATTATTTATTGATATCCAGACCTAAATGAAATACAATTTTTAGTCTCTATTCCCATCTATAATAATTCTGGTAGCTATAAATGTTTTTTTTAAATCCCTATGTTATGTCTACTGTCATGTTTTTGTCTTGATGTCCAGGTTGAACCTCACCAAAGTCACAGCTCTGTGATGAAAAGTGACTTCATCAGTCCGTCCTTTCTGCAGGTTGACCCACAGTTTTGTTTGAAGTTCTGAATTTTTATAGCAAAAAGGTTTTAAACTATTAACATGAACGTAAAACACAAGGTAATGTTTTCCTATGTTTGTTCATGAGGACAATGAGGCCATACCAGGCCTGTGCGGCCGCTCTTGTCAGGAATCAGGATTCACTCGAGGGGCCATCGCTCCCCTGGCATGTGACCCAGTGAGTACTGACCCCCCCTCCCAGTCAGCTAAATTATATTTAAATAATAATTATTTTCCTCTTGCATCTTTCTGTCTCCTCTTCTAGACCTCCCGCCTGTCACCATTCAAGACTAAAAGTGAAGCACCAACTAAGAAGACCATTGGAAAAAAGGTGATATACTTGACCTTAGATTTTTAAGTGTTTGCAGAACCCTGTTGAGTACTGTTGAGTTTTGTTTTTACTCTGTTGTTGTGTTTTCCAGGAGCTCACAGGATTTCTTTCCAATGCTTCCAACAGTCAGGCTTTCCCTAAAACACCTTTCGATTGTTCACAATTCACCACTCATTATGAAAGCAGGTAAGTGTTTCACTCTTTTAGATAATATCTATCTGGGATAACAGCACCTGATAAGCTTAAAAATATTGGAAAAACATTACTTTTTCAGGTTCTGTCATCCTGCTGTTTATGAAAAGTTTAAACCTGGCAATGCTCAAGCAGGTATAATGAGCACAAAAATGGACAATGGCTACAATCGTCAAGGCATGGACAGGTACACAAACAACACACATGCATAAAGTCTTATTGTGCATATATCTGTTTGACTTACACAAGTCTTCTCTTTTTCACAGGTTCATCTTTATGGGCTAGATGTTCACAGAAATATGATAGCATCTATATAACCACTCTTCACAATCATTTTGTTTTGACACTTTAATATAAAAGAGCAGTCATTGGCACAAAAAAAAGCTGTTGCTGTGTGAGTCTGAATTTTTTTAGCATTCATTTTCTTATAATCAAATCCTGAAATCCTCACTCCCCCGTCTGTGTTGTTTTAAAAATAATCCTGTCAAAGAACGTGTAATTTTCATCTCTGTGTGAAGTCCCCTTTGTGTGTGATGAAAGCGTCCTGTCAGACAGTGGTGTACAGTGCGTCACGTGAAAGCCAAAGAGGGAGTGAAGGAGATTATGCATTGTTTTTTGACCGCCCCACTGTCTCTGACATACAGAGAATGAGAGGAGTGTAAACTAATGAGCAGAATAATAACACTAAGACTGAGTGCCGCGCTGATTCTCAGTGTCGTCTGTGGTGTGTCAGACTGTTTTGCCACCCACAAAAATTTAAGATGCAGCAGAGAGCAGAGCGAGGAGGCAGGTTTCAAAAAGCATATCATGTCTGTAATGAAGCTCAATAGTATCCCCCTGCTGTGGGCCAACTCAGACACGATGGTGATTTTAAATGATCAACTCAAGTCAAATAAACACAAGACTGTGTAAAAACAAGAGATACACAAAATCACAGGGGAGCTCTGCAAAAGAAAAGATAATAGATCGTGTTTAAATGTATGCACAGATGTCTCTTTGGGCTGGACATTAAAATGATTTCATCTCCTGCAATACTAATGTTAGTGTTGATGGTCTGTGGGTTTGTATATCCCTTTACTTTACTGGATGGTTCTTTTCAAAGGTGTCTTTTTGCTAAAAAAACCCCCCAAAAAAACAGTTTAAAATGTACATACAGGAAGTGTATGTATGTAGCCTCTTTGGATCAAAAGTGAAGCCATTGCAAACGTTCCTTCCACCTGCATTCTTTCATTTGGCCAGCAGGGGGTAATTATGTTGCTTGCAAAAATGAAGGCATGCCACCAGATTAAAAAATTACCCTTGTTCTCAGTTGATTTTTCATTGTGGGAAAAGTTCTCCTAATTGTTTTTTGGTTTCAAATGGAAGTTGCAAGTCCTCTTCAATAAAGTATTAATAGTCATGTTGTAACCTATGGTCCCATTTAGAGTAAAATTAACAACCAACACCAACTATAGATACATAAAATCCCAGAGAGGCTCTGCAAAGTTCAGATGGTAGATCATGTTTAGTTAGCAGCCACTGTATCTTTCTAAGCAAAATAAAATCCTCAACAGAAAACTAACATGACCGGGGTGGCACAAGCTTAGTCTGAGGGTTTCTGGTCTAAATCATGGATTGGACTGATGTATGGAATAAGGGACTGGTCGCTGGAGAGGTGCCAGTTCTTTTCCCTGCCCAGGTGGCCTTGAGCAAAGGACCTGACCCCTGACTTCTTTGGCGTTCAGTTGTGTGCAGCCCCTCACTCTGACATCTGAGTGCATATAAGGGCTGTCAGTGTTAACTAGTTAATTCGGATTAATAAAGGTCTGAAATGAATGCATTTTTTTTTAAAATTGTGATCGCATGCTATTACGACCCTTAAGGGTCACCGTGGACGAGCCTATAGTGTCTCCCTGTAGTCACAGCGATGGAAAAGAATGACACTGCTGCATCTTCGAATGTCTCATTTCACTTTTAAAAACTCAGACAGCTCAGCTGACGAGTCAAATGAAACATCAACCTTATGACATCAAACATTTCACTTTTTTTTACCAATACTATTAGCTGTTTTTATTTAATTTTGATCGTTAATGAGTTCATTTTGTCAACGGTTAAGTTAACTCCCTCAATCTACGAGAGGGTCCTTACTTTATTTCAAAATAAAGGCATGGTTGAATTTAAATGGCAAGTGAAGTTCTCTCAGCTTTAGACAGCACAATAATACATTTTTATTTTTTAATGCTAATAATGGAATTTCATTGCATTCAAAAATGCAATTAAAACTGTGATTCATTGCAATTAACTATGTTGAGATAAATGGCAATTAACACGTTTTTATCATTTGACAGCCCTAGTGCATATCCATATCATCCTGTTGTACATGTGTGGTGGCCATTCTGGTCTATGTGAGTGTAACATGTTGAGTATAAAAAGCTTAATTTCCCCTTGGGGTTTAATAAAGGATGTCTTCTCCTTCCTCTAACCTCCAGTTAGTACTCAAAGTACTTTGTCTAGGAAAGGATGGTGGTTTGGGTTTCATATCAGACAGTATCTTGGGGCATGTGCTTTATTTTAATCTATCAAAAGCAGAGGGGATTAGGCTGAGCCCTTTTGCAAAAAAATGGGAAGCGTCTTGCAGTTGAACGACTGCATGTAATCAGTGTCGAGGTGAGCATGTTAAATTACCAGCATTAGCTAGCCACAGCTTTTTTAAAATGTCTATAGGTGTTAGCTTGTTGATCAAACATCAGAAAAACCAAAATTTCACTGCTTTGACCAGTTGTAAGTCCATCAGCTAAGATGCTGAGAAAATAAAAAAAATAGACACATACTACAAATATGAAAGCCTGAAGAAGCCATGAATAAGTTGATTTTATACAACCAGGTGAAATATGGCTGTTTTTTTTCTTGAAATAACAAATAATCACCTTGTGATTTCAAATGATAGTATAAAGAATTGTAGTAAAAAGTAAAAACAAATACTCATTGCATCTGGCCGAGACACGACACCCAACCCTCACACACATGCAAGGGTTTATAGGCATATAACCATGGGGATTGTATTTCACTTTTAGATGTTTAAAAAAAAGCAACAGTCTTACTCTGCTCCGTTTGCACAGCACAGACACTGCAGTCGTAATGTGCCGACACATGAGAACAGGCATCAATATTTCAGCACTGGGATAAATATTTCACTCTTTCAATGTGATGTGAGAAAAAGGTACGTGGAGGGAACGAGGATTAGATTACATACAAGCCCCTCATGAATAATTAGTGGGGAGATGAGAGGAGAACAAGGGCCATCCTGCTTAATTTTGGAGACAGTGGTAAGAAAGGTGCCGTCACCGACTAAAGAAGTATACACAGGCCAGAATGGATCTGAGTCTCTGATCTACAGGTGGCTTCAGGTTTTTAGTTTAATAGAAGAAATATGCTTTATTGAGTATATTTGATATTTAGAGGCTAACTGTGGACAAACCTTTTATGGTGAGGCACCCCAGCTATTCATTCCTCTAATAATCCTGCTTGTCTCCTTCTCTTTCTTGGCACTGACGCCCGCAGGACTGCTTACACAACACTGACAAGGGCTGGGGGCTTGTGTTTGGCGTGTCATAAATATTTCGTAAATCTAAATCCAATACACACATTTACATGCACTTGCAGGCTCGGCTTATAAAAATAGAGATGAGTCGAGGTGCACTGGCGGGCACATAAAACAGACACTGGCCCCGATGAGTGGAAATACTACTGTGCTTCAACACAAGCTGGTGCTCTCACTGGTTAGAAATAAAGACATCTTTTCCAGTAAATGATTGACACCAGCTTCATCAGCTGAGTATGTATTTATTGTTGGAAGACATAGTCTCTTGTGTACTAAAGTCAAGAACAGCCTTACTTGCAGCTCATTTTTTCAAGCAGTTATCTCAAGATCACAGGTCATCCCAAGATAGAAAAAGATTTTTCTTCTCATGATTATCCATTCATTTACAATTTATATCCTTAAAACTATTCCTGATATAATGCAATATTTATACAAGAGTAAATAATGTTTTTCAAAGAATTATGGGAAACTTTTCCCATAATTCACCCCAAAACAAGCGAGACTGTGGTGGGGGAGGATTCATAGAACAGTGATTGAAATTCAGCCTGGTTACAATTAGTTCTCCTTGATATGACATTTTATGGCTTATATTAGTCCTATGATTGTAAAGATGCCAAGTAAGTATGCTGAAATAGCATTTTTTATCTCTTATAAAATTAAAACAACAATAGCTGGTTAATTTTCCAAGTGAATGAAATAATAAACTTGTGATTTGAAGAAAACGCCATAAAGATAAAACAAGGATGGCAGCCCTTGACTTGTGTACCAGCACACACTCAGAAACACTCATTTTAAAAGAGCCTAACACATTGCACACACGCACACACACACACACACACACACACACACACACACACACACACACACAAACACACTCCACCTGAGTCCTGCTCTGATGTGCTTATTTTGAGTTGATTGAGATGTCACACTCGCTGTCTTTTAAGGTGTCGTAAATCTACTTTTCACAGTTTACATTAAAATTGAGAATTAGCAGCACAGCTAAGAGAGTCCCACAATCGACTTCACTTTGTGTGGATTGAGAGTCATCCACCTCCACCTGCCTGCAGAGTGTCTGAGTCTGGTTGTATTTGGGGCTTTTTTACGCCCCTTCATCTTGTCTCTTCATGTTCGTACTCATAGTCCATCTGAGCCCTGTCGTACTCCAGCTGATCTCCTTCATACTCGAGCCCCTCTCCCTCACATATAAACTCCTCTGTCTCATATTCAACCCCCTCCTCATCGTATTCAAGTTCCACACCGTCGTACTCAGGGAACATCTCCCCGTCTTCCCCATTTGTTCCTTCGTTTTGAACATCCGCGCCTTCTGAATTCAGCGCGGCTTCGTTGGCTGCTTGTTTTGAGCCGCTGTTCTTAAGAATGCCGTGAATCACCGGCTCTTCTCCTGCCAGAGCCGACTCTTCGGCCTCCAGCTCCGCGGCCTTCCGTAGCCTCTCCCTCCTGGCTTCACGTGCCTCCAAGAACTCAGCGGCACCTTCCCCGACCACGAGCACCTCATCGTCCACTTTAGGAGGTTCGTCCACGGGGTTGTGGTCGTAGGAGAAGAGGCGGAGAGCTTTTAATCGCTTCAGGCTGGGAAACTCTGAAATCTTGTTGCGGTCCAAATCGAGTATCTCCAAATGTTCCATGCGCAGCAGGACCCTGGGGAAGGTATCAAAGCGGTTCCCGTACAGCCATAATCCCCTCAAAGCTGCCATCCGCCAGAGGTCAGGTGGCAGGGTCTTCAGCCGGTTGTCCCCTATTTGCAGAGACTTAAGGTTGGGCAGGTCGTACAGCTCCAGGGGAAACCTCTGAAAGTAGTTGCTCTCCACCCACAGACAGCGCAGACTCTGCAGGTTCTTCAGCTCAGTCGGGAGACTCATGAGACGATTGCTGCCCAAGTAGAGGCGGGTGAGGTTAGTGAGCTGGCAGACGGCCTGAGGGACATCCTCCATCTTGTTAAAGTCGAGGGCAAGGATCCGCAGACCCTTCAGCTTTGAGATGTTCTCGGGCAGAGTGCGCAGACTGTTTCCGCACGCATACAGCTTCTCCAGATGCATCAGTCCACAAACACGCGCAGGTAGGCGCTTAAACTTACGATAGCTCAAGTCCAGCACGGGATCTCCACTCTCAAACATCTCCTCCACTCCCACTGGAAGCTCTGCCTCCACTTCCTCCTCCTCTTCCTTCCTCTTCTTCTTCTTCGCTGTAATCTCTGCGTCCTCGCCATCCTTCCCCCCCTCCTCTCCTTCCTCTTCTTCATCTTGCTTGCTGGAGGAGTTGCCCATGCTGTGTGGCCTGCAGCCGCTGAGTCCTCAGTGCATCAGGACAGAGTCATTTGATGAGGTAGTATCTGTGACAAGTTAACGCTCAGCCTCGCAGCTGATGCTGGTGTTGGGCTGATCCCTCCGGTGCTGCAAAGCATCATGGTGCGAGCCAATCAAAACTCTGGCGGCCATGTCACAGCTTTTTGTCAGGTGTCCGTTCACCCCTTCATTAACCGGTCCATCGGAAAACTCCGGAAGAAAGTAAGCAACTGTGGAGTAATAGTGATAATAGCAGTAGTTATAATAGAAACAGTAGCAGTAATAATCATAGTAATAATAGTAGTAGTTATAACAAGGCAATAATAGAGATACTAGTAGTAGTTATAATAGGCTATAATAGAGATAATAGTAGTAGTTATAATAGGCTATAATAGAAAGAGTAGCAGTAATAATCATTGTAATAATAGTAATAGTGCTGCCGGTAGCTGAGCTCAGCAAAGTACAGCTGAATTTTGAGCTGAAATTGAATTCCTGCAGTCCTTACCCTCTCCTTAAACTTCCTCGAGGCTTGAGAGGTCGCGCGCAGCTTCGAGGCCACCTGCTCACGTGATCCGGCAAAGGGTAAAATGAAGCACTTTTAAGGACTAAAGAGTCCGTTAGCTCTGCCCCTCTGCCAGCCTGTGACGGGAGGATTTCCACAGTGAGTGCGCAGCTCGGTGACCCTGCCGGCGGCAAAGAAAACAGTGGAATCCAGTCTGTTAGTTAACGCACGTGCACCCCCATCACAGGCCGAGGACTGAGGAGTTAAGATCCGCGCGCGCCGGAGGAAAGAAAAAAAAGTGCACATTAGAGGAAACTGCAGCGAGGACCGATGAGTGAGTCTGTCTCCTGATGTTCCTCCATCAATGACAGGGTTTACATTGAACTGCTGCCTCCCTCCCTTCTCTGAAACCGGAGCAGAGGGCATTCACATCACATGGTCAGTGTGATGTGTGTGTGTGTGTGTGTGTGTGTGTGTGTGTGTGTGTAAGAAAAAAAAAATAACACGAGTTTTAAAAACAAGTGCTCGTCATTAAGCTTCCCCAACTGTTTAGATAGCAAATGTATTTATTTATTTAATTGTTTTGCCCTTCAAATGCCTAGAATTGAGCATACACACAAACATACAATCCACACACACACACACACACACACACACACACACATCTATTTCCCATGAGTCATTCTGTATTTGTCCTGCATGTCTCAGCTATGATAACTATAATCATAACTTTTTTTTTGAATAATCAGTCAGGTCACCATCCAATGTGATGGTGGATGGTGACGTTGAACCAATAATAGTCCAACAAGAAAGTTTCAAACGTTCAACAGTGAAATAAGGCAGACAAACAGAAATAAACACCAGTGGAAAGTACCTGAACAGCCCACTTCTACTCAAATACTTGATCTGGGAATTATTGTCTACTATGCAACTTCATACTCACACTCCAATTTCATGGCAGTTTAGTTAAATTTTGATTTTGAAGTCATCAGTTTAAGATCCTGTGAGAAGATCAGAAAAATGCACCCTCAAGTAGCTTCCCCCCAAAAAACTGTTACACCTGAAGATATAAAAAAGATGGCAGGAATGTTGACAGTACACCTTAAAATTTTAGTTTTATGTTTTCATATTTAAGTTAATGTGTCTATACAGGAAGAGAGTGCACATCGTTCTATTTTACTCTAAATACTTCTTCCATCTCTGTGAAGAACCACACGCATAGTACATTGAAAACCAGTAAAAGACCAGTAATCATCACACAGCCATTCCTTGACGCTCCAAAGATGGTCTCCTCAGTGCTGCTTTGTATCACGCAGAGAGGCACATTAGCTTCAGCAGGTTTTTATAGACCAGTTAACACACAGTCTGTGGGTGACGTTCTGCTCTGACACAGAACAGACACAAAAATGACCCGTAAACTCTTTTTAACTGCTCACAAATAACACAATGTGAAACGTGAGACCAGACTCAAACTATGTTCATGTTTATTATTATTATTAATAATAATAATAATAATAATAATAATAATACATTGGTTTTTTATAGCTCTTTTCTAAGAACTCAAAGATGCTTTGACAAAATATAAAACCATAAAACATAACAAAAAACGACGAGGACAGTACAATGAAGAAGTAATGTGGGGGGGAGGGGGAGGGGGGGGGGGGGTTAGTGGTCGTAGGCAATGTTGAAGAGGTGAGTTTTGAGGGATTTCTTGAAGGAGGTGAGTGTGGGGGAGTCTCTGATGTTTTTTGGGAGTGAGTTCCAGAGGGTGGGAGCTGCAACAGAGAAAGCCCTGTCCCCTCAGAGCCAGGTTGTGAAGGGCTTTGTAGGTGAGGGTGAGGAGCTTGAAGTTGATACGCTGGGGGATGGGGAGCCAGTGGAGGTCATGTTTTGAAGTGTAGTTGTGAAGTTGTGTGCACAAGTTTTTATCTTGTGTGCGCAATATAAATGATCTTGGAACGATTCACTCAACTCACGATACGACTCTTTCACGATTTATTTTACAAAATGAGAGTGAAGACAAATTATGAGAGGACTAACAAAGATTCCTTTAATTTTTTTCATGAAACACAAATGCACCTGTTAATCTCTTTGGCTCTTGCACTCGTTTTGGGCGAGCAGGGCTGCAAACCTGCTTGTTGGTTTGGCCTCGGCAGCTGCCATGATAACGACTGCCTGTTACAACAGCCCTCGCTCTACAGCAGCTGACGCTCACGATATTACTGCGATTCATTTTTAGTACCGATGTGAACCTTGACACCTGTGAATCGATTTTTAACTGCCTCACGATTAATCTTTACATCCCTATTGATAAAAAAAATGATAAAATACTGAAACAGGTCATTCTCATTCCTAAAAAATGCTATGAATTATTACATCTGTGCTTTCACTTTCATCAAAACACAGGATATTTCATTATTACAGTTGTTCAATACAGTTTAGTTTGAATACTTTTTTAATGCTGGTTTGTTTTTGTTTTTTTAAATGCTTAGTTTCAGTTTAGTTTTATCAGCTTTAGTTTTTTTGTCCCAGAATTGTAAATGGTTCAGAGAAAGACATCAAAATACACTATAAAACTATTTTATAAGAACAGGGAAACAGTTGTAACTTCTGCAGTCAGTCAGCAAGCTCATCCAGAAGTAAAACTGACATGCCTGAGACAAATTGTAAGGACATGTTTTGTGTTACAGTTTGATTGAAAACTAAAGACATTTTCTCTTTACTTTAATATAATTGTAGTCATTCTTGTAAAGACACTATTCAGTAAGTTATCGTTTTGTAAAGCCACATTTTGATTTTAGTGTCAACAACAAAAAACAAAAATGTTCTATTTTAAATATTACTTTTTAAAACAAGTTTTCATTAACAATAATAACCTTAATAAGAAACACAATGTAGGAACAGATCTTAGGTAAAGTAAGGTAAAACGTAAATCACTTTACCATGCTAATGCAGGTAATACTTTATATTAAAATATAATATATTAATGTATATGTAACTGCTGGATCTTTTCAGTTTAGGCAATACATATTTTTATTAGATTTTATTATGTTTTGTTTGTATGTATGCTCAATATTTTAATACAAAACAGAGAACAATTTCAGTCCACAGATTCAATGAAATTATATCAAATTTATTTCTATCGCCCTTGACACACAACAAAGTTGATCAATAATGCTTTACATGCACACAGACAAACGAGATCAAAAGAAGGAGACACAGAACAAACACTTTAGAAGAGAGGAGAAAAACCAATAGTGAGGCAAAGGTGATGAAGTTTTATAATTACAATAGCACTTAATAATAATGATAAAAGTAAGTTGGAATCAAACGAGTTGAAGGGTTCATGGAGATTACTTTTCGACTTTGGGGAATACTCTACGATATCAGTCGTGTGACTGACAGCCTGTTGGTTGTGATACAGAAGGAAGGCCTTAAAAAAGCTGCAACGGTCAGATGTACAGTGCGCGTGTCGGGCCTGATGAGCAGTGGCAGAAGAAGCAGACAAACAGAGAGACAGGCCGAGCGCTGCTTGAGGATAATCCTGTCTGATATGCCAAGGACCGAAGAGCTGATTTGCAAATTTCTGTTCCGCATTGAAACGACCCTGAAATGACACAATGGACTGCAAGCGGCCAACAGACAGGCAGAGAGCTCGGACGCTGAAAGGATGTGACTGCTGAGGTGGATGTGTTGAATGCAGATGAAGAACTCCATGACCTAGTCAGCATGGGAAACATATGGAAATAAATACTAACAATAAAAAACAACAACAACAAATGCACACATTGAAGATCGTTTTACTTTATGTATCAAGAGCATATGATTACTAATAAAACATCCCATTTGGTTTGTATAACATCCTTGTTTGCATTTCTAGGTGCAACCCAAGACTGTCATAATATCTGCTGCCTCCTCGAGGTTAAATAAGGACAAGTAAGGTAGCCGTTTTAACTAAAGGAACACATCTGCACCATCTGCTGGTTGAGGAAGGAACTGCAATACGTTAAAAAAATTAATGTAGGCTACCTTTGTTCATTATGTTGTTGCTGTCGGAATAAAGATAAAGTAGGCTACTGAATATTCTAGTCTCCTAATCTTCATGTATGTAAAAACAGCAGCAAACGTTGATAGAATTGTATCGAGAGAGAGGGGAGCAGGGGAGACTGCTGCAGTAATCTGATGATGTTATATAGCCTACAGTTGGCAACATCACTGCTGACTGTGCAGACTCATGTTGACCTATGATACACAGAAAATGACCAAAGGCATTTACACATATTCCTAAAGGCACTCAATTTTTTATTTTATTTAGACCTACTTAAATTATGCGAAATTATTTATTACAGTAACACACATCAGAGAATCAATATTTTGCATGTTCCTTTTAAGATCATCCAAATATCAAGCAATTGAACGTCTCAAAACCATGGGGGAAACAAAATATAACAACATTATTTAAAACAGACTTTCAACCACTTAATGTTATATTTTAACTGTCAGCATTTAACACCATATCACATCTTAGTTAACATTCTTAAAAGCAAAATGTGTTATCTTGTGTAAAATAAATACTTAAAAGTACCCATATTTCTAAATGCTGTGACCTGCTTCTGCCTGAGAATATCCTTTAATGCTATATTTAAGACTCTATTGCATTTTGGAAGCCGATACTGTGCTTCTTACATCCATACATTTATCAGACATGTGTTTGATACTTTTCAGATTCAAATGTTATTATAGAATATAAATATATACATCATGTTGTATATGGATTTAAATTTTTTAACAGTATCTGTAGCCTGTTTATCTCCTCTATTACAGCTGCAATAATGCATCATAATTATAATCTTATCACCTTTCATTCTGAATTGGGAAATAGCACATTATTTAGGCTATTCTAAATACCCTGTTTGTTTCCCACTTTGGGGACTTTGAGTTCGGCTTTCTAAGATAGTTCTTCTGCACTGTAGTAAGTCTGTTTTAATTTGTGTTAATAGGCTAATTTAATGCAAACTCCTTCGACCATATAGTAGTCCTGTAAATGAGGAAAGTGTAGCCTTCACTTTTTCCACGTGTGCACACAGACGCCTCAGTGACACTGAGATGAGCTGTTTATTGAGCCTATTGCACAGCAGTCTGTGCTCCAGGATTTACTGTGCGCCGATTGGCCCGCAAACCCTCGAATGATCCGCTCGGAATTCGCACTGAATGAGTGGGTGAATGAGTCCGTGGATTTTTTTTTTTTTTTTGGGGAAGTCTGAGGATAAAAATGTGGGATGTTTGGTGTTTAAAATGGATGTGAACGGAACGGGAGTGAATAAAAGTGAATCGGTGTGTGAATGTGACTGAATACCGGGGAACAGAAGCCCAAAATCTGAGCTCTGTAAGTCTGAAATATTTTTCATCTTCATGTTGGGTGCTGCCACCCGACGTCTGCCATTGTAGCTTATTGTAAAATCAATCGATTACAAAGCGGTTAACGTTAATCGATAGGCTGTTAGCAGTTTAACAGCTCTGATCTTTATCTTTAAAGTGCATTTTTATCAAATCAGCGACCAATCGCCTGCATGCCCTGCTGTGTTAAAAAAGGAACGGTTTTAGACACACCTAGGACTATATAGGCTGTGTGTGTGTGTGTGTGTGTGCGTGTGTGTTTTTTCTCCTGAATGTAACCATTTGATAATGAGCATGTTGCATTTACGTTCAAGTGTATTGTTCGTGCTGATAAAACGATGCATAGTCAAATGGGGGAAATCCGCCCTGCTTTATCAGCAGCCTCCCGGTTGTCGGATTTCATCATCAATTATTAGTGAAGATGTTGCCCTGCGCTTTGTCTTCCTTACCAATCAGCTTGGTGCTTACAGGAAACAGAGCAACAGGTTAAAAAGCTCCTGTAAATGCCTCCTCTGCACAGTCTGTTAGTGGGCTTCAGGACACACTGACCACCAGTCTCACATCCAGGTGTCAGACTCTTGTCTGTCTGGGTTTCACTGTGCAGGTGGAGGATCCAGGCCACACACAGTAAGGATACTGAGGATGGGGGGTGGAGGCCAGCTGACGGAGGCAGGAGAGGGACGAGCTGCTGGAGTCTACACCTGGGAGGAGGTGCAGAGTCACTGCAACAGGAATGACCAGTGGCTGGTTATCGATAGAAAGGTTTACAACATCTCACAGTGGGCCAAAAGACACCCAGGAGGCTTCAGGATCATCAGCCACTACGCTGGAGAGGATGCCACGGTAACACGATGTCTTTTTATTCTACTGAACACATTTTATGAGGATGTAGATGTTCTGATGTTTATACATGTAAGCAAAGTGGTCAAAATGGTTTTACTTGGGTACTAGTTTGAGGTACACTGCTTACGTGTTTCCTCTCCATACTGTTGAATACTCTCTCTCCACCTCATTGTTCTAAAAATAAGACCCTACTGGAAAATACTATCCTACTCCAATACATTTGTCTGAGAGCTGTGGTCCAAATTAGAAATGTAATATTCAACAGTTCAGAAAATGGGTACAGATCTGGTTCGCTTTAAGCCAGAATTTCACTTTGGTTGTACAATATTTTGCCCTCGTTCCAAAAGCTGTTCAGAATATTTGCTTGTGACCTTCTAAAAAAAAGTTCATTGAGGTGTCTGGTCATGGACCATTAAAGATACACTTTACAAATCCAAACTTCTCAGATGGTGTCTTTCAAGTTTTACAAGCTAAAATAAGTAAAATTACACACTGTTTAAAAAAAAAGTCTAACACATACAGTATTGGTCTGTCCCTTGTTAGAGATCACTCTTTCACTGCTTTACCTGTATTTTTCTGTTCAAGATATTGTAAAGGAAGTGTTCTCTTTTAGAAAACTTGAATGCAGTACAGACTATTAAGATGATATGTGCTTTAGGGAGTTTCCACATGATCCTCCACATCTAGGGGTGGCAATCACAGGGTCCCTCATGACACAACACGACACGGTATACATGTTATGTGACACACAATAACATTATAGTTTAACTTCTTTTCACCTCTGTACTACCTTACTCCATTGTCTTTTCTTTTTTTAATCCTGTCTTTTCTTAATTAAAATATCACAACACGGATTTGATTATTGTATCACATGAGTCAGGACAGTAATAAAATACTGTATCAATATATTGGTCCAACCCTATCAACAACAACACCTCACAGTGGCCATATTTTGGCAGAACTTGTTCTTCCACATTTGATATGGAAGTACGTTTTTCTGGTAATACCTCTGGGATATAAATGTTTATACAGGGCTTTATTTTCACTCTGCTCTGTTGGTACTCTCACTTATCTGATCCCAATGCATCCTCCTACTTACTGCCTCACTGACAGGATCTCTCCTCTTTGTGCTCCAGGAGGCGTTCACTGCTTTTCATCCTGATGTGAAGTTTGTGCAGAAGTTTCTGAAACCTCTGCAGATCGGAGTGCTGGCGGCGTCAGAGCCGAGCCAGGACCGGGACAAAAATGTGAGCTTCATGTCAGATTGTTAGCACTGTATGAATAAACCTCACAATGTTATTCACGTGGAAGCTTTAGTGACACGTAGAGAAAGACCTGAGGAAAAGAGAAAAGGAGTTAGTCAGGGATGTTTTATTCATGAGTCTTACAGAGTTCGATCATGAACACTCATGTTTCATTAGCCGTTAAATAACTCAAACTGCCTTTACGCCTTTTTGTCCTTTTCTTTACTGCTGCAATTAAATGATCAGTGAAAACATGTTTTTAATGTTTTACATGGCCTTTCTAATTCTTCTTCTCTCCTCAGGTGGCCATCATACAGGATTTCCACAGCTTACGCATGCAGGCAGAGAGCGAGGGCTTGTTCCGGGCTCAGCCTCTGTTCTTCTGTCTCCACCTGGGTCACATCCTGCTGCTGGAGGCCCTCGCCTGGCTCATCATCTGGCTCTGGGGAACCAGCTGGACGCTGACCCTCCTGTGTTCCATCTTGCAGGCGACCGCTCAGGTAACTTTCCATTATTGTCCCGAAAGGAAAGGAATTGTGAATTAACCTCTGCAGCAAACAGACTTCATACGTTAAACTTTCCCTTTTCTTCTCCAGTCGCAGGCCGGGTGGCTGCAGCACGATTTTGGCCACCTGTCCGTCTTCAAGAAGTCTAGCTGGAACCACATGCTGCAAAAGTTTGTCATTGGACATGTAAAGGTAACGTGTCTTCTCGTGTCTTCATAATTAGTTTCTGAAAAGCGTTCAAATGCTTTGAGTGACTTTTTTTCTTAGGGGGCGTCTGCGAACTGGTGGAACCACCGGCATTTCCAGCATCACGCTAAACCCAACATCTTCAGCAAGGACCCTGATGTCAACATGCTGCACGTCTTTGTGGTTGGAGCAACTCAGCCAGTGGAGGCAAGTAGCACAACAGCCCACCAAACATCCAGTATAATCAAGCGTTAGATTTGTCACTGTGCTTACTCTGCATCACCTTCTGTTACAGTACGGCATTAAGAAGATCAAATACATGCCCTATCATCACCAGCACCAGTACTTCCTCCTGGGTATGTTCCTCGGATTAATCAAAAATGAAATGTGTGACATGAATGAGTAAGAATAACAGTTTTTTTTCTCTCTTCTAGTTGGCCCACCGCTTCTTATTCCTGTCTACTTTCACATTCAGATCATACGCACAATGATTTCCCGCCATGACTGGGGGGTAAGAAGCTGTCTTCTGATGTTCTCTTTGCTGACATGAGTTGGGGGGGAGCGGATTAATGAAGTGCTTGCTTGTGAATTTTTAACAATAACAGAATAATATTTAATCAAATCAACCCTGTCGTCTTTGTGAAGGATCTGGCTTGGTCCATGTCTTTTTACATTCGCTACCTGTGCTGTTACATTCCTCTGTACGGCCTACTGGGCTCTGTGGCGCTCATCAGCTTTGTCAGGTAAAACATTCAAATAATGTTAAATCACTAAACTGTTCTGGAAACATTAATCCACTGTGAAACTCTTGTCCGAGATTCTTTTTTGATGCCTGCACTACTTATTGATACACGGATAACAAAAACAATGCAAAATGTCTTTACTTACGTACTTTAACTTCCAGCTGCCACTCCCGCTGTTCAATGGCCTTCAAATGTTCTGTAATCTTTTCTTTTAAAACCTGTTGTATTTTTTGATTTTTTTTTTCCTATTTTGAATTACAATTAGTATTCTCTTTTAGCTAAACTACACTGCTGCTGTTTGCTATTGGTAGCTCTAAAAAAATGGATAAATAAATGTTGTACGATATTAAACTGCCATCAAACTACACACACACAACCCTTATATAAACTACAGTTCAACACACGCACTGAATGCATCACCAAACCATTTTAAAGCTCATCATTCACTGACATCTGAACTTCCAATAAGGAGCGAGGTGTGAAAGTGAGGGCATTTTTCAGAAAAGGGCCATCTCAAAGTTGTTCAAAAATATTGGATGTTTTATTACTCGTCGATAAATAAACTTAGAGAACGAGTGATACTTCATGCCGATACAGCTTGTTCACACATTTTTGGGTTACTGGTGTGTTTTATGAACGGCAGGTTTTTGGAGAGTCACTGGTTCGTGTGGGTGACTCAGATGAATCACCTGCCGATGGACATCGACCACGAGAAGCACCGAGACTGGCTGACCATGCAGGTAACTGGATCCTCTAAATACTGTCTCTGAAAAAGCACCTGTAGGTGCTGCTGTTGATGCGTCTATCTTTTCACTTAACTGTCTCATCCTCCAATTTTAGTTACAGGCCACCTGCAATATTGAGCAGTCCCTCTTCAATGACTGGTTCAGTGGACACCTCAACTTCCAAATCGAACACCAGTAAGACAATTATTGAACATCAGGATGGAGGGTTCAGGAGGAGCCATTAGCCATTTTGAAATAGATTCAACACCCCTGTAGTGTCTTTTTTTAATTCACTGAAATTATCTAGAAATAAGAAAGCAATGAGGATCTTTTATACATTCATGACGTTCACATCTGCTGTATTTTATGTCAAAACGAATTATAAAGAATAAACATGCAGCACATTATAACTTGAGAAGACGTCTTACTTCGAGTGATATAGTTTACCTCTAAAAGGACGTGTCACATTTATCTGGTTTAACTCAGCTGTTTACAATAGACAGTAAATAACATGATTTTTCTGATTGATTTTTTCTTCCCTTTTGTCACTGAAGTTTGTTTCCCACAATGCCGCGGCACAACTACCACAGGGTGGCTCCGCTTGTCCACGCTCTGTGTGAGAAACACGGCATCCCTTACCAGGTGAAAACAATGTGGCAGGGCCTCGCTGATGTTATCCGGTAAGTTCTATTATAATGATGATAATATTGTACTAAAGAGAACACATGATGTTTGTAAGGTTTGGCTGCAGCAGCTGTGTTTAGATTACCTGAACAAAGGCTTAGAGTGCAAATAATACAGACAAAACACTTAGAAGCTGATTTTTCTTTTGTCAGGTCACTGAAACACTCAGGAGACCTCTGGCTGGATGCGTATCTCCACAAATGAGTTGGATTTCCTACACTGCACCTTGAAGGAGCGCTGTTTTCTCCTCTTCAGCATCATACACTGATTGTATCTGTTTGGTTTTATAATGTAATTATTGGTGTGAAAGTCATTTCTTAATGTAAGAGTACAATTCAGTCTTTTGGGATTCTGTGCAGTGTTTTTAGCACTCTCAGGATTTCTCTACATCACCTTACAGTGTCTTCAACAACAGTTTGTATCGTGTTATAAATACATTTGTAAAAACGGTGTTTAAAGTGATGCTTTTTTTCTTTTTCTTTATTTCAAATGAAACTCACTTTAAAAGAGTACAACATGACAATTACACGTCATTTGATTTGCATCTGTAAACTTAACCTGCTGCTCTTGTTTTGATCTTACAGAGTACATTAAAGGAATTCTACTGATTGTATTTGTTTTCCACCTCTGGACTAATAAATCCACCGACAAACACAAGACAAATATACAAACAAAACAGATGTGATATCAAAGATTGACCCAGCTTGTTTTTTTTAACTTTTTTAATGTGTGCCCCATGATATTTACAACCCCCCCACAAATATTTGTCAAAACTTTCATTTAAGTATTCGTACATGAACAACACACTCTCATTTGCTTGTTATTACTTGTGTGTGCGTGCGTGTGCGTGTGTGTGTGAGAGTGTAGTTTACACATAACATATCATGCTGCTTAAGAACACATTACTGATAGTACCTCACTAATATTGACAATAACTTCATGAAGGATTATGACATTGTCTGTGTGCTGCAAGCTCGCCCAAATCCTGAATATAAGCAACAACTTGTTCTGTAGAATCACTATAGAGCGTGCTCTATTTTGTGTTTTAACTGTACACAGTAATATGAACATTATTGGCTATATAGCAGAAAATGTGTCACAAATTCTGGCACATATTTAAATTGAAAAAGAAAAGATCTACAAATCATTCAGTAGATAGCTGCAATATAGACAATAAGCATAACCATGGACTGTTCTTGTACATATTGGTACGTCCATTACATCCACACATTCACACACACACACAAATACTGTACATTATGCATATGGACATCATTTCATACGACAGAATTTCACGAGGATAGAGAACAAAAGCAACTATAATTACATCATAAAACACTTGTACATACACATTGATTGATACAAAATAAATATACAACTAAAAATGTATACAACATTTCGGAGGTCATCATTAACCGTCGACTGATTGAGGGAGCTGCTGCAGTTAGAGCTGAGAGGAAGAACGAGGGTTTGTCACACTCCATCAGTCTGTGCCTCCAGAGCTGATCCTCTCCTGCCTCCGCTTCATGATCTCCTGCAGCTCAGAGTCTCCACTGGACTTCTGTATGGGGAAAAAAAAGAACATTAACTTTCCTTTTTTTTTTAAAATCACATTTTCTATGGTTGAATACTGAGGATCCACACTTTTAAGGGTGGTGCCCCGAGGAATAATTAGGATTTAATATCTTAAAAAATTAATTACGCTACACAGATATTACAAAGAAGATTCAGAAGGATTTGAGAGTGATAGTGACCCTGAGCAGCCGTCTACAGCTGGACCTTTTATAAACTGCACTAGACTAACATTTTCAAAAAAACAACAGCATCTCAAAAGAAAATGTTCCTTTGAAGGAAATATATACAAAGAACACAAGATAAAACTGAAAATAACAGTGAATACATTGTAAATAATAACCTGCATAGACATCATAAAAGTCCTAACCATATTACATCAGAGCATTGAAAAGAGGAGAATACACAGTGAATGATTCTGTTAATGCTGAGGGAATCAATAAGGATGACACTACATAATCAATACAAATGGATGCTTAAAGAATGGATACATGTTGTAAAATATAATCATGAATGCTTGTTAAGACTTATAAGATAAATAACAGGTCTTCACTTGGCATTGAATGGATAATCAGAAAGAACAGTTTAACAACACTGTTAAACTGTTTGAGTGTAAAGGTGAAGAGGAGACCAGGACAAACAGAAGCATCTTCTTTATCTTACATACAAAATATTTTTAGAAATATGGGAAAGACCCTTTTTCCTGAGATTTTACTCATCTTTGAAAATACTTCCTACTTCTCAAAACACCTGAAAAACACTTGAATATTGTAATTATGCTCAGTGATGATGTATTAAATGTAATTACGTGTCATAAATTAATTTAAAACAATAATTAGTTCTAATACAGGTAAGTAGTTACCGGAATAGAGTTTATACCATTCTCATACGGATTCATTCAATTTATATTTTGATTTAACAATCTGGTGTAATTGCTTTTTATGTACTTCTTTTGACCAGTGCTGTATGATTAAGTCGAGATGTGTGTTAAGTCTGTGAGTAATAGTGTAATTATCCAGCTGTTGGGAATTGTTTAATCGATTCATCATTTTCCTTTTAACAGTCTTTAATTATAACGTTCACATGCACACCCACACCTTAAACTGTACCTGTAATAGTCTTTGTCCTCACATGCCCAGGTACACACTAGTGCTGTTTAAACATGCGCTCATTACCCATAAACAGCTTTATTTTAAAGTTGGGAAACAGTTATCCTGCAAGCTCTAACAAGTGAGTGAGTGAGTGAGCGAGTGACCTCCAGTTGTGCTTTCTGCACGGTGGCCTGACAGTACACACGGCTTCCTTCCTCTCCACACACGGCCTTCAGCTCTTCTTTGTTGAGAGAGAACAGCTGAGCTCCGGTCAGGATCCCCAAACACTCAACAGTACTGCAAACAAGAGAGTCCAGAAGAGAGTATTCAAACACCCAATGTTACAAAACATATTACTGGTTTCCTTTATTGAACATACATTCAACTATTGAGTACACTGAGTAGATATTATTTTGAGAATGTTCACCATCTCAGTTTCTAGTGTTTTCTAACCTAAAGTACAGCTGTATTAATCATTGGAAGGTATTTGGTAATAAACCTGAGCAACATTTGCCTGACCCTGATGGAATCACAACATTTTGTGAGTATTTTTCAATAAATCACAAATGTCTAACAAAAAGTAAAGTACCAGAAATCTATTACTGACAGCGCTTTAAAACTGATGAAATAAAAGCCAAATATATAAGCTTCTAATACTTTCAGTGGCAGGGAAAACTTCTATAAACGTCATTTGATTGACTGGATTGATGAGCACCATGGGTGACTTACGGTTTGGAGAAATCCTTCATTTTGAGCCATGTGGTCACCTGCTCCGGGGTTGAGTCAAAGGTGAGCGGTACTTGGCTGCCTGATGGTCGCTCCACACGGAACTTCCTGGCTTGCGGCTGTTTATTAGCAGTGATCTTCATCAATAACTCGCTGTTGACTTCATCCATCACTGCAGCACAGGAACAGGGTGGTACCAGATATCACAACAGGAGCAACAACTTGTAAAAGCAACTTAAATAAATATCTTATCCTTAGTCTGATGTTGTTGACTTGTTTGTGTGCACTCACTTTTGTCTTTGCCTCGTCCCTTGTTGAAGCTGTCTCTATGGTTCAGGGTACCAGGAGGCGACGTCCTGTAGCCTTGCTACACACGCAAACACAAACAGAGCTCATTGGAAACCCAAACACAGCCAGTGTTATTACAAAAACTGGTTTGTCTTTCACTCTGGTTGATACATTTTTGCCCAGGAGCCAAAAGCAAAATATGTGTGTGAAAGTATTTGACACCAGGAAGATAAGATGCATGCAGGAGCTGCTGCAGGGTGTCGTTGAAACTGCATGCTGCATGAATACGTGCAGTGGGTGTCTGTAGGAATTCAGGGTTTCACTGATGGTGTGAACCTATCACTGCACAACAAGTGCAGAGAGTTTAAACACAAAGACGCACTGGTCTAGGACCAGTTTTCTTAGGTCCCATAACACTGTTTGTTTATCTTTGCTCAGAGATATTCTAAAACATTCCTGGAGTCTGTTACATTTTTGGTTATGGTTAAAATAAAATGTATATGCATAATGTTTTTTACTATCATCAACAGCAGACTATTAACAGACTACTCTGATGGTATCATTTATTGTTTTAATCATTAGTCCTCCACACGTTGCAGCACAGCTGGTATCTGATTGTGTCCAGATTATTTTAAGAAATTTAAACAGAAATGTATTCAGACACATCTTAACAAAGTACCTGCACTTGTGCATTTGAAATACGGATTATAATTGAAGGTTGAAGGTTAAAATTACATATTGTGGCTGTAATGCATGCTGGTCAAAAGGGTTGGGCTGGGTTTAAAGTCTGCAGAGAGCCTTGTATGTTAATATAAAATATTGACCTTAAAACATTTTCTGTAACTAAAATTCAGTGACTGGACATTCTCTGCCATGACATAACATCTATTATAGATTGCTAAAATAGCTGAGTTTAAACAGAACTATCAGAAAACTTTGATGGGTGATAGTTTATTAATGAAATGTTGATGATTTGATGTATGTGCAGCAGGTCACCTGGCTGAACACGGCATCCGGCTCCTCTATCTTCACAACGTCAAGGATGTTAAAAGGGACATAGCCGGCTTGGCCGCTGCGATTTCGTAGTTTCCACCACTGTTTGTCATCCTCTATCACCTGTGGAGCACATTTCACATTTCACATCTCGCTCCACAGCACTGAGATCTGCAGTTCTACTTCTGAAACCTCTTGTTCGAAATACAACTGAATCTGCTTTAGTGCTTCTGGTCAATTTTACAATTTTAGCACAGCAGACACAGCAAAGTTGAGTTATTGAACTTGACGAAGGCTCGAAGCTATCGGATGCTACATTGCTACATTTTTTTGTCAATAATCACATGAAGGGCAAGCCAATATAACTTTGTGTTCTACCTCCAGGATTTCATCCTGCAGCACTGACAGCTCGTTGGCGTTCCTTGCTACGAAGTGGTAGCGGATTTTGGCATATTTGCGACTCTGGGGCATCCCATTATAAGATCTGTAAAGACAAACGGTATCCTCTCATTCCTGTTTCATATATTTACGTGTTTGAAAGAGACAGAAAAGTATGTGAGGAACACTGGTGCTTACCCATTGGATGAGTTTGAAGAATGAGTTCCATAATACTGTAAAAAAAAAAAAAGAGGAAAGTTTAGCCACATTTCTAGTCGTTAGGATCTGAGATAGTTGATATAGACTAGTTGTTAACAAACACAACCCTTACATCTTCAGTTGAGTGTTTTCTGTAATCTGGGCTGGTGGGTGGGCCCGGATGAGCCATGGGTCCCTCTGTTTCCCATGGGGCTGTCCTGAAGAGCTCTGACGCTGGCTCCCAGCCATTACGAAACTTTGGGTAATAAGGAGGAGCGCACTGATCCCTCGGCCACTCTGCTCTGCAAGAGGAGAAAGGGGAACAGGATGGTCAAATCAATCAATCAATCAAACTTTATTTGTATAGCACTTTTCATACAACAAATATATCACAAAGTGCTTTACGTCAACATAAAGCAAACAGCAACAACGTGACTCCCTCCCCCACCCCTATCCCACAATCCAAAAACTAAGTAAACTAGATAAGAACAGGTACTGAGGTAAAGGCCATCATTAATTCTAAATGAGGAAACACAGGAGGTTAAAAATCTAATAAAACTAGATGAAAATGGTCATCTTTACCAGAGCAGCATTCTGAATGGTAACTCACTGCAATCAGTGTATGTAAGCATCAATTAATAGACATGCATCTATTTCTGTACCTAGGTTTGGTCCATCCATCCCCCAGCAGCTCAAAGATGGTCATCTCTTTGGGGGTGAGGTGTCCTCGCAGGAAGTCCACAGCGTCTTTGGAAAGGTGAGGGGAAATGATCGAACGCACCAGTTCAGGACTTCCACAGCTCTGCAGCACCTGTAAATGCATTCAGTACAAATCTGTTCACAAAACATCTGGTTCATAAACGTTTTCTGAGTCTGCATTGATACTGTTAATGTGAATGCATTTCTTAAACACCGTTTAAATGTACTCATTTTTTATCTAAAGTAGATTAAATTTCTCTTAAACAATAAGTTAACGAGATGAACTTGACAAAACGTTGCCATCTCAACATTTTTTCAAGCTTTCAGTTCTCTTGACACACTCAGGCCAATCCTGAAAATGTAATGAGGTTTGAAATTCAGCCCATGTAATAATTGAAGATATTAAACTTTATAATATTTCATCTGTTGGATCTAAAGACACTTTTGGAAAGCACAAAAGCCCAAAATAAGTCAAATGTAGCAGTATCAAGATACAATATTGACAGCAAGATACTGTCCAACAAAAATCTCTTTAAAAATACACTCAAATATGAATGTCTTTACAAACACATGCATCTGAAGCTTTTGTGTGTGGAGAATTATTGTCAGGGATAGAGTGACCTGGAGACATTGCTTTGAATATTACTGCTCCGGCTTTATCTTGACCTTATCAAGAAAAATCCAACATGTCCAGAGGTTGAGGTAGCATGTCAGCGTGGAGCCTAATCCCAGTGTCTCTGTGTTTTCTATCCAGCAGTATCGAAGGTGTGGCTGAGCACTGTGGCTTGAGAAAACCAACATTACATAAGAGCGGCTGCACCTGAGCCACGTCGCTGGGTGTGGTGCCCCAAATCCTAAGAACAATTAGTGGAATGTCTGACTACGACACTGAAGTGATTTTATTCTGTCAATGTAAGGGAGATCAGTGTATTTCTGTCAGATGTGCTTGAAAAACCAGCAGTCAACACTGAGGGTATGTAAGGACAGGCTGTATTTGTAAACCTGACAGATTTATACAGTAAAAATCACCAAGTACTCAGGATGATGACATCACATGGTAACCGCCTTCATTCATATAAACCTGTTTGGGTGAGTCCGAACCATAGACTGTCAATTGGTCTGAACAAATGACTAGCTCTTACCAGCTCCAGGGGACCGAAGAGGAAATGAATCAGCTCAGATGCACTGGGGTTCTGTATGTGTTTCTTCAGTTTGGCCTGCAGGGGGCACAATGACAGACAGACAGACAGACAGTGAGGAAGGCGAGAAAGTTGAGAGACACTGAAAAACACAGAAGGGTTAGGAGCTGTGATATCTCACCAAGAGGTTGAAGGCCAGCTTCAGTTTCTGCAAACTATCAACGAACTCTGCTTCAGAGGGGGGCTTGGCGCGCAGGGTCAGCATGCCCTCTGTAAACAAGCAGAGCAACAATGACCACACGGGGACTGCAGAGTTACCAGACCACACAGAGCACTGGTTTCACTCTCTGGTCTGGAGTCATAGTTATTAACCTGAATTTAATTAGAAACCTAAAATACATCAATGGTTAGTTAATGAACAACTTCACAGATGTTCAGCCCAGCCAGAGAGTAAAAGAGCGTGAGAAATAATGTGCTGCATCAGGGTTTCTCAACTCATGACCTAAAAGGTTCAAATATTCTCACAAACCAAGAAATCAGATTTTTAATATGTGAATTATTGCTTCTTCTTTTTTTAAATGTCAGACTGACTAATTTTTAAACAATCAAACAAAGCACTTGATTGGCCACTCTTTCAATTTCAATAAGTGACAAGGCATTTGATCCTGCACCTCATAGTTGAGAACCTGATTGTCTAGACAAAGATTATATTGTTTCCAGCACATCTGTCTCTGTATCTAGGGGAAACACAAATGTGTGTTACTCTGATATTGTTGTCTCTAAATGATGTGTGGTAAAAGTGTTTCTAAATTGTATGTGTGTGTTTTCCCCTGACCAGGCAGACAGAATCAGTCACATGTATGCAGCACGTGCAGTGAGCTATGAGGAAATAAAAACACAGCATCACACCATTGCCAGTACTTTGCAGAGGAATAATAAGGGGAATCATATAATTATTTACTTTCAGTCCAGTATTTTGCTGATACTTTTGACTCATTTAATCTACATCTCATGCTAAAATATACATCTTTCTGTATTGCAAATATTTCCCAAATAATTTAAAAACACAACAAAACATGGCAACAGAAGTTTACAGATAATGACAAATTCAAACCACTGATTCTGTGAGTGTAACATGACACAAATATGCCAGATCAGTACTTCCAGAGCATGACTCAGGTGTAAGAATATTACCTGAGTCATGCTATAGCTGAGTGATGAGCATTATATTTCTGAAAAAAACTGGCCACTGTTACTGTACCACACATGCATCACTGGAAGAGAGTCCCGGGCCACAGGACACAAAAAAGACACAAACATTGCATTGTGAGCAATATGAGCATATTGTCACTGCATTCGTGCCACCACAGAAGAAGAAGAAAGGGGGACAGACCTGCTGGTCCTTTCTTCTTATTCTTCTTACTCTTGTTGCGATGGTTGAGTTGAGAAAAAGCCTGTGCTGCCTTTTGCAGCCGCGCCACAAAGAGCTCAATGTCATCCAGTGCACAGTTGAGGATTTGCTGAGGAGGGATGGAGGGGGAGACAAATCGTAGTGTTAACATGAAGAAAAGGGCATTATGGGATTCTGGAATAGCCCTGTATTGTATTGACAGGTGTCATACACTCACCACATCTTTTTCAATGTGCTGAGCCAGCTTTTCATGTGACTCGGAGTCATTTTGTGAAGCTCGTCTGTCTATATCAGTCCATAAAAAAGGACATATGAACAGACCAAAAAAAGAGAGACAAGAGTATTGAATAAAAAAAAGGAGCTGTGTTTAAAAGGGGCATTTTTTTGTATGCGTGCACAGCTATTCTCACCATGTGTGCTGGTGGCTGCGACCCTTCCCTTTGCAGCAGGTGTGGGGCCCTGAGGGGAGGAGGGGGGGAGGATGGTTTCTCTGTGACGCTTCATTTTCTCCTGGTTCACCCTGCAGAAAGAGAGGGAGGCATTAAACCCTACAGCACACAACAATGAGTAAGCTTACTTCTTATAACAGGTATAGTCACTTTCTTTGACTTCTATATGATTGCAAGTTTATTTATGTGTGTGTGTGTGTGTGTGTGTGTGTGTGTGTGTGTGTGTGTCTGTGTGCTCACTTCAGTGTCTGAAGCCTCATTTTCTTCCCATGTCTGTTGTCTCCAACGGCACTGTCTATGTCCGCATGAACCATCTCAGCCTGAAAAAGGGGATATCACACTTTTATGTTTTAGTGGATCTAGTACACAGTTTCACTGGAAGTCACGCCATAGCAGCTTTTGTTGTTGCTTTTGAATCCAAATTGCATGTGGAGGTTTGCACGATAAAATAAACCACAAGCTCCAACCGGAACACAGTGAACAATTAACATCTGTTTGAAGAGTATGTTGTTGTTGGCATGCATGGTGAATTGTTTCTGTTTATAAAATATATCTGAACATTTTAGATTTATAGGCTGACAGATAGAGATTAGATTAGATTTTAAGAGTAAAATCAAATACATTCCTATTTATCAGTCTTTGTCTCTTTGATCATCTTAACCACAAAGCTCAGGAAGTGGATCCCATTAGAAAGGTCAGCAGTGTGAACTTTTTGCACCTTAAAATCTAAAAATAGCCTTTGCTATTTAGCTAAATAGTTTTCCAGTTGTTTCCCTATATGACTTTTGATGCACTCTGTACAAAAAATGCTTTTTCTGGTCCAAAACCACATTTAAGTTTTTATTTTCTTTCATCTCGTTGAATGACAGGAGTATCACCATTTTAATGAGCATTAACTCCACTTAAATTTATAGTCTTTCAATAAAAAGCCAGAGTTATGAGATAAATCCAAAGGTCATTATGTTCAGATCTCTTAGATCTTTTATGATCCACATTTTTTACAAGGCATTTCTTTGCATTAGCAGTCGTTCTGAACTACAGAAGGCAATTGTCTTTATGATGAGTTATTGTGTTACACTACTTCAGGGTAAGGGAAAATTTCTCCGTACACACACACACACACACACACACACACACACACACACACACAAACACACACACACAAGCATACTGCGACCAAACATGCTGAAATCTGACCTGGCCCTGTTGCCCTGCAACAACAGTAGCTTGGATTTATAAGCGACACAAACACAAAGCCAACTGATCATGCACAGACAAGAAAGGACGGCAACTGAGCCCAGCCTGTAACAGTCAAACTCAGACTCACCTCCACCTCGTCACAGTGGAAAAAGTGGATGTCTGGCTTGTGCTGCTCATTGTCCTGACACACAATTAGCAGCACAGAGGGGTAACGTGTCTGATTCAGGACCGGCTGGCTCATTTGGATGGTGGGGAGAGGAAAGTTCTCCAACTCCTCCTGATGGAGCACAACAGAGGAACCATAAGATGTTAAAAGAGAGAAACAACGACACATACTGTATTATATAAGGTATTCTTAATAAGATGAAACACGACTAGAAATAGACTTTAAAATAAATATGAGTAGAACATATCATAATAAAAAGGAATACTTCAACATTTTGTTTCAGCACAGCAGATTAAAAGCTGTCACTAGCAGCCAGTTAGCATAGCCTAGCACTGAGCCTAGAGACAGGAGGCACAACTAGCATGGCTCTATACAGCAATATGAAAATTATCCTCCCAGCACTTCTAAATCTCATTAATCCACATATTGTTTTCCTAACTCATGTTTGACTTGATCATGTTGAGTGCAAATCTTTTGACACAGCTAAGAAAGTTAAGCTAAGCTAACTGGAAGCTGGTTGAGCAGGTTTCTTTGTTTGTGTGCAACAATAAGAAATGAGAGAGGTATAAATCTACTACCCAATCTCTTATGCAAGAAAACAAATGTATTTCCCCACCAAGTATATCTAATATTAATGGATCTGTAGCTTCAGGGTCAAAGATTCATTTCTGCCATTAACGACACACTCCTGGTAAATGATACATCATATATATTTTCAAATAATAACCATTTTAAACTATAACTATTTAAAACTAAAACATAAAGAATTCACTGAGTAAATGTACTACTATACAGGACAAATGCAAGACTTAAGAGAGATGGTTAATTTGGATTCACTGAGGTTGAGATATTCATACTTCAAACTACCCAAAACGTCCAATTATTCAACTTCAATCTTTAAGCTTTTAAAGCCTCTGTTACATGCGTCCTCCAAACATGATGCATGCACTCTTTAATGCAATCTTTCAGTTTAAAAAAGCCCAAAATTCTGAATCTATCCATGTGAGAATGTGATACTTGTATAACTTTACTAGACAGCACATATATTTACACATGCCAACAATAGGTTTTGCTATACCACAAGTTGTTGACTGTAACTGTAACAATTTTTTCATTAAAAAAAAAAACACAGATGTATAGCTGTACCTGTGTGTCACAGTCCAGGAGTCTGACTGCCTTGTCGGTGACCTGCAGGAGCATCTCCTGGGTCCAGATTTTGTCTTTGGAGTCCAGAAGGACCAGTTTCTTGATGGCATCATCCACCGTGGTGATGGACTCTGTCTTGTCCATAATGAACGTGGATAGATGCTGAGGAGGAAACCGGGAGAAATTTTACTCCATGTCCATCGACGAACATAAACTGAGGCAAGGTCGGTGTGCTTTTGAAAGTTGACCAGAGTAATAAGAAATATAGCCCTACATTGTCTCATTTAACTGACTGTAATAAAGTAAAATTGTATCATTTGTTAAAGGTTTATTTGTTAGAAATGACACCACCACGTCTGCCTGTTGGCGGAGCCAGAAGCCAGTTACCTTAGCTCATCAATAAGACTAGAAAGCTAGTTTGGGATCTTTTTACAGCTGAAATAAAGTCTCATGTATCAGCATCTCTAGATCTAAGTTAGAAGTAGCTGTCTCCACTTGCTTTCTAGCAACTGCTCCTAGCTAGGAAATTAAGCCTGTGAGGTAAACACCTTAAAAACATTTTTTTTTATGATTTTGTACATTGTTTAATAAAAAATGTAGACAATGATAAAGTTTTGTTACTATTGGTAAGAAAACCAAGCCAGGCTGCTTCATATGTTAACATCTTAATGCTTAGCAAATCTAGGCTGAGTCCAAGTATCATTTCTCAAAAAGTGAAACTATTTCCTAAATGTGAGCCTTTTTTTACTGTGTTTATATTTAGACGAGTTTTCTTACAGATATCACCTGTAAGAAAACATGAACTGGTTCACTATGCATCAACCTGACAGTGTTATTAATCTCTGTGATTTACTGTCGTTGTCATCTGATAAAAAATTTGCATTATAGGCACTTCCACTGATCCACACTGAACCGCTGCCTGCTAGGTTGTTATCTGTGAACTGCCCATGTGACATAATAGAGACATCTGGAGAAATACTATTCACACATACATGGTTCACCCCGCCTTGACCTAAAGCACGACTCCAACCTTAAACACCAGCTACCCACTCCTGCAATCACAGATCTGATTGCTTTATTGTGACAGAGTTCCTGAAGCGAGGTGAAATCAGAGATTAACCAGTGAGCCACTTTTTTTTTATCTCAGGGCAAGAGATCAATCCACCATAACAGTAGGGACCTTTACTTTTTATTTTACATTTATAGTAAATTGTACTTTTTTATTTTGTCATATTGATAGTTTATGGTTAGGTGTGTTAAGAAATAGTTCCAAGTAGGTCTTCTGTCCCAGCCACTCGATTTCCAAAATCTATTGCTCAATTTAATACACTTTTAAACCTTGCTCTTTGATCCTTTATCTGTCGAGTCATTTTATATCTTCCATGCCTTTCCACCTCTCAAGTCACAGGGCAGGTGAAGAGGTACCAAATGCAAATAGGGGAAAACATATGAACACAGTACATTAAAGGAGTTAAATAAAACAGGACATAGTACAATGCTAATGTCTGGTATCAAAGTGAGGTTTCCTTAAATATTTAATTTCTGGTCAAGTAAAATAATCTCTAACCTAAATATTGAGTTTAGGTTATAAGTATCAAACACTGATCACACTGAGTCGTTTAATTTCCAGACTCAGTCCTAATACCATCTGATAAATATGCATTTAATCACTTCCCAAACACTAATAACTACAGATATAAAATACAGAAATAGTCTTAATGATATACTTAACTTGAATTATACAGAGAAACGGAGCTTACCTCAACATGATACTGCGACGTCTCATGCATGATATAGTTGGAGTTGGAGTATTTTTTCCTTTGCTCTGTAAATAAGAAGAAGAAAAAAGATTTAAAAACTGAGAAATCCCCAAGCTTGCCATTTATTTATGAACAATGTAAACAGCCAGCAGTGACACTGACCTGAAGTCCACATTTTCACGTTTGAACGAATGAAACAAACATAAAGGTGCGAGCTGTAGAGACCAGATGGGCAATAAGGAAGTAAAGAGGACACGTAATGATTTTATGTTGTGTTTCACGGGCTGACACCAGATCTAGGCCAGATACACTGGCAGATATTCACACATTTACTTCAAGAATTAGCAAGACGATTCTACTAAACCCATGATAATTTATTAACACATAAAATAAATCATCAGTGCGGTCATATCTAAAGTTGCTCTTCTTTGCCAGATTCTTATAGTGGAGATTTTTCCATCTTTTAGGATCGTCTTGTGTCCAAAAGTGAAAGGGCAGATAAACTACAAACAGGTCAATCTGAAAAGTTAATTATTAAATCACAAATTAAAAAAAAAAAAACTTTATGCTTTCATTTGCCCTTTATCGCATTAATAACTACTACGTTTACTGGCAATCAGGTTTACAGCAGTGTCAAAGATCAATGAAGCAACATTTCCTCATCTGTGGCTCATTGTTGTAAACATGTCAAAGGTAACCTTCTAGTAGGAAAAATAAGTATTTCGATTTAGCCAGAAATGCTATCATTGAAGGATAAAACTATTGAATAGCACAGCCATTGATTTTAAATCAGTTGTTTCAGGTGATTATAGCAGATCTGATTCTGCCATACAACTCCACACAATAACAACAATGTTACAATGTTACAATTCTTACAGCAGACGCTTTTATCCAAAGCGACGTACATCAGAGAGTAAGTACAACAGTAATCCATTCATACACCGCAACCGAAGGTTGCAATGATTCTCAGCTGGGGATCAAACACTCAACCTTCTGGTTGAGAGGCAATGACTCTACCAACTGAGCCACAGTCGCCATAACAATAATGGTTCTGCTGGAAACATGATTTAACTCAGATTGAATATTCTGATTTGAATAGCTTTGAGTGACAAAAAAATAGAATAATTTTAATTTAAAATGAAAATGCTCATTTTAAATCACAACCACGAGTATTATGATAAAACCTGAAAAGACTTCACACAGTGTATTATGTGGACTGGGGGTGCTAAGATTTTTTTTGGGTCAGCTTTTAAATTGATACAGCAAACTACAGTGAAGATGTGCTTGTTGACAGATCCAGCAGAAACAGATCAACATGATTATATAATCCTTTTTTTTCTAACAGATTAATATAATACAAGTCAAACATTCACTCTCTTTTTAGCTGTTTTTGGTCTCTACAAAATCATGAATTCCTCAATATAACCTCTTTGTTTTAAACCTAGTTGTGACGAGTGTCTGTTTGCTGCTGCGCAGTGAATTCATTCAGTTATTCTGTTAATAGAAAAAAAGCTGCCATCTTAAGACAAATAAAACCCAAAACATAACTGTAACAAAGTTGTGAGCCCCTGAGTAGATGCTAAAGTTAACTGCATTTTGTTTTAAGTACAAGAAATTGAAAACAGATTTTGATCTTTTGAGTTTTAATTGAAACACTGCAGCAACTGGGTGAAACATAATGTTTTAAACAGCAGAGTTGTCAGGATTGTGTTTACTGTTGGCTGGGACCATGGCTTTTAAACTGGCCGATGTTGAATGAGTATGCCAGTGGACTCATTGACCTATTTACCAGGTGAATAGTCTGCAGGTAACAATTACGGTTTACTGATAGCATGTTCCCATCAACTCTGATGCCAGGTCTCCTATCAGGTCTCCTTTTCTCTGTTCCCCACCCAATAGAGTCAACATGTTGATGCCACTCCGCTTCATCTTTTTTCATAAAGACATTCAGCCATGTTTCTCTTTATGTGCTTTGCAGTGAATGTGACACAAAAGCCTTGCCATTAGTGCGCCACTTAACAAAAACTATGTCAGTGCTATATTTCAATGCGATCTTATTGACATTTTAGTGTGATGTAAACAAACAAAAATGGTTTCTGAGGTGATAACTTTCCACGCAAACAGCTCTCTGTGTCATAATGACGCAACAGTTTGTCTTTCTTGTTCCTGCCATTTCCTCTCTGCTGAGTCCTTCCTGCTCGGCTCTACACAGGTGAACTACAAGCGTCAGGTGTCGTTCTGAAAGTCGAGCTCCCCCCCATGTCTTATTAATGGCTGACTTTTATGCCAATCAATTCACAGTGCCGCGACAGCTTGCAATAAGAGCCACTTAGCAGGCAGATGGGCAGATCCTCAGAACTCTCCAGAGTCAGTGGCCGGCGCTAAACATGGCTGCTTGGCAGATCATCAAACCAGTACAATACTTGTATCAATCAGATAATTCAGCCTCTTAATGACTTCCATTTTTTGAACAAACCTAGTTCTGATATTTACCTTACTTAACAAACAAGAACATTTTTGTTGATATATAGTGTCAGGGAACTGCTTGAATTTGAGTCTCATTTGATGCATTCAAATCCTTATAACACTAAATGAGTCCAAGCAGCTTAACAACACAAACAATATGTGGTTGTGTTAGCACAAGCTCATATCTAGATGTCATCACAGGCCACTCTTTGGATTACCAAATGTCACTGGAAAATTCTGAATCATCACACATTTCAGTTTAATTCATCAAGTGCTCTATCCATTCCTACCTCTCTAAATAATGGTAACATAAGGTTTACTTTGTGCATTTGTTTGATGATGATTACACAAACATGACTTTGTAAATTATGGCCCCTGACAGCTCTAGAAACAGGCACAAACAAGACGAGAGCTACATAGGGAAGGCAGACTTTGAGAAATGAAGAGGTATATTTATCACAGACACAGCTTAATAAGGACACAAACTTCAAAGAAAAACAAGTTTCAGTCTCACAGCCCAAACACATTTGACCTGACAGAGACATGCTCCTCAACAACAAACTCAGAAACTCAAAAGGTTGCTGGTGTAATCAGTCCTGGGATGATGTTTCTGATGTGCTGCTGCCTCTCTGCTGCTGATAACAAATAGATCAGGTAGGAGGAACGTGTGCAACATTTGCATCAGTTGTCTGCTACCCAGCACTGTGTAATGAGTTTTTGCATACAGGAGATTGATCTCCGACTCTTGCTGTTGTTCCACTACATGTTTATTCAGCGAGGAGCAAGCAAACCAAATATCTGTCCCTGTTTTGGATTGAGCACAGTATTGTCCACTCTGGTTGGACAAGACAGACACGCTGCTTTCATCCTGCAGAGAGGAGGTAGTGTTGACCATCTGCCACACAGAATGACACCAGCAAATGGAAAAAAAAAAAACCCAGAGATATTTCACAGGGATCCCAGGAGTGGGTGTTTCCTGTGGCTATCTGGATGACTTATAGCACAAGACTGTTTCACAGACAACAAGCTGCACAGTCAGGCGGTAAGGGAACATCTTGCATCCCAACAATAGCATCGTCTGTCATTTCAGGCCATTCTATATTTAGAACGGTGAAGCCGTGCATAAGAGCAAGTTGTTCTGTCATACCTCGGTGTACGTTTCTATCTGAGCCTATGATATGCTGCACAATGTCCCTCTATGTTACAGTGAGGAAGGAGGTGCCGGCAGGGACCAGTGAGCTCATGTCTGAGGTAGTACAGGCAGGACCAGAGGGCCAGAGTCCACCTCTTTCAATGCTTCCTTTATTCACCTACATGACATTGGCATCCCCACCCTGTTCCAACCACACATTAAAAACAGGCACACCCTACCAATGCAACATAACACATTTCAGTCATACACACACACACACACACCCTTTCACAAGTATGCCACAGCTAAAATAAAATTGCATGATAAGCTCTAACACAGTCATAACCTATTAGTGATGAAGCCAGGCGATGGATTAAATTATGTACGCATGTAAAAAAAAGCCTGCACACAACCCGAGTACAAAGTGCAGACAAACAACAATGGAAAGATGCATCTGACAACAAATCCAAGCTAGCTGTGCAGGCCTGGCACTGAGCTGTTCCCCTCAGGAGCCCAGTCGCCTCATGTGTCTCTCAGTGTCTGACAGTCAGCAGCCAGAGCTCCACAGGGCCCCTCAGCAGGACCTTGGCCCCCACTTATCACTGTGTGCGTGTGTGTGTTTAGGAGAAGACTGTGATAGGTCAGCAAGGCCGTGCAGCTGCAGCAGCATGCAGCAGAGTGAGAGAGCAGGATTTCCTGACCAGTCATTTGCATTGCAAATTGAAAGATGTATTGATTTGAGTGAATTACAGTACTCGTCCACAGCTTGAGGATTTACAGTTTGGAGCAGGCTCAAAGGATAAGGCCGTCAATATAAGCTTTATTTGGTTCTTAAGTACAGTATATGGAAAATGCTTTTTTTTTTTCGAATTTGGTCACAAATACACAAAAGTTAATTGTAAAACACCAAGAACAAACATTGCTCAAATACGAGCAAACTTTGCATTAGTTAAGGTATATTTCAAGATAAATACTCATTTAGGCTGCAGCCGCAAGACGAAGTATGAAGGACTGACTGAAGTTTACTACAGTGCCCTTAGTCACCGTAGTGAAGAAACATGTCACAGTGAAATACTAGGCTCATCTTTGAGTTATTTTGGATACTTCTATGGACTACAATAAAAGTTAGCCATCAGGAAAATACTGTATGTCCCTGATTTTGTGACAGTGAGACATGTTTTGAATATTGTCAAACTTTAAACATAGAAATAATAATAGAAAATGAAGAATCTGTATACTGGAAGCAGTACGACTGTATGACCTTTGTAAGCTTTAAGCTGTAAACAGCCAGTATATGACTCATGCTAGATAAATGAGGGTAGATTTAAGAGCAAGTTAAGTCTTGAAAATGGGCCAAGAATAAAAAAACGTCCTCTGTTGTCGCTTACCGTAGAGGGCCTTTGCGCTGATCTTGCTGTCGGATCTGGCCACTCCACTGCAATGACAAGAAGAAGAAACGAGGTTACGCTGCATGCTCTTCATCTTCACCCCCTGCACCTCCGGATGACAGTGTCCCAAACCCTCTGAAACTCCCACACTGTCACTTCTCATGAACGCAAAAAAAATATTTGTGATATACAGTGAGCAGACAAGCCAGGACTGGATGAGATTAGCCTGAGATTCTGAGCATATGGACCAGCCAGGGAGGGAGAGAGAGTGGAAAAGGGAGAGATGGGAGGAAGGGGGGGTTGTGTGTGGGAGGCTCGAGCCAGGAACCCAGGCAAAGCAAACAATTCTCAACAGAGCCGCTCTGTGCCCAAGGTCCCTGACCCACAGCACCCTCTGCATACCAGGTAAGTGATTCTCCCTGGGATGAGTGACAGTAAGTCAGCATACAATCAGAAAGGTAAATGTTAGGGGAGTCAGGAATGTGTGTGACACTTACTTGGTTTGCCTCGACTGAGGTCCCAGGACACTCATGATTTCAGGCATCCACCTGAAGAAAGAAACAGAGAGGATACATTTCAGAGAAGGAATCAGGGTGAGTGTTAATGGAAGACAGAGAGGGCTGAGGCTAGGAGGGAGGATTAAAATGCTCTCTACCAAAACAAACACGCATTGTTTATCCATGAGGACCTTTTAAATCCTGTCGCAGCAGTTAGTTTGCGTGACCCATACACAGAGGCCACAGTCCTACCCCAAGAGGTCAGCCCAGGTTCAAATCCAACCTGTGGATCCTTTCCTTCATGTCATTCCCCACTCTCTCTCTCTCTCTCTCTCTCTTTGTGGTTTTCGACTCTATTCACTGTCATGTCTCTCTAATACAGGAATAAAAAAAAACAAATATAACTTTATTTATCTTATGATTTTTTTTTTTTTTTTTTACTCTTTTGTTGAGTTCCTAAATGAAGTTGGAGTTAAAGTGTAAGAAGCTAAAAGTTCTTATTCAAGGTTGTGAATTCAAGTTAAGGGGTAGTCTAAAAAACACAGCCTGCTCCTCTGTTGAGAGCCAGGTGTTGGGCCTGTACTGGTGCTGACAGCAGGCTGATATGCTCTGTGTAATTAGATCCACTCTGTTAATGTCTATATCTATATACCTTGCAATTAATTAATTAGCTGTTTTTTAAAGCCATTAACTATTTATTGATAAGAATGGCTTCAAGGATATAAAATGCTGTACGGTATGGTATTGTACAGTTCAGTATGATAATACAGTATGATAAAATACGATAAAGTACATTAATACCATAAACACTTTTTTTTCCAAGAGAAATTTGGCTTGGACTCATTTGTTACACAATTTTAGTCCACAGTAGAACAAAAAATAAATAAATAAAAACAATTAACATGTACACAGAGAAAGACATGTACAGTATGTAAAGGATCTTTATATCTAAACCTGACAGGTTTCCATGAGTGACAGCCAACCTGTCCCACACCTTTCCCTCTGGGCCTGAAGGTGACTGCCTGTCAAGGCATGCACTGACGAGGTTATACAATATACTGTATCTCAGGCTCACAGCAAACACATACTGTATCAGTGCCTGCTCTCACTGTGGACCTTAATGAGCTGTTACACAACATTGGAGTGGGCTTCGTTTAACACAGGAGATAACGAACACCTTTTACCTTGTGCGACTTCATGTATCACTTGAAGTGACTCATTCAGTTGTATTATTTATTTGAGGACGGGTTGGGGATACTGTAAAGTAAGCTACTGACCTCGCATCCCACAATAGCAATAACTCAACAACAATTGTCCATGAAGGCATTCAAAAGCAGTCACTTTCTTGACTCGCCTTACCTCCTATCTTAACTATAGAAGTGCTTTTGCATAATGAGCAGCTCTAAACGCCACTTACGTTCACAATGTAAACAGTCGAACAGGTAACAGCTGCGGTCACTCAAGTTTATCTCCCTGTAGATCATAAACATAATCCCCCTAAACAGATAATCCCGTTGTATCATCTGAAACAAAGCAAGGCCAAATCACAACTCCTCTCCCACCCAGCACTACAGTAACAATAACAATCAGATTGATGTGGAGCAGCACCGTACACTTGTTATAGGATTTAGGCGTAATCTAAAATAGAACTGAGAAATGCAAATGAGCACAGAAACTAATCTGTATATACTTTGGTCAATTCTGCACAAATGGCAGACTTCCTCTTGCTGTTCTTATCTCTCTGGTCATCTTCTCTCTACACTGTTGTTCCCAGCTCTGGCTCTCCGCCAGTTTTCAGGAGGCGAGGTGGTGAAGTCGGAGCAGGATAGGCTGGGTGTCATGTGTTGCCAACCTCATAGCAAGAGGCTCTCCGCACACCTCTCTTCCTCTCAGCCTGAGGTGCTCATTGTTCAATAATGACAACCCCCTTATTCACAGGTAATTACACCAACAATAATGGGAACACAAATAGTAGTGGAGTGTGCAGGAGGCTTATCTTAGCCTCACTCATGACAGCAGGGAGGTCTCGTATGTATTTCTAAGCCTGATTCAAAAGCTAAAAGTCTACTGATAATATCTGGCTCTTTTTTTCCCCTCTCGTCAAAGGAATGAGGTGTGACAAGTGCTGTTTATATTCATGCTGCTTTGCCTGACAACAACATTATTTGAGAGCAATAAGTGTGTTGGCTCAGACTACACAGTCTCATATTTTGAGCTTGTGGTATCAGTCATGTGATCTGTATTGACAACAAAAATGAAGTAGAATGGTCTTTTGTAGCAATGATTTCCTTTTTTGTCAACTTAAAATCTCAAGAATGAAATATGAAATATCCAAATTGCAATATGACACTGCACAAATCACAGACTGTAAACATTATGTCACACAAATCCATTATCAGCGCTATCTGATGTTGTTTAAGAACACTAGAAATGATTGACCCCCCCTCCCTAATAGCTTATGTAATGCTATGTTATGTATGCGTCAAAAAAAGAAAACACATGAGCTTTCTCTGATATGATGGATGTGGACTTTGCTCCATCCTCCTGAATAAGCATTTTCTAAGGAGTTATCTGATTGTATGTATTTCAAGCCATGCAGCTCTCTGGCCGAATCACATTACACTGCTATGACATCTGGTAATGATGTTACAGGTGTATTCTGGACATACAGGTGCTGTGTGCGACTGTGTCAATGTATTCAATGAATCAGTGCAGAGAAGAGAAGAAATACAAGACAAAATCAGGCCCAGATTTCACTCATTTGTCCACATTAAACTTAACTCTTTTTACACACTGAAAAAAAAAAAAACAATCTAACCCTGCTAAAAGGCTTACTCAACAATAAGCAGTCAGGGTTTCTCTTTTTTTGTTATTAAGCAGCATGTTATGAGGTTATTCCTGAACATTTTGGAAACCATATGAAAACACATACCTCTCATGACTGAGCTAAATGTTGTCATTTATATCCAGGATGCATTGGGATGTGCCATTTTTTTGCTCTCTTGCAACTTTAATCAAGCAAAGATTATCTGAGTTACATTATGTAAGTTAAATGAGCTGATTGACTGATTTCCAAAAACTATCAATTTGATCACAAAAAAATCCAAATGTGATGAAAACTAAAATTTCTATAAGGCATTTCCAATCAACCACACCTTCACTATTCAGACATAAGTGTCATTGAGACTGAGAATAAATATCGTTGAAGGCGACAAGGCAACTGCACCATGAAGAAGAAAGTCTAATATGATGGAAAGCTCCAGGACTGTCACTAAGGGAAAGGTGAGATTTGTCAATTGGAATTATTTCTATGCCAATCTGTTTGACGTGAAGACGCTTTTAGCATCATGATCGACAAAAAGAAGACAGAAAATGAGGAAAAGCAAGGAAGTAATAGTTTATTTTACCACTCAAATGAACTCACAGTGCTGTTTTCCGAACGGGATGCTCTGGTGACAAAACTTCGACAATTCAGCGCAATGTAGAGTCAGCCAGCCATCGCAGCCTGCAGACAACCAGGATTACCGGTAAACTCCGATATTTGTAACACTTTCTTCTGAAGTTACAATCCAAGACTGTAAATCTCACAGAGTGCAGGTGTTTGTTGCCGGTTTCCAGACACACGGTCACTGAGGAGGCAACAACGCGGGAGCAGGTGAGTGATAGGTGAGTCTGCAGGTAACTCAAGCTGAAGGGGCGGGGCTTAACGGACACTTCACTGGGGGTGGGTTCAATTTTCAGTTTGTTGTGCGTGCTGTGTTTTTGGATGTGTCCCATCCATCTATTACATTGGCCTGCACTACATGAATCAGATTCTCTTAGTGCCCCAAAGGGAATATAAGCCTGACCCTCGTTAAGTAACGCTTGTTGTACAATGAAAAATAAATGAATCTTAAACCTTTAGAGGAAACAACAACCAGCTCGAATTGTCCTATTGTAACCTCTAGGGTGCTTTGATACTCTAAATCCAGAGAGAAAATTAGTTTTTCCTGTCTGTGCCTAATTATACATAAAACTATATGTCTCTACCTTAATTTACAACCAATATAGGTGTTATTTTTGCAGACAGTATACTTGATTGAGTACTGTAATTATTTATTTTTAGATAAGTCAAAATATTTGCCAAACATAATTCTGTGTTCTTTCTGTATTAATTCTGTGACCCACCTATTTATCAAAGGACATGTAAGATGATCACAATCAAAGGTTCACCCCCTGCTTAAAAGCCAGAGTCACCCAATTTTAATTTATTTGCTTTAAAAAAGCTGATTACAGAAATTCTGTTTATGATTTGCAAATGCCATAATGAGTGCATGGACCTTTTTACATTCTACATGTAGGCTGTAGTGAAAATGTTTCATTTGCACAAGTTTCATTTAGTGCAGAAAACCAGGAACTGGTCTGAGCTAGTTGGAATCAGTGAATGAAAGAGGAGCAACAGTGTGGAACACTGCCCAGGTTTCAATGTCACTGCCGGCTAAGAATGACCATTCTTTGTCCAGCTGCAAAGTGCTGTACCTGCAAAAAGAAATAAGGCACTTTATCGGGGTTATTATTTTATTACTCAGTTTGTACTCAAATGATCATGCTATAAATACAAAAAATACTGAGTAAAAGATTATTGAGAAGGGCTTATTGAAAAGCTTGTACACTGGCTTGACCGACCCCTGTTTGTTGGTTCTGTCCGGCTGTTGCTCAAGTACAGGCACTCAAAATGTGGTTTGTTATGACAGTGGTTACTTTGGAAACCTTGCCATTTGGTTTGATCATTAACTTAAGCTGTCAGTGCTGACAAATCACCTGTTTAAAGAATGAGGGTCAGGAAGTGATTCAAAGTAACAAAAAAAAAAAAAGGTTATGATTTGTATACCTGAATGTACAGAGTGCACAGAGTCAATGTTGATCTCACATATAACATGTAGCCTTAAATATTTAAGCTGCTAAACAGAAACACAACTTCTACAATTTGAATATTTATAGGTGCCGTTTGAAGTCGTATAACATGACAAATTAATTATAGAACGCCTGAAATACATGATATAAAAATCAACAGGAGGCAGGTTTTTAGAAGTATATTAAATTGTCTCCACACTCAAGTTGACCTGAGTAATTGAACCATTAAAGCCCGAAAATAATTATCTTTGTCTTCAGATCACTTATGTCACACCATTCAAACCTTTATCAAAACAATTCTGCCCTCTGCTGGGGAAAAGATGAAAAGAATACACACCACAAATGTGGTATGTTCACCATATATAATTCACTTTTTACCAGCATTGACCTTCAAAAAATATTTAAAAAAATACAGAATAATGTATGGAAGTGTGAGATAAAAGACAAACTAAGAAGTGTGTATGACAAAGGAGCATTACTCCCCTCCCAGCACAGCTGACACTTTAAAGAAATATTCCCAATTTGTGGTATAATATAGAATTAGCTCTAATAAAAAAAAATCTAAACAATCAGCATTCACTTAAAAATATTTAAACTGATTGAAAAACGAATTTCTTCATATTCTTGTATCAAATGAGTGCAAACAGGTAAGTTTACATAGCGCCAAACTGTGAAGAGTCGGCCTCCTCGTGATGATGAGACACATAAAGATAAAGAAGAGGAAAATCTGTTTTACTCTACAATAAACTAAACCTGAACAAACATGAAGCACATCAAACACAAAAAAAAGTTAGTCGCTGAAAACTATTTTGTTGGAGTAAAAAGCAGTCTTGACTCTTTCTCCACTTTATTTTACAGTGTTTTCAACCCTTCAGCCTCCAGAACAGACGTTGAACATGTTTCAGATTATTGTTCTGAGGTCTTGCGGAGGGAAATTTGTAAATGTGACATCATCGTAAAAGGTACACTGTATCCTTGAATGAATGCCACCCATATCAATTATTCAAATGAGTCCTAAAGAGAACAAGGGCTTTTTTCATTCATTAACAAAAGTGTGTGAACAAAAGGAAAGCTCAGTTCAGTCCGGCATTCAGAAACATGCGTAAGAGAGGCTAATGAAGTCAACATATCTTGTCAATCAAAATAAATGGAGCCTAAAATGTAGGCCAGATGTCTTCATGTGATATTAAAATGTTTCGTCATCCCGTCAATGTTTAACACCGGAGATTGCATCAAACCAACTATCATTTGTGCCAACGTGTTGCCAAAGCAAAAGGAGAATGTTTAAGCTCTTTGTTATAATCCAATAAAAGCATCCTTATCAACCAGGTTTAGGTTTCATATCAAACTGTAGCCTTTAATAAAAATATAAACTGGTCATTGCCGTATGAGAGTCACATGTAATACACGATCTGCAGACATGGGTCAAAGTTTATTCTATTAGAAAAATCAATCCAAAACTAAGAATATTGTCATTTGTAATATTTACATGGACTCAATTTAAAGGTTGTCCTTCCACTAAAAGACTATCAGGACACTTTTAAGCCTCAATGAAGTCATTCCACTTGTGATGTTTCAGTTTATTAGAAAAGCTTTGAGAGGCCCTTTTGGTCCTAAGCAACTGATAAGTGTTCCTGTTAAGAAGATTTTGATATAGGCCTATTGGTATTAGTCCATGTAAGCAAGACATTACTTTTCCTATTTAGACAATGTTTTGAGGTGTTATCTCTTTTTGTGAGAAAAAATATATACTTTCTTTCATTCCACCAAAAGCTTACAAAATGCAGTGAGCTAAACTTCTACTACTCAACCATAACCTGCTCAGAAAGTGTTAAAGAAATTGTTCATATTATACAAAGTATTTTTACATGCTCTTCCCTCGCTGACTGACTCCCCTAATACTTTTGAAATACTTTTTTGTCCAACTCTTCCCTCCCAATTTACTGTAGTCAGAGGTTTGCTGGCTATTTGCAGTTTAAACGATGAATAATGTAGTTGGTGTTGGCTGCTACCACCTCACTTTAAGAAAAGGAGTTATCTATTAGTGATGTGCCATTTGCAAATGACTCAGCTCTTGGTACTGTTTGAAAGTGACACCCCCCCCTAAATTTTGTTATTATTGAATACGTAACACAATTAGGGATTCTCTCTTCTTCCCACTGCTTTGCCAAATCGTAACCACACACTGACTGAATACTGTATCAAAGTGTGTGCAATGTGACCAACCAGATGTGAGTGGAGGAGCTCAAGGAGCAAACAGCAGGTTAGGATGCCAAACATCATCATTAGTGTTATTCTGGATATACTGTAGGTATAAATGATATAAATCAGTCACTGGTACAAAAAAAAGGCTAAATTAGCCTAATTTGAGAAATACCAAAATGTCACCAATCAACCAATCACACAGCCGTTTAGTGGCCAGCTGTTATTGCTGAGTTAAGCAAAATGATCTAGACCACCAATAAGAGCCTGACCTCCCATCACTTGTTATGAATAGCAGCACAAGGAACAATCTCCTTTTTCTTACAGTTGCTGTGAATTATTTAACTAGCTGTGGAAAAAGTGTAGTGTGTTCATGAACCATAGCAACTTTCTTTTTTAACTTCACTTGGGCCTGCCTGTTGTTCTTCTTCTTTTCAGTTTGAAGTTGGTTGGCAAACCAGCCTATTGGTGCATTACCGCCACCTGCTGAACTGGAGTGTGGATCAGAATTGTGGCTCAGGAAAACAATAGTTATATACAAAAAAGCTCAACTGTTGATTGACTCTACCTGCTTTTGGTTAAATGTTGTTCAGGTCTAACCATAGACTATAATTACTAAAGGTCTAACCAAAGAAACCAATGAAGATACGTATCTGATTGGCTGTCAGATTAGAGCGTGAATCGTGCGAATCGAATGTGAGTAGGGGAGATTTTTTTCTTCGAGAGTTCCTGTAATGGGAAGTGTAATTCTGCCCTCCGCAGGTGTGATTCTGCTGCAGATGTTAATACAGGCCACTTGAATGGAGATGGAGACATTTTATGACCACTTTACCAACAGGTTGGAACTGCCTTTCTCAGGAAAATAGAGTTTTGAATCGGGGGATTTGTCCCGTCTGGTAGCTAGTTATTTTATCAGAGAGAAATGTCCCTTTAAGTTACACAACTTTTGTTACATTTTACAGCTAAAACATGTGTTAAACTGGTGCAAACATACTTAAACGTTCACATATTCACTAGCTAAGTCGGAGTTTTAAAAACCTCTGGCTCATTGAGTTTCTGGCCTGAAGCTAGCTGTGGAGCCAGTGGCGGTTCTAGGCCACTTTTACTGAGGGGGCCACACTGGGGCCAGTTGTTTTGTCAGAGGGGAACATTAAACCCAGGTGAAAAATAGACAAAGATGATTGCTTTAAAAATATACAAATATTATGCCAAATAATAGCACTCATTATTAAATACCACAAAATAAAATACCATGATTTATGTTTGTTTCAGTAACACAATTTAATACTAGATTGTGAGTCCGGTTGTTGAGTCAAATACTGTGTATGTGGCCACAGGGGGGAGGGGACCAAGCTCAGTGTTACAGGGGCACTGGCCCCTGTTGGCCCCTGCCTAGAACCGCCCATGTGTGGAGCAGCGACAAAGCAGGAGAATGTGCTCGGGAGTCGGTGACTGGTGAATGTAAATAAATGACAATGTTTCTCCATGTCTGTTGAGTTCATAAATAGACTAAAACGTTAGCTAACATGTACACCAAAACTTATTTGAAGGTGATAATTTATATTTGAATTGCCCCCCAGGGACAAATAAAGTTTTTTGAATTGAATTGAATTGAATTGAATTGAATTTGTGCTTCCCTTTTTAGCTTGTTCAGCTGGCTCCAAGAGGTTAAAACATCCATTCACTTTTGAATTATGGAAAACAACTGGAACATGCATCCCTGGGTAAGTATCATGTTAGAGCTGGTGTACTATAACACACTAGGCTACAGTGCAAATTCATTTTAAGGTGAAGACTAATATTTCCCTCTGATATATTGGGACATAATCCTTCATGTATTTAGGCAAAATATTTTCACACTTGAGGACTTCAGCATTGTACCCACAGACTTATTTCTGTCAACTTGTGAGAGAAGGATATCGTCACTCTTACTCACTATTAACCTACACCTCACAATAACTAAAACCTATACCTAATCCTTGAATAATGAATACTTAGCCTTCAGTGGACATTGGATGCCAATAGACGCTAAGTCCCAATAATATGACTTTGCTCCCAGAGTTTAAAGCCGCACAACAGACAGGCAGGACAAGTGGGCTACTCGCTCACACACATATCCATACACATGCAATTACAGAGCTACATGAGATAAGAAATATAGAAAACCAAAATGAACTGCTTTGGCATGGCCAGCTGTTTCATTGTCCCCTGCAGCCTCTATCTGTTTCTCTTTCTTGCTTGTCCTCTGAAACAATCTGCATAGTGTGGCTGAAAGAACGGAGGCGTTGTTTGGGTTGAATGGAGGAAAAGCAGAGGGATGGAGGGGTGGAGAGGGAGATGCTCCAGCTGTGGGAGAACAAGACAACACAACAACATCTCACATGTGGGTGAGAGGGGGAGGGGGGGTCGTTGGGCGTCAAGGCTGCGGGGGCTGCACACAGTGGCATTGTTATAAGGGGGGTGGGTTGCAGCTGATAAGGTTTTGAGAAATGGATCATTCCCTCAAATCCTCCCCTTGGGAAGCCTTGACACTAAACACGCCTGTTACTGTATGGTTGTTTAAGCTGGAGGAAACACAAGTTGTTAAAACATACAGATCAAAGTTTCACAAATGTTGTTTTATGCTGCTGGATCAGGAAGAGAGAAAAGAGTTATGTGCATGGACAATCGGTTAGCTTAAACTGATCTTGACAGCACATTATGTCACAGTGCTATAGTGCGTCGTGTTTCATTGAGTTAAAAGCAAAGTCCAGTATTTCTCAAATCTGAAATCCAGTCTGCAAATCTACAGACACAGCCTCCATCTAAAGAGCTTCTGATTGTTCTAAAACAAACTCCAAATGAGCATTCAAATAGCTAAGAAAAGTAAGGAAGAACCTCCATGGAGGAGGGATCCCTTATAGGCAGTGAGTCATTTAAAAAATTTTATTCCATGTTTTCAAAAAATAAGCAGTTATACAGCAGGACTATTTTTTAAAATTTTTACTACAGGCCTATAATAAGCTTTTTAAATGAATGGAATTGAAATAATAATATCAAGCCAACAATCTAACATAAGAAAAATCGTGTAACTTTTACTTGTTTTCATTTTTTAATGGATGATATAGCCTATAGCCAATTAATTTTCCGATTAATTGTTTCATAAAATATCAACTAGTAGGAAAGAAAGGCCCATCACGAGTTGTCAGATCTCACAGACGTCTTCAAAAATGCTTGATGTGTTCTTACAATGTTTAAAAAGTATGTTTAATTTAGTATGACGAAGAAAAGCAAAGTTCCTTATATATGAACGGAATGAAACCAGAGTTTTTACATTGTTGCTTGAAAAGTGACTACAATTATGAATAAATGATCAATGTTCATTTTTGAATTGATTAACTCTCAATCGACTTATTTTTTCTGCAGGATGTCTGCTCTTCACATGACGGAATGAAGAATTTAGAAAAAAAGAAATGTGACATTAATCTCAAACTAGTTGTTGAGTATCATCCAAACATATGTCCTCACATGGACACTTTTCTTTTTCTTTTTTTTTTGGGTTGCGGGATCTTTGCAGCAGCGTGTTGCACATCCTTCACCTGCAGCAGCTCCTCTCCTCCAACTCTCCGCTCACATCCTGCCTGAGAGGGAGAGGAGGAGGAAGGCAGCACACAAGGCGACCACAAGTCAAGAGAGACAACTTTTACGCATTCTTTTTGATTGGCAAAAACAACATTTTCCTCTATATTCTCGCATTTTCCATCAACTGGATGGTGTGTTTCGCGAAAGTGAACTTAAGTTTATTATGACGCTCGTGGAAGCTGAGGTGAGGGTGCGCGTGAGAGGAAACCCTTGCACGTTGTTCTCGTTTGGATGTTTATTGGCCCCTTAATCAAAAGTTAAAGCCAACATCGTAAAGCCTATAGCTTCATCATCGGGACGGGACGTGAACGTAGTGCCGAGGTAGATACGTTTTCCGCCCGAGGGAATGGATTGATGTCCATTGACAAGAAGAAGTCACTGAGAGAAGCATCTGGATTCCGTGATGCACATGTGAAAGTTTCCCCGATCCGAATTGGTTTCGTTCGGACAAGGGGAGACTTTCATGGATTTTTCATGTGGGACCCGCTAGGATGGACGTGGTAGATGAAACCGAAGCGTTACAGAGGTTTTTTGAAGGTAAGATGTCATCATAGTTATGGCTCAACTTTAAAACGGTTCATGAAAATTAGTTGGACGTAACTTTAAAACTATGACTTTTAACTTACAAGTCTATTAATTATTTAAACAAATCTAAATGTGTTTTGTTATGTTTACTATAACATGTATTTATATTGTCTCATAAATGCTGTTTAAATTAGAGGCCTATTGTGATGCAGCCCACATGACAGGTGGTCAACATCATGATATTAACAGCTTATAAGACTTCTGGTCTTCAGTTGAATTGTCCCCTAACACTAACTTTCCTCACTTTTTAATTTTAAACTTCAATATTGAAAATGAAACCCAGGAGGGTTAATGGGTGCAGGGAGCAAAAGTGCTGCTGATGGGTAACAGATCAAGCTAAACGGGGAATCCTCAGAAAAGAAAAAAAAAAAAAAAACCGAAGTGGAGGAGGTTGGGGTTGAGGGTTGTAAGGCTGCAGGAATTTAAGTCAAGATAAATGGTGTGTTTTGCAAGGGGGCACAATGTGTGTGTTAGAGAGAGACATGATGTGTTAGAGACAGCAATGTGTGATTTTAGTGATGTAGGTGTATGTTGGCTACAACCAAAATCAGTTTCAAAAGTTTACATTTATTTTATGCTTGTTAAAAGGAAACATTTAGGATTTTTTGTCTACAAACTTTTGACATTTTTTTTTTTGTAGAGAAAAATGATTTATTTTTAAGTATGAGGACATCTGAGTAGCTTTTCACCTCCAAGCTGTATTGCACTTGTTTTTTATGTCCTGATTTGAGAATATAAGGACGTAGCTAACTCAACCTGTCCATCATATAACTGCTGTTATGTTCATTTTCCTCACACACACACATTTGTCTCATTTAAAGCAAGAGTTTGTACTTCTTCTCATCACTCCTTGATCTACAGCATGCCAAATACTTTTGTGTTTTTAAAGAAACTATGTCAAATGTCGCTACAGATGTCAAGTGCACATAAAAACACAATGCTGCTTTATGTGTCACACGTTATCTGTAGAGAGACTTAACACTTGATTATAGTGTTCACAAAGCATTGACTTTAATATACACAGCCATCAATGACTGTCAGAGGCTCCTTTTCCATTCTGACAGGAATTTAGTGTGTTTACATTCTTGCTTTGGGAGTTAGAGAGATGTTCTTACTTTGGCTTTATTTCAGCCACTTTTGCTTGGACTAAAATGTCAACTTGTCCATGAGAGGTTTACAGTAGGTGCTGCCTTAAATGCATGTTTTCTTTCTAACTTGTTCTTTTTATAAAATCTTGATTTAAAAACTCCTACTTTCATCTCTCATATCACAGTTAAGGCAATCGGCGCTGAATTAAGATAAATGAGTAAATGTAAAATTAAAAAGCTGCTGATTTTATTTACAAGATGATTAGTCAATAAGTGTCTATGATTAACCCCTCCTTTACCTTCACACACACTCACACAGAAGCACACACACAAATAGCACTATAATGGATTTTGGCACTGGTAGTGGTTTAATCGGATTAGTGAAATATGTATACATTCACACTAATGCACAGTGTACATTCCTGGCATAGACGTGGCGGCTGTTAAAACACAATGAGGTGAGACTGGTGTTTCTCCTCAGTCTTCTCTCCATCTCTCAGACTCCATTAGAGTGAGAGTGAGCAGACCGTGTGAAGAGGTGAGATTGTGCAGACTCAGGGTGGAGAGACTGAGCTGTTGAGAGAAACTCAGCTAACCCCCCCCCCCCTAAAAAAAAAAACTTGACCTTCTCGTCTCTGACTCACTTTGACAACAAACATTCACTCAAACACTCAGAGCCATGTTGGAACCTACAAAGGATCATGACATTTTATTACTTTTGTGTTGTGTTTTTGTCCAAATAGTTCCCTAAATCAACCAAACGTAATACAACAGCATGTGCTTGGACAACATGGAATTGAAGCATTGGTCAAAATGAAAAATGAAATCACTTACTTTAAGTGGTAATGCAGACACACAGTTTTGGCACTTTGATAAATGTGGATCCAGCAGACACTAGACTGATATGAACAAAGCTTACAGGCACAGTAGTGGCTTTGTAGGCTTTGATTGATACTTCTTCATTGAAACTACGCCGTAGCCTCCAATGCTTTAAGAACACCGAAAGGCTATTGGTGAAATACTGACACAATAAACAGGGCTGCAATCAATGGTTAATTGTATTCAAATCAAAGCTATTGAAGGCAATGTATTATAATAAACCACAAAAAAACAGAATCCTGATCTTATATCCCACCACTTTATCACCGTTTTGTCAAAAGAGGCACCAAAGGAACAGCTAATCAACCTCGGAAAGACAAAGAAACCTCTTGTTTGCACATGTTCTTTGTCATCTTTGTCAATTTTAACAGCAAGTTAAATGTTCGCTTAGGTGAGCAGAAGAGGCGTAAGAGAGTAAGTTCCACCTGCTAGATCGCTTCTGTGCATTTTTTTTGCTCCAAAAGACACCAGCAGTGCAATATGTCAGCGCCGTCGCATGCGGTATTTTTACTCACCTTTGTACAATGGAAAGCTATGGAGATGCAAAGTCTATATTTATAAACAATCAATGATCCAAAGTTTTGGAAGAGGTATTCACTGCACTAGTGGCAACAGTAGAAATCTCTAGAAAACACTAAAGTCACTATTAATTCTATGGGACATTATTGTGTCCCAATTGAAGACAGTCCACACAATAGTTATCAAAATAGTCAAGGGTGAAGAGGGAATCTGAGTTCACTGATTGACAAGCAGCCTCTTATTACGAAGCTGCTGAGCCAGCAGTCAAAATGAACAATACCTTACATACAGTCAACCTTAGATTAGGGCTGTCATTGTTATTGTATAAGACTTGGTTGTAGGGATTTTCAATATTTGGAAGCTAGAGTGTGGTTAAAAACCCTTCAATTTGAAATAAAACTTGTTTGAGTGGAAGATGAGTTACTTAAATTTGATCTGCTCGAAAATAAACTTTCCAAGATAGTTAATCACATTCTTACACCATATTTCCTTGAAAGGACTATCATCATCATCACCACCCTATGATACCATTTCAAAATTCCTCTTAAGTCCCACTTCACTCCCACTGTAGTGAATCATGGCTTTCATCCATCTTGAAAAACCCTCAGTGAAACAGGTTGGACGCTTCATCTGATTTACAGGTTCAGCGGTGAACTGCAGTTACAGGAATGTATTGTTTTTGAGCGGCCAGGCTTACAGCGCTTAGCAGGTTCTATTTTTCATTGTTGTGCCTCACTCCCATCACTGACGTCTGCCAACTGAGTAATCCTCAGCCAATCAATGTTGTTTGTGGTTGAACTAGACTTTGTGAGATTCATATACTTTTTTCTCTTCATGACATAATAAAGTAAAGCGGTTATAGAAGTAAGACGTAGTATGCAGCGTCAGAGTGTTATGGGGATTTGTCTGCATCCTGCGTTCATTGTGAGCATCCTGAGGAGTTCATTAGAATAGCTCTGTGAAATTTTACTAGAATTTTCTTCAACTGGTTTACATGAGCATTTTCATTTACGCCATTTTTAGACAAACAACAGTTTCCCCCTTCTCCTCAAGTTTCTCTATATTCTGATTTATAATATTCTTTTGTCTTTTTCTTCCCTCGTCTCTTTCCCCTTTTTGAATTTTCTCTCTCTCTATGCTGCAAATCTGTCTACAACTTATCCAAAGTTTTTTTTTTTTTTTTTTTTTTTTTTGTATCTTGCTTTGTGTCCAGGACCCAGCCTTGTCACTCCTGTAATCTCCTGAGCCAGGTCCGCCGGTGCGACCAGTGCTTGTGTGCGACAAGTTCTGTGTGTGGTAGCCTGGTACAGCCTTTTCTCATGACTGGGGAATAATCCTTATTATAACTCCTTTCTCGATCCTTTCTCCCACACACACTAACACAGTATGCACACACACACACACACACACACACACACACACACACACACCACACACACACATTCGTTACCCTAGTCTGCAATTCTCAGGTCTCTAGAAGAAAGCCTTTCTGCCGGAGTAGAGAAACATGTGAAAAATAGAGAGGAATTTGTCATCTCATCTTCTGTTTCAGGTGTTTTCATCTCAAGGACGTCACCATGCTTTGGCTACGTGCAGGTACTCTGCCGCTCTGTCTGCTCTGCTCCTCTTTAGATTTAATAGTCCTTTCCTGATAGGAGTCTTTCTTCTGTGTTCACCTGTTGATTGATGTCCGTGTTGCAGTGATGCGCTTCACTTTTATGCTTTCTTAAAACGAATAATAACCCTATCTTTACGCAAATGAAAAATCTGTAGAACTCTCGGGTTACTTGTCAGAAATGCCTAACCCTTTCTAGTATATATATTATACATTTTACTTGATTTACTGTTTGTGGCTGTACATGTTGGTGTGTTTAAATGTAAACTGTAGTCGTAGGCTGTGTAGGATCTGGAACAGCTGAGAGCACAAATGAATTAAATTCTAGGATGAAAGGCATCTGTTGATTTAGTGTAGACATTGGCTTGTTACTTATGATGTAAGTTTTGATGTGTTGCAAGTTTCTTAAAGTATTTATAATTATTTAATTTGATGTTAAATGTCCTAGAAATGGAATTTACTATGTGTATAATCTCCTTGTGTGTTTTTTGGGGTTGTGCAACAGAGTTAATTCCAGTCAAACTGTCTGATAATCACATGGAGCTCCTCTCTGAAAGTGTTTCATTATTAACACACACATGTTTGTGCATACAAATCTCACCTGGAAGGAACAAAATAAGAGTATCACAGTGAAGTTTTTATAGATTTAGGATTTGGTTTCTGTTTTAAGTAACCTCAAAGTAACTCTTCTTCCAGGACGTAGTCTTAATAATAGTTTATGCAATTTTGAAGTCGAAAATTACATTACACACTATTGTTGGATTTACAAAAAAACACACAAAGCAAAGGAAAGCTGTCCATTAAATTGACTCATATAAGTCTAACCATGTTTAATGGGCAATCACACACTCAGTCTTCTGTGTTCTTTTTAGATTATTACTCTGCTGACAAACCAGGCATTGAGATGGTGGCATAAGACACAAAGTTATACACACACATACAAACAAACACATACACACGCATATGTTAACACACACAAACACACACACACACACACACACACACACACACACACACACACACACACACACACACACACACACACACACACACTCCCCTCTCAGCCCCTAATCTCTGAAAAGGCTCGTCTGTATCGAAGTTGGACTGACAATCATTTCACTGTTCCTTGTTGAACACAGCTGGACAGAGACAAACATTGAAGCAGAGAAATGTACACATCCATCTCACAGCAATTTACTATTTTAAACTGATTCAGTGATAGGCCACAGTTAGTCTATGTATCTGTTATTCAGGAACAGTAACTTTCCTTTGATCAGCATGTGAAATATTGTAGTGTCTTGACTGTGAAGGTGTGTTAGACATTGACTTTCAGTTTTAGTTTTCCACCAGATCCAGTTAGATTTTGTACAGTGTAGGAGTTTGTGATATTGTTCTTTGTTATCGTTTTTTTTTTCTGTAGTGTTTAGCAGTAAAACATAATTTAGATATGAGCAGCCGTACTTCTTATACATTGCAGGACAATGTAGAAATGGGATAAAATTAAAATGTTTGTGCTTCAACGTCAGAAACTAGCAGGTAAACATGTGGAGCACCTACAGAGCCAAATAAGCTGTTAAGAGCAAGATGGAAGAATTTTAAGAGCGGGGGAGTTGGTAAAGTCCAAAATAGAGCTTAAAAAGGTTTAATATTGGACTTTGTTCAGTCAGGTAGGTTACTACAAATAATCTATCGTTATTTCAGATTTATTTTCTTTTTGCTGCGCCCCAAGTGGCCAAGGAAAATTAAGTTAAAGCTTCTGTGGGAAATTTTTTTGTTGGTGATGAAACTGATTGAAATGAATACAGAGCCTCTGTTTACCCTACAAAAAAGACAAGACCACTTATGAGGATTTGAGGATTTCTACATGGTTTTTATACACCAGGTAGGTGTCACACAAAGTGGGTTACAGCACGCTGCAGAAATGGCTTTGTTTACATTTTCCCTCAAAAAAAGATTTTGACTGTTAAAAGACCAGAAAATACTGCTTAACATGCAGAGGGCAAGAATATCAAAGACAGGGAGCCGGTGGCCAAATGGTTGGTTTGGGGCGGCCCATGTACAGAAGCTGTAGCAATCCAAGCGGTAGGTCAAATCTGACCTGTGGCTCCTTTCCTGCATGTCATTCTCCACTCTCTCTCCCTAATTTCTGACATTCTCCACTATCAACAAATGGATCAACAAAATCAATACAAACCACATTTTCCCAACAGTTGCTTTAACTCATTTGTATCACTGTTTAAACATCTGTTATTTCCAGTATGCTCATGTCAAGCTTGATCAATGTGTTAGTATTTGCAAAAGTCTTACATCACCAATCTACCATATGGCGCAACCTAATAGATGTTACTTCTCTCGCCCTCTTGGACACAAAGACGTCTGGAATCAATTTCTCTCATCACTTGTTCATGTGTTTTTTTTTTTTTTCCATTTCCATCCTTGGACATCATACTTGTATTCTGTCTTTCTTGCCCCACAGCCCTCCTCAACCTCCATCTATCCACCCTCCCCTCTTTATTTTTCGTTATCAGGCCTGCCAGCTTAAATTTACTGCCTCTTTGGGTGGGGTGCACATCTGGAACTTATTTCAGGGGAACCATCCTGCTTGTCTCCCATCTCGCTGGCACGTATTAGGAGACATTAACCATCTGGTTCTATCCAGCAAGAAAAGTCCATCTTTGTAAACACGCTTGTTTTCTCAATATGGTAAAAGGAGAATTACTCCGAACTCTAAACAGAATCATTGGTGTTGTTCTTGATTTGACTGGTTGGAGACAAGTTGGTTTTGTTTTGGGGTGTAATGATTAATGGTTGTGAGATGTTAATGTTTACAGTCAGCCCTGCTTTTTGGTTGGACTATACACATTTTTTACAAGACAATATGTTCTTTCAAATCATTTGTGTCACACTGAGAGGTAACTGTGACAAGATAACTCATAATAAACATTTCTGTTTGGTTTCTGATGAAGAATAAAGCACAAATAGAAGACCAAAAATGCGGGAAAAGGAGATTTTTTTTCCAATGCTAACACAAAAATTCCTCGCATTCCCAACTGAGTAGCTGCTTAATCTATCAGAGAAAAGTGTGTGTCTGTGCGTGTGTGCTTGTTTGAGCGTGTGAGAGACAGAAAGAGAGAAAAAAAAGAAAAGGAGAAGGCTGGGGTTGCCTGCCCACCCGCTCTATACCAGGTCCTTACCCCCGCTTCACCCCCTCCATCCTGCTCACCCTCTCCTCTCCCCTCTGACACTGTTTACAGCATTTAGGGACAACAAGTGAAGGAAAAGGATCACCGTCTCTCATGTACCAGTTACATGCTAATTGTGCAATAGGACAAGCTGGTTTATATAAAGTGGTTTACTCTTTTCTGAATATATGCATACTCAATGGTGTTTTAAAGATTAAGAGGGGTCATGTGTTTGGGATTTGTGAGGCTTTGGCTATCAAAGGGTGAAAATGACCCTGGGGTGAAGTAAAGGGATCATTAGGCAATAATGAATGATGCTTATCGTATATCTATATTTAATTATATTAATAAAAAGAAACCTGATTTTATATTTAGTTTATCTAAATGACAAAGCTTCGCTGCCAAAAATAGTAACCAACAACTGCAGCGGTTCCATTCTATTTGTGTCACCATTACGAGGCGTTGAGTTACCAGTATGTGATCCGTAATGTTGGCTAACACATATTCAGACTGTTGGTCATTCATGTAATCTTAGTCTTTAAATATTAAAGCAAATTTGATTCTGTTTAAAAAAGAAAGAGTGTGAAATTATGCGAATAAAAGTAATGATATGTTGTTAGAAAGTTATTTGAAGTTCGTAGTAGAGCCCGACTAGTTAATCATCCAGCCGATAAAATCAGTACAAGACTTTTTCACAAGTCAACAAGCATTTAATTTGAGTATTATTGTATTACACTAGTAGTTCTCTTTCTGGCTGTCACCAGGAGAATGTGCTGTATGGATTACAACCAGCATCATCACTCTCCAGAGTGATGCCAAACATGCACAGTTACTTTCCCGTTGAGCGACCATTTTGTCTTCATTATATATCTTATCCACAAGAGTCTGATAACTGCATTTTAGGGATCAACGCAATAAATGTGTATATCTATATCTATCTATCTCTACAGATTGAACATAGATCAAATAAAGATATCGATATCGGCCCGAAAAATACCATATCAGTCAGGCTCTGGTTTGTAGAAAAAACTATAAGTAGAACGCTGCGTTGGCAAAATGCTTTAGACTAACTTCCAGTGAATTGTTACAACATAAGCTTTTGTTGGAGCCAGAGCTGTTGTGGCAGTGTGCGGAGTTGCTGAAAGATTCCTCTTGCTAATCCTGATGCTCTCCATCTTCTCTCTGTGCTCCCCTCCCTCCCTTCTCCACAGGTCATGATATTACCAGCTCTCTGGAGCCAGCCAACATCGACACCAGTATCCTGGAAGAGTACATCAGCAAGGAGGACGATAGCACTGACATGTCAGTAGGGACTCCAAACCAACCCAACAACGTCAAAACAACATGAACCAAGCCAATCAGATCATGTCGTTACAAAGGAATTTGTTTTTCCTGATAACGCTAATCCCCCTTTTTCTTCTTCTTCTTCATTCTCCCAGCTGTTTCTCAGAGGTCCACAGCGCCCCGGGACCAAATTACTCATCTCCCCAGGCAGGAGTTTCCTCAGCTGGGGGGTTGGTGTGTGGTGTGAGCCCCCCTATTCCACTGCGCCAAGGAGCCCCTCTGCCTGGGCCCCAGAACTGTCAGAACGCCTACCAGCAAGGTCCATCCCTGGGCCTCCGACACAACTACTCCTGCCTGGGCCAGCAGCAGCAGCAGCAGCAGCAGCAGCAGCAGCAGCAGCAGCAGCAGCAGCAGCAACAGCAGGTTCACGTCAAGCCCGAGCACAGGGGCCACTACGCTCCAGGGTGAGCATAAGACCTCAGAGGCTGATGGAGAAAGGTGCAAAGAAGAACACATATGAGGACATTTTATGAGTTTTACGGCAAGCTGAGACATCTGTAATGAAAGTAATGTGTCTAATTGCCTCCGTCAAACGCTCCGTAGGGATTGCAAACAATAGCAGTGATAAAGGGTACCCCTGTCTTATACCCTGGCCAAGGTGAAAATGAGAAGATCTCTTGCCATTTGTAAGGACAGCAGACAACTGGTTAATATTTTGCAACTTCACCCTGCTAATAATTGCTTCACTTAGGCCCCGTATCTCCAGAAGGGAGATGCTGACCCCATCAAAAGCCTTCTCTGCGTCCAGACTAACAACAGTCTAATTTGTCAAATTGGGAAAAACCCTCCTCATATTATTGCACGAGTTTCTGCCATTTACAAATCCTGTTAGATCACTGTTTATAATGGCAGGCAGGACTGTTTCTAAAGTCAAAGCAAGAGAGCAATTTAAGAACTTTGTTTAATAAGCTTATAGGCCTGTGGGATGCACAGTTGTCATAAAGCTTCACTTTTTTAAGACGAAGACTGACATTGGCCTCTGTAGGTGATTTGGGAAGAAAGACAGTCCTCATTGCTGTCCAAAATGTAATAATCTGCAAGATACCCTAAATGACCTGATACTGGTGCTAAATACTGACTTTAAAAAACTGATGCTATTCTCTAGAGCCAAAGTAATAGATCAAAATAATGTAGACACTATTTAAAACAATAGCCTTGAAAAACAACAACAAAGAAGAGCCAATTTTGGCATGGGACTTCTTTAAAGGATTTTTTTATTTTTATTTGAAGGTCAAGTAGGACTGTTTTTGTGAACATAACCTCTATTGCCAATCTATCTTTTAGGACGCTACCCGAGTCCCCCCCAGACTCCAGCTCAGAGCCGTACTCTCCTCAGCAGGTGAATGGTGAGTCAAACATCTCCTTCTTTTTCCCTTCAGAAGTTTGCTTTGAAGAATGTGAAAGAAAGCACACAAAAAGAGGTCATCTAAGAGAAAAGATGCAGACTCCAACATCGAGTCGGAGGACGCCGCTGAAGTCAATATCCATAAATCATCAGTTCATTGTTATTGAACACCGCAGCGAGACCAGAGAGTAAAATCAACCTCATATGCAAACCAATCAATATATTGAATTCAAGGTGTGTCTGTCACTCATTCATCAGAATCTAGATTTCGACTGAATATAATTGTTTGAAGCTCATAACATTTTTTTTTAAGTGTGTTTTGAAGTTTCTTTTGGCTTATTTAAAATAAAAGTTTCACAAAAACTTTGTCGCTCACACACCTGTGTTTGTCCTGCCTATCAGTAAAAACTTTTGAAGTTATCTTGTGGTTTTTCTTTGTCAAACATTGGAAAATACCTTTAGCTGAAGTTTGCGGAAGTGTAATAACAAGCAGTCTGACATGCTGAAGTGCAGTTTTATTTGTTTCCCGATCCCCAACTTGTCTTTCAGACCCTCACATGATCAGGACCATGACACCAGAGAACATGTGTCACATGACTCCAACGCCACCCCTTCCACCACATGGGCACTATCCCAACATGCATCGTGACATGTACCTGAAGCCTGAGCCCATGATATCCCAGTATCCTATTGGTCCGGCCACAAGCGGGGGTGGAGACATGCAGCAGACGCAAATGCTCCATCAGCTGCTGCAGCATCCTCAAGGGCAGGAGTAAGTCATAAATATACTCAATTTAAATGTATTCATGAAGCTCTTTTATACACACAAAACACAAAAAATTAAATGTTAAAATCTGTAATAATCAATCAGTTCATATAGCAAGATCAAATAAACACTAGGGATAAGTTTGTGTGAAAAAAATGAGAAAACTGTATGTGTATGAAATGAAAGAAAAGATGGGAAAGAGTAGTGATGTGTTCAAGTTGTGACTGTGTTTACATTTCCTCCCTCAGCGGCATCCCTGTCCACCAGGCCAAGAAGAGGAAGCACTCCGACTCTCCCAACAGCACCCTCAATTCCCAAATCCTCACAGGTATCATCAAGCAAGAACCAGGTAGGCAGGCATCTTTTTCTCTTCCTCGCCTCCTCTACCTCACGCTCACCAGCTCTCATCTCCCCTTTGTCTGTCACATAGATAAAAGACTTTCACCGAAAATATTCTTAACATTCCTTTATCAAAGCTTTGAGCGCTGTTATTTGGTTTTTGCAGCAGGTTTGATGCAGGATGCAGACAACTCCTACCTGGACCCGAACTATCAGTGCATCAAGTGGCAGCCTCACCAGCAGAACAAGTGGACACAACTATATGACGCAAACTGCAAAGAGCTGTGGGTGGACTTTACTTTGGCCTATCAGTAAATCATGTGGCTGTTCTCTTGTGGTTGAAAGCACTCTACGGAGAGCTAAAAATGAAAGAAAGTCATAATTGGTTAGATAAATAATTCAAAGTGTACAGTGGGAGTGGCAGAGAAATAGCAAGGCTGCAGTGGTCTACGAATTCCTCAGAGGTGAGCTGCGCGGGGGAGTGAACGAGGGCACGGTTTCGGCTTAGAAAGATAACCTGAGGAGCTGTTAAAGGGAAAAATGAGTGTACACCTACTTGTGCCAAAAATATAAAGAAGTATAGCTAGGGAGGGAAATTAAATTGGACTCTCAAGACCTTTTCAGATATGTTGTCAAAGCCACCTGGTTGTTCATCCATGAAAAGCAGAAGATTTATTTGTTTTTATATAGATTTATTACACCTCGCAGAAGGTCTCAATCTTCTATCGTATTAAAGTTGTAGCGCTCACACGAAGGGGTCTATTCAGGGTTCTTAAGCAATGACAAACATTGATTGTTACCATTACAGAAATAATAGAGGTACGAGGCTTACTGTTTCCAGCTCCTCATGTATGAGAATACAAAGTCCATTTTATTACCAGATTATAAATATGATGTTCTTCATTCATATCTGCATCCTCTACTTGGACCTTTAGACATGTGGAAGCTCCTTTTAAAAGCACATAATGAAGAGTCTCCCTTTGATGATAAGAATTGCTCAATTGACCTTTAATTATACTTATAATGAATACGAACGTCTTATTCACGTTTTTTCATATGTCACAATCTCTTTCGCTGTCTTTAGTCCGATGCCAACCTACCGCGTTGATGCAGACAAGGGCTTCAACTTCTCCTTGGCTGACGACGCCTTTGTTTGCCAGAAGAAGAACCACTTCCAGGTGACCGTCTACGTAGGCATGCTGGGAGATCCCAAGTACATAAAGACAAATGAAGGCCTGCAGACCATCGACTGCTTCTATCTCAAACTCAACGGAGTAAAGGTGAGCAAGGGCACAAACGTAAAAACATGACATCAACCGGAGCGTTCTGAGCTCTGCACTTGATTAAATGTCGATTTTATTTCTCTCTGTGTTGCCAGGTGGAGGCCATGAATCAGTCCATCAGTGTGGAGCAGTCACAGTCTGACCGCAGCAAGAGGCCCTTTAAGCCAGTGCTGTGAGTATGAACTCTTAAAAGGATAAGTTCACTTTAAAAAAATAAAACCAGGAGCATTAAAGCAAATTTAGCTCGCTGTTATGATTTCTACTGTTCATACTTGCCCACCATATGCACTTCAAATAAATCTGTGATGTTACAGCTCTTCTTAGCAGTCTTTGTTCAGATGTTTTTTAGACGCTTCACCTTTGCCAGTTTAAAACATTTATTGAGTTTCTTATATCTTTAAATCGTCGTTATCGTTAAAAGTTCCCTCATTTTGTTTCCTTGTTGAGCTTTTATGGTCATTTTATCACATTGAAATGTACGAAGAATAAAAGTGACTATTTTAATATCAAGACTAAACTGAAGTGGCGCCGGTGGACAAGTGGTTAGTTCGTGCACCGCATGCACAGAGGTACATTGGTCCTAAAAGCAAGCAGCCCAAAGGTTTGAATCCAGGCTGTGGCTCCTTTCCCACATGTCATCCCCCCATCTCTCTCTACTCTGATTTCCAGCTCCAGTCACTGTCCTATCTCTCCAATAAAGGCATAAAAAGCCCAAAATGAAAATTCTAAAAAAAGAAAAAAAAGTAAGCTGAAGGAATAATTATGGTAATAACTAACAAAATCCAAACAAGTATTAGCTTTACCAAAAAAGAGGGGAAAAAAATACAAGACTCCAAATTATAGCAGGAATAAACAGACATTGCTTCTTGGATATACAGTATACATGCGCACAATGTATTTTTATGATTTAATTTCTTCCAGCGTCACCCTGCCATCAGAGCAGGTCACTAAGGTCACAGTGGGACGGCTCCACTTCAGCGAGACCACAGCAAACAACATGAGGAAGAAGGGCAAACCAAACCCAGACCAGAGGTCAGAAACATGCCATCACATGTAAACATGCCATTAACTTTAATGCAAACAAAAGTCCAGCAGTCACAGCTGCTCCTGATGCGTTTGTCCGTTCAGGTATTTCATGCTGGTGGTGGCGCTGCATGCTCAGTCCCACAGTCAGACCTACACTGTGGCGGCTCACGTGTCTGAGAGGATCATCGTCAGGGTAACGTCTGGCCATGTCTGTCTGCCTCCTACAACAATCATATCCTGTGTGAATGTGACACCTTTCCCTCAGCAGTCTGTTCGAACCTTCCTGTATTTCAAAATCACTGTTTAGATTTCCTCGTCCTCTCCAACACCTGTCTTTCTATCCCGTCTATCTGTCTCTTTGCTCCACTGCACACTACAGCTACACTCCAAAACATAGAGTTTAATAGAGGTCAAACTATGAAACAGGAATTTCTCCTCCTGTGACCATTGATAGCATTGTGGGAAATTATGGAGTTACTATCAATTTTTAAGGGTATTGATTTAAGAAGGAATGTTTACTTATTTTTAGCCACTGTGCTAACATTACGTAAATTATTTTTTTAATGAATTCACTGAAAAACTGTTTAACTATATAATGTAAGTCAACAAATTTGCATTTTATCCTCATGTTAAGAGATTCAGCCCACATTTTTGAAAATATGTCAATTTGCTTTCATGCCTCATATTTATACCATAAACATGTTGAAACAACTAGCAGCTAAGCAAAGACATAAAGTGTTCTGCCTAAAACGTTTATCTAGAACTATTGTGTAACAAGCGCTACGGCTGTTTTAAGTGACGTTATGTCCAGACTACTTTTTAAATCGGAGGCAGCAGTGAGCGCTTACTGGATCGTTTGCTGGGTGCCTGGCAACCTCACCGATGACAATCTAGAGAGCGAATTTACATATTTCCAAATTGAAATAATTTTGATTGTGCACATCATATCTTCAAGAAATATCTGAACCATTATAGTCTGTGCACCGTCTTCTCTGTCTCTCCGTTACAGGCATCAAACCCGGGCCAGTTTGAAAGTGACAACGAAGTGCTGTGGCAGCGTGGCCAACTGCCAGACTCGGTTTACCACCACGGGAGAGTCGGCATCAACACGGACCGGCCGGACGAGGCTCTGGTCGTCCATGGAAACGTGAAGGTCATGGGCTCCCTGGTGCACCCGTCGGACATCAGGGCCAAAGAAAATGTCCAAGAGGTCAGAACATCACCGTGTTTTTGCATGCTTGTTGCCCAACTGTCAGTGTGTGTCATCGTGTGCCTCATGTTCTTGTCATCATGAATCACGTCATCCAAATGCTCTTGCGCAGCACAGTTGACTGGACACTTTCCATTTCAGTTTTTTTGCCTTCTCATTGTATTTGATCCCAAGCGTTTCGCCTGCAACATGAGCAATGTGTTTTCATATCATCTGCATGCATGTCATTGTCACTCTGTCTGTGTGTAGGTGGACACCACAGACAATTTGAAACGGATTTCTCAGATGAGGCTGGTCCATTATCATTACAAGCCTGAATTTGCTGCCTCGGTGGGAATAGAGAATACTGCAGAGACCGGTAACTTCATCAATAACAATATCCATCAGCTCAAGTCTTTGTTCACTCTATATCATGTGATCATCTTTATGTCTTAATGAACGTTTTGTCCTTTGCTGTATGTGCATTTTTGTTTCAAGTGTGTCCTGAATCAGTGTATGCTGTATTTTTCACTGCAGCACTTTTTATATCCCTCCTGCAGGAGTGATCGCTCAAGAGGTTCAACAGATCTTACCTGAAGCAGTGAAGGAGGGGGGTGACGTGGTGTTTGCCAACGGAGAAACTATTCCAAACCTGCTAGTTGTCAACAAGGTACTAAACACACTTCAACAAAAAGCCCAAACACACTTCGCCTCAATAACAGAACGAAACTAAAAGCCCTCTCCTTAACATGAAAGGATCGCATCTTCATGGAGAACGTGGGCGCTGTGAAGGAGCTTTGTAAGCTCACAGATAACCTGGAGACTCGGATAGATGAACTGGAGCGCTGGAGCCGCAAACTGGCAAAGCTGCGGCGTCTCGACAGCATGAAGAGCACAGTGAGCGGAGGCACTGTCAGGTGAGAGAAGTGAGCGGAAACAGACGGAGTTTTCGAAGCAGGAATCTTTTTCATTATATTCTTATTGGTATACAAAAGAATTGACAGATCAGTTAATTTATTTTCCCCCTCCCTGTAGCCAATCAGGGAGTTATTTCAGCAGAACAGGGAGCGGCCCACTCAAGAAGAACACAACAAAACCTGGAAGCAAGGTCCGTGGTGACAAAGATGTATTTAAAAACAGTTTTTAATTGTTTAACAATCAAAGGATGATGATTTTCAAGTATTGTACAAAAGCATTTATGTGGGTTTTTTTCCCCCCCGCAGAATTCGCCTCCAGATCAAGGCTGCATCAGCCAGAGGTTCATGCAGGCAGCCATCCTGGCACTGGTTGTTGTCATGGCCTTCAGGTTTGACTGAGCTAAATGTATTTGGGCAGGGATTGGAGGGTACACAAAACAATCAGCTTCATCTCTGTCCAGCAGAGGCATGATAACAATGCATTGTGTTTTCATTTTGTCCCACGACAGTGTCATTTCTATGTCGGTCCTTTATGTGTTGACCCTTCACCACAGAGGAGACGTGTCAGAGAGGGATGGGTATGTGGTCCTGAGGGAGACTGAAACTTACAAATCTAATTTCTCCATTTCTCCATGACTGTCTTTTAACATGATCTGTTCCTACTCTCTGTAGCTATTTTCCTTCCTGTATTCTTTACATCTCTTGGATGCCAATCTTCACTGCCACTGTAACTTTCTGTCCACCTGTCTGCCCATGGTATGCTTACTGCACCTGCCTTTCTCATTACTTGTTTCACACTCTTGTTCTGTCTTTCGGTCCTTTCTTTGATTGCTTAGTTGGTTGTTTCTTTTTCTGTTTATAAAGGGAGCTCATGGGTAATGAGAATGTAAATCAGAATACCTAAAACATTATTGGTTGTTAGTGTGTCATCAGTTTTTTACTAAAGCATATTCTTGGCCTGCAGGTCGAGAGCTGCTCTGGGATCCTCACGCAAGAGTCAGTTTACTCCGCTGACCACCACCCCTGCTCCAGGTGAGTGGAGATCCGAAATAAGTGACTGAGCAGCTATCTAAGTTAGGCGCACAATTAACGGTTGATTTACAGATAAGTTGCTGAGATCTGGTTTTCTCACACTTTCAGCCTGCTGTTCACCCACAGCCATCAACAACCAATCAGCTACAGTGTTGTCACTGGTTAACAACCAATCCACACCAGGTAAGAAAGCAAATATGGCTGAAACAAACAGAAAATCTTCCTGTTTCATACATGCGTCTTCAATGCAGGTCATTTTTCCTCCTTCTTTTAGATGTAGGCAGTCTAGTTCCTACACCGAGCACCATTAATAAAAAGGCCAAGTCCAGATTAATGGACAAAGAGGCCCGCAGTAGAAACCGCCTGAGTCACACCTCAGCACCTTTGTACTTTGCCAAGTCAAAAAGACCAGCACCTACAGACCTTGACGGTGGGGGAACTGCCAACCGTCTGCCCGTGGGTCAGCTGCCAGTTTCACGCAGACAACGCAGCCTGCACACAAAGGGTAAAAATACACAAACACATCCCAGACGCTGGGCTTTCTCCACACATATAATATGCAGTATGCAAACACAGTAAAGCCATTTGTTTGACAACTGCAAATAACGCTTATCTACATACTGCACTTTGGAATTCAATGGGTAAAATGCTCATAGTGTAGCTTCTCTTTTTTTCAGGAGGAAGGTCAGCTCCCTCTCTGAGTAGTCTACAAATCGTGGAGACAAACCAAGTGATCACAACACAACGTTGTGCAACTCCTGAAAGCTGCAGGTATTTCCTCTAAAGTTCCTCTAGCCTTAAGTTGACATTGTAGAGGTGGGTGACGGTGTTGTTAAAGAGGAAAATAAAGAATCTTATTAAGGACGTTGTATCACTTCTAATAAGTCATTAAAACGTATCAGTGATAAATTACACCTTGTATAGAAGCATCTGAATATATCTGTCTCTCCCTTATTCACATGTGTCTTTTATATTGTTTCTTGTCTGTATGATTCCTCCCTGACACAATTACAGTTTGAGTTAACATCAGAATCTGAGCTACAGAATCAAAATCTGAAATACTTTATTCATCCCAGTGAGATAATATCCCTTGTATAAAGACGATAAGTACAAGATAGAAGATTTCAGCTTGGGGGATAGAAGATATAAGGAAGAAAGCTGTAGAATATATTATTTTTATGTAGAATATGAAATACAGTAGTGTATAGAAAGAAATATGAATAAATAAGTTACATAGCAATATGTGCTGTACAAAATATGAAATATCAACAGATTTGTGTTTCCAACAAAGATGAAATGCTAAGAAATGGGTTATTATGTGATGTAAATATAAATGTCAGAATTGTTTAAAAAATAGTTAAATGTTTTAAATAAACTGTTTAAGGCAGTATAAGTGTAATGTATTGTACGGTTTATTACACAGTCATGCTTCATACTAATCCAGTTTTTTCACTTTGTCTGTTTTAGCTACACAGTATCCGTCCATGGAAAGAGAAATTCTTCCATCTCACAAATCACTTTGCACATGACGTGAGTATAAAATAACCGCACCATCTATATATAAATACATGCTAGCAGTTCCCAATGTTCACACAGTGGACGTCACACTCAGGTTGTGAAGCTCAAAGTAGTAAAAATGGTGAATGGACTGTACTTTACAGTACATGTCACATTCATACACTGATGGTGCAGGATGCTTTGTAAAGGGCCCATTAGTATCAGCCCATCATGCAAAAACTGATAATGTTGCAATGCATTGTTTCAGAAATGCCAATCACATAAAAGAAGTGAATCTAACTAGTTGTTACCATTTTACTGCTTCTTCATTCATCAGCAACTGAAAAGACAATAGAGAGTTAAAATCTGGAGCACGACAGGCCTTATGTCTATAAGTTCTATAGGTCTGTAGTTCAAACAACACATGAGGTATTCTTTTTCTACAGCTGATGTTAGTACTCAGTGTTGCAAGATACAGAAGCATTCATTCCTTGCTAATTGTGATGTGAGTCAGCAAATCTAACTGTTAGCTAAGAATTGTCTGAATTGTTAGCTGTTGTGAATTTACTGTTGATACCTAATGAAAAAGTATTATGTCAATTTACCTCAAAATTTAAACATGTTCAAATAATGTCAAATAAATAAAATATTTTGGTTTCCAGTTTTACTGACAACAGCTCAGGGAAGCATTCAATAATATCCTAGCAATTATTACCATCAGCTAGCTAACATTACTGATAGAGTTAGCTGTTGTCCATCCAGAGCTAATGAGTTATAAAATATGTTTTTTTTTTATATATGGACTTATGCCCCTTCAGATTTGCCACCACTTTTGTATCTAAAGTTGCGATTCAATCGAGAAGCATTGAAGTGAAAACCATTTGTCAGATATCCTTCATTTATACAACTGACAAAGTGAAACATATCCAAAACATTATGATGAGTATGATGATCATTTGTGCTGCTGACCCTGAGCATGATGTCAGATGAAATTGGTATATGAGTTACTAAAGAAAATTCTTAGGCCAAAATAATATAATTTGGCAATTATTATATTAAAAAAAACATGGAGTTTTTAAGAAATGATGATGACATTGTTGAAAAATAACAGAGGGTGAAGAGCATTTTGATTTATTGCAGGTCTAAGAACAATGTGTGGGTAAGACAATGTGGTGCGACCTTGGGACGATTATGCCCCAACCACACAGAGACAGAGCTCTACAGAGGACAGAGTACATCATCAAAGGTACATAAAGACATGCTTAACCAGGGCGATTCATATCATCAATACTTGTGTCCTTAGTTAGATTTTTATACCATTATGAGAACTTGAAACAAGCATTATTAGAGCTTACATATACTCATCAAATAATTTGCACTTTTTAGGGAACTCATCATCTGTGGTCTGTACCCGTGCTGTCTTTCCAGGACGTCGCCTATCACTTCCGTGTCTCCCTGTCTGTGAGTAAAATTGGCTTTCAAAATAAAAGGGGTTTCTAGACACTGTACTGTAGCTCTGTGCTTCCTTTGTGTGGTCTGATTCATTAGTTGTACACTTGGTTAATGGCTGTTCATTATGTCTTTTGTCTCCCCATGTTTTTCATTAACAGAGTGAAGTGAGCTGTGCCGCTGAAGGAGAAAACTCATCCTCTGACTACCATCTTCTTTTTCAAAGCAACTGTGCGTGAAAAAAGAAGAGGACATGTCCCAGTGTCTTTACATGCTCACATTTTCCTTTATGGTTCCATTTGTACGTTGTTGGGATGGGATTGGTTTTTGGTCTCCTTATTGTACATTATTTTAAAGATATCCATACAGAACCCACTATATTACACCTTCCCCATCGTTATCCCATCTACATGTACATGCATTAAGACATCTCTTTTTGCTGTGATCACTGGAATATAAAACACTGTTCTTTTTTTTTCTTTTGTCACTGAAAATGTTTTCGATCACTTTAACCTTGTTGTTTCATTGTTAACTACTCTTGTGTAAGTTATGCCTTGAGTTTCTTGCTCATTTATTCAATGGTCACGATGTCATTTGTACTTACATTAAGCCATAATTATGTTTTAGCCAAATTCAAGTTTCCTAATGAGTTACAAGCTAAGATACTGTGGAAAACTCTATGCACATTTGCATATTTTTTTTATAAAATGAATTTTAAAGTACACCGAAACCAACAAATAAACACTGATTAGTATTTTTTTACACTGGAAAGAAGATGGTTGACTTCTGCTGAAGGCCTCAGTGAAAGGTTGCATCTTACACTGAAAAGATACCTCAGTAGTGCACACTGGCAAATCCTGAGTCTCTACAGCAGAGCATAGTGTAGTATTAAGATGGGCATATACATTTGAAGACCACTGAGTCCTTTTCATTAAAGGTGATTCCCTTGATCAAATGTGCTATGACTGGAAATAACTCTGGAACATTAAAAGTAGAAACACTGAAAGCTTTAAGCATCTGATCGTAGAAATGCAACAAGTCCAACACTGACAACATTTCAAGAAACACTGGAATAGCTTAAACTGTATTTCACTAACTGTGCAGAACACTGGGGAGGCAGAAATGGCAGATTACATTTTGTGCGCATGTTCAATCCATTCTTGTAAATGGGACATCTCAGCTCAGCGGCAACTCGAATGCTTCTTCAGCTTTGAAAATGTCATTTTAATATCTGGTTCATAAAGCTGAAAAAAAGAATTGAAACTCTCGAAGTAAAATGGACTTCATACACTGGCCTTATTCGTGACTTTATCTGGATATTTTTTTTTTCCTGTGCCTATACAATTAAGAATATAACATTAATAAAAAAGAATAACAATTTAAAGATAACTGATTTGTATAGTGTTTTATCTTCCATTATCCTTTCTTGTTTTGAGGCATTATTGTGTTACGCTCTATTCTTTTGTAAAATTGGTTGAAATGTTTGTTTGAATCCATATCCCTTATGTGTCTGTATTCAAAAAGAAAAAAAAACACACAATAGTGTATGTCAAATGTTAAATCAATATTACATAGGAAAAACAGCCATCAGACAAAAGTTTATGGAAGTTAGCAGAATATTAAGACTGTAAAATGCTTTGACTATTATAATTATGACTTCAGTGGGTAGGTAGCGGGTACTATTTTAGCTTATTTATAATGCACCAGATAGCATAATGAAACCACTGTAGCACTTTTGCACTGTCTTTATGAAACGCTGTTGCTCTATTCAGTGCAGCAGACTGTTTTCATATACTCTGGTAGAACTGCATTACATTTAACTGTAAAGCTTCATTGTGTTACTACCAGTGCTCCTTTTTATCTGATATGTTTGACGATATTGTTTTTAAAGTGTATTTGTTTGTTTGTTCTTGTAGGCTACCATCAATAATATATCAACGTTTATCTAATGGAGCCCAGAAATGATGAATTAGAATATAAACATGTAAACACATACACACATATACACGCGCGTGCACACACACTAGCACTATTTCTTTAAACAAAAATGCCATAACACTAAAAGAACGTTGAATATATTCTAATATCATTACTTTTTGTAGCCCATGTATCATAACATTTGTAAACCATTTTGTCAAAAAAATATGCTGTAATATTATGAAGCATGTAGTAAATACATTTTTGATTGAATTTTCGGTTGTCTCTGATTTTTTAAATGCTTTATGTCAGGGGTGGGCAACTGGCGGCAACTGGAGGCCACATGCGGCCCCCATCAACCCTCAATGTGGCCCTCAGGTCAATTAATTGGAAACATGGAAGAAAACTTGACAAAATCTGCCATGAATTCATGAAAACCAGAAATATGTCCATAATAATATTTGATCACTGGTATATGTTGAGTTAAATTTGAGACATAATTGACAGTAATAATTTTTGTATCCTACAATTTGGCCCTCTGGCAGTGAGAATTAAATGAATGTGGCCCTTGCTGTGACCAAAGTTGCCCATCCCTGCTTTATGTGATAAATAAATCAGCGCAAATTTTCCATTTTGTCCGTTAGAGGGCAGCAAAACACTTTCTTTTCTGTCTCATAAATTGATACCCTAAATTTAGCCTCTCAGATAGCTTATCCTTCACATTTGCATAACAACAAACTTTAAATGTCAAATGTTTGTGGCAAAAAAAAACCCAGAATGTATTGTTGTTGATTACACACGGTCTATGGAAAAGAAAAACGCCGCTGTAGAAAAACGGCGAGACATTTACAAAGCCCGAGGGAGAGAAGCCTGCGAGGCAAAGTTGAGGACAAACTATACGTCAGTTTAACGTCATACGTCAGCTGTACGTCACGATGAACCAGGAAGCGTTAGACAGTACGTGGCCTTTTCAGCTTGGACCATCTAAACAGGAGCTCCACTTCATTACAAAATGGTAGTATTACTTATCTTTATCTTGTTTATATGAGTTGAAATGTGTAAATTAAAATTATGTACAACGATGTATGGCTTATATGTATACGTTATCACCTAAACAATGCGTTTTCTGCGTGAAGTTAAAATGTATTTAGCTGCAGACTAGCAGAGGATCGCTAGCTTTCCATTGCAAAATGTTTAGTTAGGCGGTCTATTACAAGTAAATCAGTGTTTCTTGCACTTTTCTTATAATGAAATAACGCGTTAAACTACAGGTAGATCATCGTGGAGGTGATGTAGCTTTCTAACCTGCTTGTAATCTACACTATTCATGTTCTGGCTGCAGGAACTCGAAGCTATGACCAGATACACCAGCCCGGTGAACCCGGCGGTGTTCCCTCACCTCACAGTCGTCCTGCTGGCCATCGGCATGTTCTTCACTGCCTGGTTCTTCGTGTATCCTTTCACCACTTGTTTCACTTCACAATGTTTGTGGTAGACATAAAAGAAGGTAACATAACCAGAGACTTATTAGGCCAATGCGTAGTAGCAACCTGCTGTTAAATTTGACTGAGTTAAGGATCATATCAGAGGCTTTTCTCATGTTTTTACCCAGCCACTAAAACATGAGTGTTACAAAAATGTGCTATTTCTGCTAATTGCTTAAATTAACATAAAAAAAAACTATAAACCATGGGGTCTCCAACCTTTTTTCATCTGAGAGCTACTTTCAAAAAAAGTGGCCAAGGGCTACTTGCATTTATTTACATATCTCAGCTGAATGAAGCTGCTGTTTGTACATGTGTGAAATTGCAATAAGCCAATGTTTAGCAATAATCTGAAATTCACATGAATGTCCAAGAAAACTTTATTACTTCACACTTGTTTTTATGGGCCAAATATATAAATGGTGGTAAGAGGTGCATTTACCGTCGTCAGATTTTTATTTGTATTTTTAACACAGTCGGTCAACCTATAGGTGAGCTTCTGGAAACCTGCCCGTGAGCTACCAGCAGCTCCCGAGCTACCTGTTGGAGACCCCTGCTATAAACAAACCACACCACATGTGTTTTTGTTTTCAGAAGCCTTCAATGAACTAACTGGTTTCAACGTATTTCACAGTTCCATGGTCTGGTTACGATGTAGGAGCCCATCACAACATGCAGCCTTTTGACTTTTACTTGTGTAAAAACACACTGCCATTGCATTCCCTTTCCACGCAGTACTCCCATGTAAAGTGGAAGCGTCTTTATGCTGTACTGTTAGAGAAATACACTCTCACAGTCACATACAGGTGATCCAGAAATGTATGTCTTAACACTATGAAACACATCCTCACACTTCTCTGAGAAGGGATTTTTAGATATGAGATTGAAACCTACATTTTACATAGTTATGCAGTATGTGCTTATTATCATAAATGTAACTATTCATAAGGCACAATCGTTGACACATGTCGAACAAAGAAAACACAAGTTAATTTAAGATCGAAGATTGGAACAAAGACTAAATCTTAGTCTTGTATAGGTTTGAATCATGATCTGACTGTGGAAAACATCGGGACACTTTTGAAGTGCATGCTGACCAAATGTTTGTCAAGTTTAACTCAAAAAATTGGTCATCTTTATTTTGATCACCCCATGGAGATTTCTGTAAATGTGAATAAAGATTACAGGATAACAGCACTCAAAGTAAAATATGATTAGGGAAATTAGGGCTGGGAATCTTTGGGTGTCTCACAATTTGATTCAGAATCTATTTTCGATTTTAAAAAAAAAAAAAAAAAAAAGATTCTGGATCCATGGATTCAAAGTCTATTTTTGAATTGGTCCATACTTCACGATCTACTCCAGTCATCTGTGAGACTGCAAAATGAAGCAGCAAGAAATTCAGCCATTCTACTGAGTTAGAGAGCTAGCCTTAGCACTGAGCAGGGAGTGACTGATAAGCCAAAAAAAATTAATTGATTTTTGGAAGTGAAGATAAGAATCTCGATTTTTACATAAATCGATTTTTTTCCCATCTCTACTTAAAATTGAAGTATATATATATCAGGAGGTATTTCAGCTCCAAACACAACTCCACGCTTGGTTGTTCTATTTTACGAGCTCGTCCTTAACCCTCCCCCAGCTACGAGGTGACATCAACAAAATATACCCGGGATGTCTACAAAGAGTTACTGATCTCCCTTGTGGCATCACTTTTCATGGGCTTCGGTGTGCTGTTCTTACTACTTTGGGTTGGGATCTACGTATGAAGGTATGTTTAAGGTGTTATTAATGTCTAGTTGTGTTTGATTTTTCAATAACTGAAAGAGTTTTGTAGTTAACTTCTCTCTCTTGTTTCCTGCAGTTTGTGGTGACTGATTTGAAGAGTAACACATTCCAGAGGAGCAACACCAAACCCGACACAGACTGGATTTAATTGGACTGCACTGACAATAATATGCGATTATGTGGACTTTGGTTTTCTCGTCACAAGTAAAGGGGATTTGTAAAACTTCTGGTGTGTTTTATTGTGAACCAATGTTGGAAATTATGAATGGATCTCAACATCTTTAAAAAAATCAAAAAAAAATCAGTAATATAAATGTTGACAGTCTAGAAGTTCACTGTAATTTAACCTGTCGAGTGGTCGGGATAAGAAGGTTACTTTGAACCACTGAAGACTATTTATGGTGCGTTTTACTAGTGGCGCCTAAAAGCTCAATCCCTGATTAATCTCGGCGTTAAAAATAGAGCAGTCTGTTTCACCTTGTGCCCAGGATAATACTCTCCACGCTAGTGATGAGAGATTACACGGGGATTAGACATGGATTATTTAATAAAAACAACAGGAAGACCATTCAAAGATCCCTGCTCAAAGACAACTGGGTACATATGAAAATTGGCTTATTAAAAGTATGTTAACCATGTAAACAGCTCAAACTAACCTTACAAGGCAAAACAACCCAACAGGTTTCCTCCCTAGTTGAGAATAACACACTTTCATTAAAAAAGAACTATAACAATACGTTTTTTTTTTTTTACAAAAGGTACAGCATAACAGTCACAATCAAACTAACTGCATCTTCAACATTGTTTCATTATGTCTGCAACACAAACGGATTAACCAAGGCCACAGAGATAAGAGCCAATCCTGATTAATACAATACTGTCACGTTAGACTTACCTGCCAATGTAAACCATTTGACTGGCTCAATGCCAGACTATCCAGAGGCAGTAGACAAAAATAATGGATGACACTTTGTCTCAGCCCCTTGACCTGTTAATGAGTTCCATCAGATTTCTAAGTGAGCACTTTGCTTGTGCCATATGTTCATGGGTATGATGCATTTCTTCTTAATATAAAAACAGTCCAAAATGTCCTACAGCTGATGGTGATCTCAAAAAGTCCCTCTTCACTGTCGAGCTCTTGCGAAGGCCTCTCGCAGCCACAGAGAGTCCTCGTACAGCCGTGGGTCTCCCATATACTCTGCTGTGCGTTTGTACAAGTAGTAATACAAAACAGCCACTGTCAACAGAAAGAAGTAAAGTTACTCAATGGCCACAGCGGCTGCAGAGATGGATAAGTGAATGAATCCGCTAATTACCTGTTCTCTGGAAAACAAAAAGAGCTTGAAGACCGTCAGTCCAAATAAAACGGTTTGAGTCGAGCCACCTAAGGTTCTAAAAAATAAAAGAAGAAAAAAATCTGTTATAGATTTGAAGTGATGAAACTTGTGCACAGTTTTTTTTTTTAACGTGGATGATTTCACTATTCGTGTGTGTAATGGTGTGAAGGAGCATACCAACACCCAGCTGTGGAAGCAGATGCTGAGGGTCAGGTACAGAGCCGAAAACATCAGCAGAACCCTGAATCTCTCCACTAGCAGGGACACCAGGCCGACCTGGAACACGTAGGTGTTGAACATCATCAGCAGGATGATGATCACGTTGAACAAGATGGCAATGTCCTGGATGCTGCAGACGCACATTTGACTGGTTAATCATGGAGTTTGCTGTGTGGTCATTAGAATTCTTATAATTGCAGCAGTATAGTGTGAACAAAGTACATTTATTAAGTTTTAAGGTTAATCAACAAATAAAAATAAATCCTGTATGGCGCCTGACAACTCAAAATAACTATGGAGCTCTGATAAAATAAAATAAATGTTCACTCCTTGACCAGAACATTTTGAGCTGTTTATTTAAAAGGATATACAGAAAAGACCTAGCTTCTTGATAAAAACTTCAGTCACAGGGAGGCGTTTCATCAGTGTTATTATGAATACAGTGATGGAAAATGAAATGTTGGTCTATCAGTTAAATGATTTCTTACATGCAAGAGCCCCTGGAGCTCTACAAATGATCTGAAAGAAGGGAAACCAGGGCTCTTATTATTACATTTCTTATCGAAGGGGAGAGCATATTCATTTTCAATTTAGTCCTCACTAGTGACACCATACAACTAAGTTAAAGGACTTGGAAGTAAATCTCTGTCCTAAGCAACTGTACAACAAAGAATCTTGTACATCTGCTTTAAATGTTTGCTGCCATTTCATTAAAACTAAGAGTTTCTTTGGTAATCATAAAAATATTTGGATGTAGTCCACCTCTCCATGTTGACACTTTATCATCATCAGTATCTTGTACTGGTTAATCAATTTATATAATATTTATAATAATTGTAAAATACACTAGAATATGTACACATACACATGTAAAATAAATACTTGATAATGATGTGAGGGGAAGCAAGCAAGCCTGCATGGTTCAAGATAAAATCAACCTTTGTTTTCTTTTTATTCTACTTGAGAAACTTAATGTAACTTAATTAAGCAGGAATCTATTTTCAGTTCATCTTCTACTAACTGACTGATATACCAACTAATGATTTGGGAACGTAGTCCAGTGACTTACATGAAAAGCACTAGTTGGATGACAGGCGCTGCCCTCAGGAGTTCACTGAAGGAGTTGACAAAGAGGTCATAGGCCAAAAGTGTCAGCTGGATGAGCAGCACCAGAGAGTAGTTACCAGACTGCAGCATCTTCAGGGGCTGGTTCTGCAAACTACCAAACCTAAGAGTCTATCCTCCTCCACACTCCCGCTGGGTTTCTTTGCATGGACAATAAGCAGGTACCTGTTGGTGAAGTCTTTTTGTTCTTGATTCAATCCCTACATAGTTCAGTGCATCCTTTAAAACAACAACAACAAAACACACTGCAGATGTCTGGGAACAGATAAACTGACTCAATAATTTCCAATTGACATAGTCAGAAACTGATAGCTTTCCATCAAAGTGATCAGATTGTCTTCACTCGGGCTTGTTTCTCGGTTCAAAATCATGCTGCTTGTTGTCCACTGAGAAAAAAAATATCTTGTTGATGTTTGCAGGAAATCCAAGACATCCGATCAGTTGTTAAACATCCCTACAGGTGGTGCATGTTGACATCTTGGGAGAGTCTCAAAGTGTGGATGCCCTGTGAGGACGGAGAGAAAATGATGTAAAGCAACACTGTTGTACAATTAAGGGGGATGGGTGCAAAGTAGTTTGTTTTCCCCTCCGAAGCGTAATCAAAGATTTAGCCACCATTTCAATTACAGAAACATTTTGAATGTTGGAGTTTCTGTTTCAGTAAACAGCAGTAATCCTAAACATGTAACCACAAAGGGTCAACTTATAGTCAGTCTATTACAGAGGCAAGCATGGTGAGGTCAAGACAGGGATTATAGATTAATTTCGCCTACACGGCCACCTCCTCTTGTTTTGTTGTTATGGTTAAACACTCCCCGGCTTTCGTTTTACGCATCCAACCTACCCATGACGATTCAGCCCTGGCTAATAATACACTTCCAAGACGGATTGTAGATTGACTACAACTGACTGTATTTCCAACAATCCTGTTTTTCCACAACAAAACACTCGTATGGCACTGACCCAGCTCAGATGTTTAACCTCGAGGAACTCCCTGCAGACACATGCTTTCTAGTTAACCATCAAAACATTGCACAAGTAACATTTTCAAATCTAACTTTCTAACTTTAACCGATACCGACCTTATCAGGGGAAAAAACACAGCAATTCACGCTATGCAGAGGGAAGAATAGCTGAACGAAATGATTTAAATCCCATTTCTTATCCCCCGAAATGCGAACCGTTCGGAGAGTCCACTGCGGCTTTTCCGCGGTAACGTATGCATTTCCTTGAATTCCATGGTAACGCTTCTTCTTACCGTAATACCAGACATATACGTTCTCTGAATATTGCAAAAACAAAATCAACAACTAAAATAGTACAGAGGAAAACACCACATTTCGGTGCTGTGTTGGTTAAAAAAAAAATGTATTCGTTTTAAGTAGAAAGGGTTGAATAGAAAAGTAGGTAAATGGTTTTTGGGCAGAGAGAAATGAGGTGGGCTTGTGGGCTTCATCGATCATTACGGTAAACGTCGACAGGACGAGGTCACACTGCCACCCAGCGGTGTGAATCAGTACATTCCTAAACTGAAACACTGTGAGGTGTTCAAAGGTAGTGGACACCTGCGTCCAGCACTACACTCCCAGGTGAGTAGGAAAAGTTCCGACAACTTCGTTTATTTTGATATCAGATATTGTAATATTAGTCATGCATATAGCGTTTATGTTCACCTTCGCTCCGTTATGATACATTTACAACCGAATAGCTGCTGTGCTGCGTCCTTTTCTCCTTTATTAATAATTAAAATGTGGACAAGGTAACATGATTATCTCTGTTTTTGGGTTCTCTAGGTAGCTACATCGTATGCAAGGTATTTCAGTCGTACAATATTTTAGTGCTGGGTTTCAGTCAAACTTATTGGTATAGTCAAAAACACTTAATCTGCGTTTCACAACCACACTGTCTGTTTACTTTGCTGTTTTGTCATTGGGGCTGTTACAGTGTTTTCAGCGCAGCATATGTTTCAAACTAACCCAAATAGTCACAGTGAGAATGGTGTCATGGGGAACTTATGCACAGAAAGTGTTTAACCTCTTAAATTTGAATGACAATTTTGTAGCCTACAGCAAGTAACACAGTCTTTAGTAATGTCTGGTCACTTTCGCTGAGGCTTACTTTGCTTGTATTGGTGTGTACGTTTATCCGACCTTTGGCTTTGCTGTTTGCTTATTGGGAGACTGGCGTGACTTTAAGAATTCCTTAACATATGGTGTTTACACTGGTGTGTCTCTTATCTGTCTCTAGTGCTACAAGGAAGATTTAAAGGATTCATAGATTTACAGTGAGATGCTTACCTGTCCATTATCAGTACAAACTTCATTTTGTTGTGCTTTTTATTTTTAAAAACACATTTGAGTCTTTATGCTGATGTTCTCTTTTGATATTTTACCTAAAGTCAGCTTATGTGTGAGGCTTCAGTCTGTCATAAATCACTGTTTTATGAATGATCAGGGAGATACTAAGGCAAATTTTTTTCCCCAGTAGCTTTCTAGAGCGAAATTACTTTGCAATTGTGGTATTTCTGGCAATGCAAACAACTGCAAATGTTTGATTTGCATCTCCTCTCCCCTGGCTATCCACCCTCCCCTTCAAGTACACAGTAACTCTCTCACATGACGCCATCCTGTTTTTTTTATCTGCCCAACATCCTGGTGTGCAGTCATGGACACTACCAGTAGCAGCATCCTGTTTTTTTTTTTTTTTTTATAACTTTTCCTTATCTAAATAAACATTGAGAATAATTGTTTATCTTGCAGGATGCTAAGACTAGATGTCGTGTCTTCTCTAGAAATTTATATATCTAGGATGTGATTATGTAAAATAAGATGCCATCATCTAGGAAACCTAAAACTTTTATACAATCTTAAGTGCAAACATGTCTGACAGCTGATCACAGTAGCTGTAGATAGTGTGTTTAGTCACAGTTTAGTTTGTTCTGTACTTTATGTTTGACAAGGGAGGTCCTGTAGGGCCAGCTTCCCACAATATATTGCAGCACAGGAGAACATCATATTTCCTTATTGATTCTAAGGAAAGTAAAAGTGAATGTCTTTGCTTTTGCCTGAGACTGGTGGTATCTAATAAAAATGCGTAAACAAAAAAGCAAACACAAGAGACCTTTCATTCGTCACTGAATAACGACAATTTCTTGTTGTTCATTCAGCTCATCGACATTTATCGTTTTCAGTTATACTAATGAATTGTTCAACATTTGAAATGGGAAATGCAGTAAAACAATAATGTCCACCATAACCTCCATGGTGATGTCATTTAACATGTTACTTTACAAAGACAAACAGGACATCCTCTCATTTAAGAAGGAGTATTTAGTAAACAGTTCCCTTTCCCCCGAGGATTTAAAAAAATCTGAATGGTTGCAAATTCTCAGCAGAATAACTTACTGCTACTGCTGAATTTTGGTGAATTGTTTGAGCTATTTTACAAACAGAACTGGTTAAAATAAAGCCAACAAATATCTGACCTCAGCAAAATGAGCATGACACAAATGAGCATTTTTCGTTCTTTATTGTCCTTTTTTTTCCGTCGAGTATCAGTATGAACTGAATAGCATCAGGTTTTTGATTGGCTTAACCGCACATGATCACTTCTTCGTCAAACGATTAATCAATGTATTGCCTAATCACCTCTACTCTACTTCTCATGTTTCTCTGGAAAAAAAAAAAGAAGCTAAGAAATGAACAATTACCCAGACCTGTCTCTGTCTCAGCAGTCATGTCTCACTGGCTAAATGACGGTGAGGTGCTGGTGGCGCAGGGCTCTGGTGAGACAGTACCAGTGAGCCCCAGAACGCGAGGCCTTCCACCTGGAAGCCCCAAGCCAGGACGGGGACGCAATCCATTATCTTCACCCAGCGCCAGAGAGACAGTGCCAGGAAGCCCGCAGGTTGAGACCATGGGCAAGGCCAAAGAGCTCTTTGTGCTGTGCGATAAAGAGGGGAAAGGGTTCATCACGAAGCGGGACATGCAGGTGAGCACCCAATATTGTAATAACAATAAAAATGACAAAAGTAAAGAAAACGGCAGGTTCTGAATTATCCAACTTATATAACTTTTGATCAGAGGCTACAAGGAGAGTTGCCGCTGTCCCCTGAACAGCTGGAGACAGTGTTTGAGAGTCTGGACAGACAAAGCAATGGATTCCTGACTCCTGTTGAGTTCAACACAGGACTTGGTGAGTTAAGTTTTTTCCGAGACCACTAAAGCCCTGTGATGTCTTTGAGGACAGCTTGTGTTCATTAACAAATGTCATGCTCCCTGTCTGTGGTGCAGGAGGGTTGATGGGACTGGAGGACACGACTGAGCTGGATCAAGAAGAACAAGAACTTCATACAGAGCAGGTTGACTGGAGTCAGGACCCTGCTGCAGTCAGATTTGTCAACATACTGATGGAGCTTGGTGCCGAAAGACTCCTCAGAGAGTAAGATCGTGCGCACGGACTCAGTCCCAACAAGGCTGTAGTATAAGATCTCCCCACAACCATATTCAAAAGTATCACCAGTTTCTAGGTATACCTAGCTAAGGTACTTGTTGAATACTCAAGAATAGAAAATACATAGGCAAAGAAATACATGATGCATTACCTCCACATTTAAAAACTGTCAAAAAGACAAAACTGGAATAGTTCTTGGGGAAAAAAAATCCACATGACATTAAAGCATTCTCTGCCACTATAAACATTTCATATATACAAGTCTTATACATACTTATAGGTGATAAATCTAAATCTGTATCCCGTCTCCTAAATTGAATCATTGGTTTGCATATCTTAAAGAATCTTTTTTTGTGGATGTCATGATAAAGATGCATGATATATGCAGCATCTCTTTTAATGCGTTCAAACAAACCTTGTCTAAAACTCCAATGAAACTCCTGATATTTGCAGCATGAGCTACATGTGTGAATGCAAACAGGCTGCCCCTTCCGCGTTGTTGTTTTTACATCACGTCTTGCCTCAGGAGACCCTCCGCTCCCCTCCCTTCAGTCTCATGCTGTAAGGTGCATAGATGAACAACCAGGTCAGGAGGATTTCAGGAGCAGTCCTCCTAAAATTCTCTCACAATTTTCAGGAGTGCATACGTGAAAACGGCTTTAGTTATGCAGTGCTGTCCTCAGTCACTTTATAAGTTGTATGTCTTGCTGTTTGTTGTGTGTCAGTCAGCAGGACCTTTGTTCTCTGTGGTGTGACCTCCAGAGAGAAAGACCAGAGCTTCTGAGTGTCCTGGAAGACGTCTTGATCCACGCTGTGTCCCATTTACAGGACTCCGTCAGAGAGAGAGACAGTCTTGAACAAGCTTTACGCAGGTCCACAATTCCCTCTCCATTCCTCTGCAATCTTAACACGATACATACATGTGACTTTCCATATTCAACGGTGAGTAATCAGATTGTGTTTTCTCCTAATTATCCCCCTCTTAGGCGGGAGAGTGAACATGATCAGGTTGTTCGTTCCATATATGAAGAAATGGAAACCCAAATCCAAGAGCATAGAGAGAAACTGCTGGTTCAGGTATAGATGCATGCAGCATTTGTCCATTTAACAAAAGTGAACTTCATAATAGCATACTGTATTTTTTTTGTGTGTGAAATCAAGGACAGTGTCAGACACAAGCAGAAAGGGCATCAACTTGAAGAGGAGCTGAAGATAAAAGACCAAGAGCTGGAGATTACAGTATCGAAACAGAGAGAGGTGAGAGTTTATATAGTGACAGTGTTAAAACTAAAGAGTTAGTTTATGTGTGAATCAACAGGAGTTCTCTTTGTTCTTAGCTGGAGACCAAAATCAGGCAGCTGGGCTGTGAACGGGAAAACATTAAGCAGCAAAACCAGCAGCTGCGGAACCTCAACATGCAGCTTCAGGAGCAGGTGGAGAGCAGCAGAGAGCAGCTGCAGAACGCTCTGGGTCAGCTCAGCCTGCTGCAGCTGAATGAGGCCCAGGAACAAGTGGACCGACAGAGGTGAGCTTGTGACAGCACAAGAAGCTGCCTGAGTGTCCGGAGTATGGGATCAGAAGTTTACATCACGAATCCACATCCATTGTTGGTGACAATATTACAAATAAGCATAATTTTCCATGTCAGACATGTTTAAAAAAAGGCAAAACTCTATATTCAAATGACTCCTAGCACTGCAGGTGATCTGATAATATTTCTGAGAATACAAGGAGCTGCTGGGGGGGGGGACAAGATGTGCAAAATTCTGTGTTTGTTATCCAGTAAAAGACCACACCATCATTTTATACTGCAAGTCTTAGTGCTCAATTTATGCTAACTTCCAATTTTCATAGTTAGCTTTGTGGCTAAATTCAGAAGTAAAAGATTCCAGCATTCTGTATTTTTTTTGCCATTAATTCTTCTGTGAAAGAAAAAATACAGATCTGAGTCACTTATCTAGAAAAGAAATCTGATTTGTCACCTTCCTTCTCGAGTCTGAACTGAGCCTGTTTGTTTTTCTGTTTTTTTGTTTAGGGTAAAAAAAGATTCTCCACACGTGTCTTTTAACAGACAGTCTTTTTTTTCTTCATTGTAGAAGTGTGATGAAGGTGTCAACAAACATGCAGAAAGAGAAGGGCAGTCTCTTAAGACAACTGGAGATATTGAGGTCAGTCCAAACTTGTTTCTCTGCAACATGTGTAAAAGAAAAGAGTACCTGTGAGGCAATGACATTTCCACTTATGTTCATTTTGAACCACTTCTGGAAACTCATCTGTTGCTGTGACTCAATGCTTTTCTCTGTGTGTGTCAGGGATATGAACAAAAGGCTGCGAGACGACAAAGATGCCCAGCACACCCAGAAGAGGGTCAGTTCCAGATACAATGGCCTTCCTGCTTTTCCATTAACTTATTACCTCAGTGAAGACCTTTGCCCATCCTGGACTCAGCAGATTTATCCAACATAAGCTAAGTCCAGGAATAGCGTCATGCTTTATTATTTATATGGGCAGCTGTTACTCATTGGTTATGGATTGTGTTAATCGACAACACTGTGGGATTTATACATGTCAGCAATGTTTCTCTCTTGTAGACGGCTAATGTGTGAACAGTTTTGTTGAAAAGACATTTATTCTGTCCTGTGTCAACTTGAAGGAAATAGTCTTTAATATATTTATAATGATACTGTTTACAGCACTATTAAGAGGGACTACAGTGGGTCAGTATTAACCATCTAATAAAATCAATCATCAAAATTCTTTAAGGAGTGACCATCTTTATTCCACTCAAGAAAAAACAAATGCCCGGTAAAGGGTTGCACTTTTACTGGACATTTGAACTTCTGAAAAACCCTTTCAATCAAGGTTTCTAAAAAAAAAAACCTCACTAGAAATACAATAAACATCTTTCAATGAACTATTCATTCTTGTATGTTTGTCTTGCACTATGATTTACAATCAAATAGATGCATTTCAGTGGCTGAAGACCTGGAAAGGGTTCGATCTGTGGCCCCTTTCCCACATACAATTCCCCACTCTCTCTCCCCCCAATTTCTGATTCTATCCACTGTCCACTTGTCGCTTCAAATAAAGGAATAAAAAGCCCAAAAATTCAAAATAAAAGCATTTCTGATAAATAATTATTTAAAAAATCTTTGCAGCAGAATAAATGTCCCTTTAAGCTTCAGTTTTTGCTTTTTGAAAGTACATACCAAATATCTTAGTGTGCATCATTTTATCATTTAGAATGAAAAGGGAACATAACATATTTAAACAAAAAAAAAATGTACATGTTACTTATTTCTCCCATAAAACCTTTCAGAGTCCAATCGTAAGACCACCTTTACTGAAGAAAGGCTCAATAATAGGTAACTACTTGCTGCAAGACAATCTGCTGAAAAGGTTGGTATGACTAACAACAGCATCTTCTGTCACATTCATCAACTCTGCAGAAGCTCCGGGCAGACTGACACAGACAGAAACTAATTTTTGTCTATTCATTAATTGTGAAGACAGCTGAGCTCATCCGATGAGTTGGAGCAGGACAAAGACGAAGGGGTGACAAATTCATCTAAGAGACACCAACCGTCATGTATAGTCAGGGGTGACAGTGTTGAACAGATGCAAACTCAGGTAGGGAACAAATGAATTTTATAGATACACACACAAAAAAAGATCTAAATGATTAAGATGGTACCCTGAGGTTTTTGTATGCTTTAGAGCAATAATGGAGTACAGATCTGTACAATGTGCATCCTCTTGAAAGCAAAGGAAAAACATCTTACACCACAAAGTTGAGTTTGGTGCCTTTACCTGAATTCTAGAGCAAAATGATCAGTCCTCAGCGAGTGTTCAAGCTGGTTTTCCTGGGAAACTCGGGGGTGGGTAAGACCTCCTTCATCCAGCACTACTGCAAAGGACACCTCCAGAGTGAAATGAGAGCTACTGTAGGTGAGCTTTTTTTTTTTTGCTTTCGCTGTTTCTCATGATTAACAAGCTTCTCTTTGTATACTGTAGGTACAAAACCATCCATTTCTGTTGTCTCTAGGTATAGATTTCCAGATGAAGACTCTGACTCTAGGCTCTACCTCCATTACCCTGCAGCTCTGGGACACTGCAGGACAGGAGAGGTCAGATATAATGTAGCATATTACAGATAAGTGACCTCGTGTGGCCCGCTGTGCAAAAGAAAACATAATTAAGGACCATTCTGGATATCTTTTTTTTTTGTTTGTTTCTGTCTTCACAAATGTGTGTCCAGGTTTCGCAGCATCACTGAGCAGTACTACAGAAAGGCTGACGGCATCCTGGCCATGTATGATATCACTGAGTCTGCCTCCTTCACCGCTATCAGAGGATGGATAGACTCTGTGAAGGTGAGCTCTCCTGATGGGTGCATGGGAAAGAAAACATGCAAAACTGTTTTGTCCTCATTTGAATACACATACAGGGAATGTACTATACTTCCCATTAGAACCTTACAGACACTAAACTCAGGAATAAATCTCAACTTTCAATCTTCCTTTTGTGTCAGGTTGATTTTAGCAGATTTGTATGTCGATAATTAAATAGCTTCCTTCATAAAAGATGTATTTTGCTTCAGTTTTCAACACTGAAATGTGTGTTTTCTACCCTGACGCGTGTCCGTAACAGGAGAAGATGTGTGACGGAGCTATACTGATGCTGCTGGCCAACAAGGTGGACCTATCAGAAACTAGAAAAGTGTCGACAGTGGAGGGACAGAGACTAGCAGAGGTGAATATTCGAGGCACATTTGAATATTCAAAAAATGTTTGCAGTGATTTGCTCGTAAGGTTAACACAAAGTAAGGAACTTGGACTTTAAATCAAATAGGATAAATTAACTAATTTTCTTTTTCTTGGTTTTTACAGCAGCATCAAGCTTTTTTTTACGAGTGTAGCGCAAAAACTGGATGTAACATGGAGGAGCTGATGACATCACTGGCTGGGTATGGAGTCTTATTTCTTCAGCGTTTGTTACTCACTGCTACACGTTTGTATCTTCTGTGTTGGCAGATTGATTGTATCGTTAGTTTGACTCTTACTCTTACTTTACATTCACTTAGCATTTTTAAGTTATGCAGTCTAATACAGCAGCAATGCAAAAAGTCCTACATTTATTTTAAATTTAAAGAGACATGCTATCTACACACCTTCCCCGAGCCTCTGATATCTTAAGAAAGCTTGTTTTTTTCTGGCTAACAGTTTTTAAAAGTTTCTTCACATCAAAGAGTTAATAAACAATGACAAAAGTTTTCAGCAAGAATGAGAAATGATCGCCTTGTTTGCTTGATTCATGACTTAAATGGATAATCAGTTGTTGGCAGTTTTTTCAAGTTGTTATTAATCAATTGGTTTCAGCCCTTTTGGTTTATTTGATAGAGTTTTCAAAAGTTTTAAGATTGAACCATCAGCAGAATCAATCATGTTAACTGCAGACTCATTTTTTACTCCTCAAAGTATTTTAGTTTCTTCTGCACAATAATTTGTGATCATTTTCTTATTTTAGGATGCTAGTTTCCCAGCATGATCGACAGTGTGAGGATGCACTTTTACTGACAAAAGACCCTGTTCAAAGAAGCTGCTGCACATAAAAAAGAAACAGGAAAGGAAACTCCCTGTGAGCACCATGGCCCTTTGGTTGTACATGTGTTTGTTGGGACTGTTGGACAAAGTTTTGAGGAATGTTGCTGAACACACAAAAGATTTCTACCCAGGTCCTGAGGTCTCATACCTTTTATTTTAAATCAAATTTTATATGAAAACGTTTACAAGGCAGTGTCTGTAATTTGCCAATTCTGTATTAACTCAATATTTCAATAAAATATATTTTTGAGGACTCCTTGCAGTCAATTTCCATGAAGAAGCTACACAATTTGTTTTAGTTCCACAACAGCTCATATGCGTGAGAAAACCAGCTGGGGGCAGCCATGTCCTCTTCACAGCCTGTGCAGGGGTGAAGCTGCCAAAAGAGGACAGGCGCATGAGTGGGAGGCTCGGGTCTGTGAGTGTCAACTGAGAACTTGCACTGTTGCAGTTAACCTTCAAAGACAGCAGTGCTTTGACACTGGGGTCGGCCGGATCTGGGAAGACGTTACCCCGATAATCTACATCCTTCAGGGCCGACCATCTAAAATCAGGTAGGAGTATTTCAGTCTCAGCGGAAAGGGAGAGCAGATTTTCCATGACACAAAGAGTTAAAAATAACTCTGATTCTCACCATTGGGAGATTTAGTTTTCAGTCACATTAACACATGAAGAGTTCTTTCTTACTGCTGTACAACAGCATTCATTATTTATGTGTTAAATAGTTTATATATATTTTTTTGATATTTATCAGTTCATTTGTTTGTCTTTAAGTCAACATTATGTTGTGTTAAAGTAAGTGTTCACTGTTCAAATCAGCATCTCTCATAAAACTTGGTCACAACTTTTCTTCAGAAAGCAGTATGGAGGGTTCAGTTTGGGTTAGGACTTATTCACGAGGTTCCAGGTTAAAGTGAGAAGATCAGGTTAAGTTACTGAGATGGGGGACATATATTTCTGTCTGCTGGATGACATGTGACACAAGTTGTTAAGTATGTTTTCCCCATAACATATTTGATTTCACCTTTGAGCGCCTCCTTTTGCTCTGTGATACTAACTTTTTAATGCAGTTTGAAAAACAAGTTGTCAGAACAGCACATGTATACTGTGTGGTTGTGTCAGAACTCCACCCTTTAAATCACCTTTTCACACCAAATGTGGAACTAAAGCAGACTGAAAGAAGAAATTCCTTCATTTGTATCCCAACAGACTAGTCTCAATCAGATATCACACTAATAGGCTTAAGTTTTCTGTGAGTATGAAGATAGCGGTGATAATACTCTCATGAAAGCAGTGTTGGAAGGTATGACCTGCTCTCGGAGAAGCTCATGTTAATTTGCTCGATTCAGCTGTTTGTTTTTTTTTACGACTTTCTCAAGCGTTTTTTTTATTTTTGCCTCCCTGAGGTTAAATCAACGAGGAGTGAATTCATGTGTTCATTTCTCTTTTCAGGATGGAAGCTCAAGGAGAAAAAAAGCAAACCTGTGGGACAATTTGTCTGAAATATCTACTTTTTCTCTTTAATATTCTTTTTTGGGTAAGTGTACAAATAATCGTTACACTTTCTCTACATCTAGGGCAACAGAACATTCTGTATAGGGCACTGTGATAAGTTTAAATACCATAGATCCTAACTTTTATCTTTATAAGCTTTTAACAGCTCTCCAATCACTTGGCAGCTTGTACACTCTGTCACCTCTAAAGTTAAATATGGGAGAAAAACAACTTATTTCTAACACATTTATATTTCACCACAAGGTTTCTGTTAGCTACATGTTATTATACAGCGTGTTTTAAAAAGAGGGAATGAAACGTAAAGTGGTACAATATACCTTCATCAAAGCTACCGTTTTAGTTTTCTAAACGTGTGTTGTCTTAATGTAAAAGTTCTTAGACATGTCTAATTTAAGGCCTTTAGGCTGACAGTGAAAAAAACAAGGCGTTGTCTCATTCGCATCTGTCTGTGTCATAACTGAAAAAAACGAAGGTGGTGCATTCTTTATGGGAGCATGTGGTTTAAATTGGGCTGATAACGTCTTCTTTCAGCTGGCAGGAGGGGCTGTGCTGGCAGTGGGAGTGTGGACTCTGATGGAGAAGAGTGACTACATCAGTTTACTCGACTCCAGCTTCTACTCCGCCTCAGCGTATATCCTCATAGCCGCTGGGGTCATCGTGATACTGACCGGGATCATCGGCTGCTGTGCCACTCTGAAAGAGATGAAGAGTCTTTTGATTGTGGTGAGGCGGCTCAGTCCCAAACAAACAGCGTCCTGTTAGTGAGACTTCAACTTTTCATTTCAAAACAACTAAAGCTTTCACCCCACGTTTACGATGTGTAATCCGAAACAGAGAAGGACACTTTCATGTTCCTGTTCACACACACACAACCTGAAAGTTAATCCTCAGTGACCTTTTGTCCTGTCTGAGGGTCAGCTCATTTTGTCAGACAGGAACGACAGAACAGACAGAGTCATGCAGAGTGTTTCTTTAAGAGATTAGATTTAGTGTGCTACTCATGGCAGAGGAATGAGGGGCATCACAAGCGGCCGCAGACAGACAGACAGACAGACAGACAGACAGACACATGTGTGTAGTAGAGTAGTGAAAGGGTGTAATACAGAAGCAAAACCGTCCTGGCTCAGTGACATCATGTCTATTTCTATGTTCAGCACCTCCTCTTAAACGACTAACTTCTTTTACCACAGTCACATCACACACTGACAGATACTGTCAATGCTAAAATCTTAAAATCACATTTAATGTTATATTATAGAACAGAAATAAATGACAACCCCACCTGAAACCTGCTGGAATTTATATTTTTCATCATCAATTTATTATTCCCTGTTTCTCTTTTCCAGTATTTGATCTTGTTGCTAAGCATTTTCCTTTTGGAGATCATTGCTGGCGTGCTGGCTTTTATTAAGTACCAAGAGGTTAGTGCTTTTCTTCAGTTTTTGTGTTTGTAAGTAACAGTTCTAAAAAATACTAATACTAAGACTAATACATCCTGATAAAGTACATGAAGCTTAACACCAGCTGATTACTTTATACATTTGTTTACCATGTAGTTTAAATCTCACTGCAGCTATCTGACTTTTTCTGTATTAAATGTGTTTCTGTTGTTTAAATAAAAAAAAAATATATCCCTTAACTTTATTTTAAACTCCATTCCTTAGTTTTCATCTTTCAAATTGTCTTGCCCTGCATGAAATAACTCTTAGTTGCTGCATTCTGTTATGAAATCTTCTCTGCATGCCTCTCCGAGCATGTTCTTCATTATTCCTGTTTTTCTTCATCCTTCTCACACATCTTCTTCTCCCTCCTTTCTCTCGCTGCAGTGTTTCCCTCTCTGCTACCAGGTAATCTGCTGCTACCTGTTTCCATTTAATATCAAACTGTTTCTCCAACAGGCTGATATGAAATGGTCTATTTCACCTCTTTGTTAGGAGAGTGATTAAACTATTTAGTTTTCTTTCTTTTTGTTTAAGAAGTGTTCATGTGGAGCAGAGAACGGGGTCAGAGGAGCTTTGCTCATATCTTCTGAGTTATGTGCAGTGCAGGCATTGCACAGGTACATAAGAATGTTACAAGGGGAGGGAGAAACTTGACCACAGAGTATTTTTACTGATGGGAGGGGATTTGAAGGTGACAGATTATTTTCCTACACTATCACTGAAGTGCTTCTCCATCCTCACAGCTGGACGAGGAGCTCAGACAGAACCTGAAGGTGACCATGCAGCAGAAATACCAGCGGCCTGGCGAGGAGAGCGTCACGCAGGCTGTGGATAAACTTCAGCAGGAGGTGTGGAAGTGAGACTAATGTGAGACTGTTTCAACCACAAGCCTTTAAATACAACAGCCACACTATGCATTTAAACTTGAAGAAGTCAGTGTCAAATGTCAGGTTGATCAAATCATTTTACATTGTAATGGCGCTTCTTTGTTTCTCCCTGCACTGGATCCTGCGCTCAGTTTAAATGTTGTGGCAGTCACAACTCCTCAGACTGGATGGGCAGTGTGTGGATCCAGGCTGTAGAAAATGAGCGACTTGTCCCTGACAGCTGCTGTAAAACTCCCAGTGACCTCTGCGGCCTCAGGGACCATCCCTCCAACATCTACAAGGTGGAGGTAGGCAGGGCTGTCCATTTGGTTGTTGATTAATTGTATAAGAAATATGAACTATGACAGGATTTGTAGTTATTTCCCTTTCTGTTGCTCTCAGGGAGGCTGCATTGTGAAACTAGAGGAGTTCATCCTGAGTCAGCTGTATATCCTGGGTGCAGTGGGAATTGGGATTGCGTTTCTACAGGTAAAGCACTACCCACTGAGCAAAATACAGATGAATAAGAACATCCCTTTTAATGTGTAAAATTCCAGAGGCTGCTCTGCGAGTGATAATTTTATGTATTCAATGTGTAAGTAATACAATCCTTGTGTCTTATTTCTTTCAGCTTGTTGGGATGATGTTTACTTGCTGCCTTTATCGAAGTTTGAAAGAAGATCCATACTGATTTTGGAAATATTTAATACCACAAAAGTAACATCAATAGTTGTAAAATTGGATTGAATACTTTGATGCCCCAAAAATTACATGGATCCAAATACTGTGACGTTGCCAATTTAAAAATTACCACCATGTTGAAAACACACAAGCAAAAGCAATATTTTATTGCTGCTGGGCAGCACTTTTCTTCTTCTGCTGGATCCCATTGCATGTTTAGAGTATCTTCCCTTTTATGTCAATATATTGTTATATTTTTGTGAATATTGTAACCAAAGAGACATTTTAAAGAGCAGACAAATATAAGCATGCTTTGATGATATCTTCTACCAGTTTGACTTCTTTATCTGTGTTTTTTTTTATGTATGTTTACCAAATGCATATTTCTAAAATGGATAATATTGTAACTGTTAATGTTGAAAAGTTCAAATAAAAATGTCTGGCATTAATTATTTCAATTTCATTTTCACGTACAAACTTTTATTCTGAAATCTGTAAGCGGATGTTGTTGTTGTCAGCTGACTGTTCTTCCTCCCCCGCGTATGATTTCTGTATGAATCCTCATAATTGCGTTATTATTCGTTAAAGATAAAGCTGAACTCTTTGATTTAGAGGGAACACGGAGACAAAGGAAATGTCTGCGAAACCAACTTGTTTGATAGTGGCGAGTGCTTCAGCTCAAGGTAGGTGCTTCACCTTTTACCCATCGATGTTACATCGGTTCATAATAAACAACACATGGACAGAGCTCAGTGTTGACTTTACTCTACCAGTTCAATCTCACTTTGTTCCCTTTATCTGTTAGCCTGGTATCTTTTCACGTAAACATAACTTGCTGACTTTAGCTGGCCTATTACAATCCAGCTGGGATAACACCCCGCTTTCTGCCTCAGACCAGAGACACCACCAGACACGGAAATAACCTTTTTTTTTTCTTTTTTATAAACTGATGTGTTTTTATTCCTTTAGGGGTGTCAGCAAAATCCTTCCATCAGTCCTTCAACCTTTGCTCCTCAGCGTTTAATCTCCAGACCGCCACACCTGGGGTAAGCATATTTCTATTTGAAAAACAAGCCATCACATAATAAATATTACTATCTCTGAATTTCAGCACTTAATAAAATAAGTGCAAATACAATCAAAGTCACAAGTTTGCCCAGATATGAGATGTTAAAAATATTCTCTGTGTAAACTGCAGGCCGGCAGACAGTCAGTGTAGAGCTTAAATAATGAAGTGATAATCTATTAAATAACATTCAGACTATTTTAATAATCAATGAATACTTTTAATCTTACTAATAATACTTTTAATAATTTTTTTGAATAATTTTCATAGAAGAAAAGGAAAAACATTTAGATTCCGGCTTCTAAAACCTTTCTGGTTTCGCCTCCTTAACAATAAACTGGATATATATTTGGGATGTGGTCAAAATAATACATTAACATATTATCTCTGGCTGTGGTGTGTATATTTATATATATTTCATTTGTTTTGCAGGGTAAACCAATAGATTTTGTTGGAGTCGATGAAAGCACTGCCAGATGGGTGCAGGACTTCAACGTTAAACCGTACGCAACACCAGCCAAACTGGAATCTATAGATGGTGAGAATACTCATGCATGTCATGATTTATTTTTTGCTGGCTGTTTATATTTGTGCTGTTGTAGCTGTTTTTGATCTCTGATGAGTGAAGAAGCTGTGACTCTTTTTTTTTTTTTAACAGGTGCAAGGTACCAGTCACTGCTCATCCCGGACTGCCCTGGAGCGCTGAATGACCTGGCGCACAGCGGCTCTTTGCACCGCATTCTCACACACTTCATCACTCACCAAAGTCAGTCTGAAGCTGTATTTAAAAGTAGCCATATTTGATCTTTTTTTTTTTTTTAAGAGACTTACAGGTTGCACTTTTGTCTGTGCAGAGCCGGTTTGTGCAGTGGGACAGGGAGTGTCGGGACTTTGTTGTGCTACTGAAGGACAGAGTTGGATCTTCAGCGGCTACAGCCTCACCGGGGTCAGTCTTCTTTAAGTAGCCAGTTGATCCAGATATTTTTGACGTGTTCATTATATCTAATAACAGAATGTGTTTTTTAATTCAAGCCGTCAGTGTTTGAACTGGTGCGGAGGCCTGACTTTGCAAACCTGCCGTTGGTTGTGGAGGACTTTGTGAGAGACAGTGGAGGATCATACACAGGTGAGCTGACCTGCAGGGCACAGATTCATGTTCAGACAGCGTTTCTAAAACCTTCTCATGTGTATCTCTCTGTTTTACAGCAAGCCCAGAAGATGCTGTCCACGTAGTAATAGACAGACACCTCATCACTGGACAGAATACACAGTCAACCTCACTTGCTGTAAATAATCTGATCCTGCTCTGTGGTGCCAAGTAAAAAAAAAAAAAATAGAATAAACATAACATCAGGATCAACTGCTGAGTCATTCCAAGTTTATATTCATACAATTAAAAACATTCTGGAAGATTTGCGTCAGAACAGATGTTTGGCAAAACTGTAAACACAACCTGAAACCTGGTCAATTATAAAAGGAATACAATTAATAAAAAACACACTATCAAATGTGCCGATTTGAAAATTTAAAAAAAGAAAAAATTAGCATCAGGGATGGATGTAGTTTTGAGAAAGACCAGAAAAGGATGCATTTTCACAGAAAGCAAAAACCAGATTCTTCAAGTGCAGAAATGGTTCGTAGTAAATAAAAAGAGCAAAAGATTTGGAATGAAGGAGAGAAATGAAGAGAGGCTGCCGATGTTTGTAGGAGGTGAACTCTGAAGGCCTAAGAGCAACAGCATAACCCTTCTGTTGAACTGTCATATACATATTGATGATCATGCACCCTCTGTTGTTGAATTGAGATGTATTGCTCTCTGACTGGACTGTACAAGTTGATCTCCTTCAGTTGGTTTCATCCATGTGTGTAAAAAAAAAAAAACAACCTTAAATGCCATTTATCCACTTCTAATACCATTTGAATCTACAAATCCCAGATTTGTTCAAATTGATTTTTTAAACCTTTAAAAAAGTTGAGAACAAGTCACTCACTCACAAAAGAAACAGTACACCAGCATACAGATCTTGATTTTTTTTTTTTTTTTTTGCAGCAACATGTTTAGGGGGAACAACCCCCCCCCCCCCTGTATGTCTCCACAGTCTTCATTGGACTCTCATAGGAGATCATAGAAATAGTCCAGTCCTTGTCCCAGTTCCCACAAGGAGATCCCTGTTCCCAGCTCAGTTGCTAAAGAGATCCGCATGTGGAGTGACTGTAAAACAATGTGAATAATGTTAATCTCTTCACGTAGCAGTGCTTCTATTGAAAACATCACTTCACCTCATCAAACACAAATTAAAGCTTGAACAAGACTTGCCTTTAATGAGGGGTAGTACACCACGTGTTTGTCAGCATTGCTGAAATGACAAGTCACAGATATTGTTTTAAAAAGATGCTGCTAAAAGTTTAAGGTTTTATTACTTTGTGGACTTTCAAAGTGTTATTCATCAGTACCTCTTGTAACTGAGGTAATGCTCGCCAGAATATTCATCCCAAAGGTGTTTAGGCCGGTATTCTCGCAAAATCTCGATGTACCTGTATGAAAACAGAGACAAGCTTGAGACAGAGTGAAAGGCCCTGAAACTAATTTCCTCAATCAGCTTTTTACTTCACATCATTTTTTGTGTGCTGTATAACACAGAGCATTTTCGTTCAAAGTTTGGAAAAGGTTTGCTTATGATTTCTGTAAGCTACACATTCACATGTGTTTGTATTTTTCTTAAGACTCTTTTTATTGTTTCAACAGGGGTGGTCCTTAATTAGAAAAAGAAGTCCCTTGCTTTGGAGAAGCGATCTGGTAGCTGTTAGGTTCTTGCCAGAGCACTGTCAATCAAATCTGTTCAACCCCCACCCACACAGTGACATGTATTTTATTCGCTGTTAGTTATATATTCAGAAATTGGGGCTACAAACTAAAAGAGTGTGAAACCCTTGGAGGTGTAGAGTTAAGACAGGAGTGAGTTACAAGACCTCAGTTGCCTGCTCCTCAAATATGCTTGAGGCTAGGAGCTCGAGATTATATGAACCAAAAAAAACACACCTGAATCTCTAACCAAACTGTCGGAGTAAGCGGCAATGTGGGTATTGACGGCACCAAGTTTGGACTGGCCATTGGGTAATAAAATGAGGATGATTCTGTTTCTGTGACATACATTGAATCTTAAACTACCATTGTAAAAGTTCCAAACGTATATGTGACTTTAATGGCTAGAATATCAGATCTTCAGCATTATTCCTCACTATGTTACCTTCCCCCCAGAATAGGCTCCGTTCCCTGGCTTGCAAAATCAAGGCCATATAAATTGAGTCCAAGCAGAATCTTCTGCCTCCACTGAGTGTCGGGTGCAAGCTGGAGGACACATTCTCTCACCCAGGGCAGAGGTGAGCTCGGGCCCGCTCTATTTAAAAAAAAAAGAAAAAAAGTAGATAACTCAAAAACATTACCTCAATAAAAGCTGTTAATCCACTATGAGTCCATGTACATCACATGTCTCTGACACTTACCTGGAACCACTAGAGTAGTCGTACGTCATGAGGCTGAATCCATCTACTACAGGGGCCAACTGCTCAAACTCCTCCTTGCCAAACATTCCCGGCTGACCTGCACTGATTTTTATGGAGGAGAAAAAAATGGAGAGAAGTCAGCAACTGTTTCTGTGATTTTTTTTTTTTTTTAGGCATCTATTGTTGCTGAAAGTCACCTTGTCACTGCAGGTGGAATGACTAGAATGCAGTCCAATCTTTTTGCCTTTAATGTCTCACACACGTGTTTCACCATGTGCACCAGCTCTCTGTAAGGAGGAAATGTTCACGTTTGATTTGTGTCTCGTAAATCGCACCATAATGTCGATACTTGTTGTAAATCAGACATGTCAACAGAATCACTCACTTTCTTTTGTTACCTCCCAGCTGGCTCCACAGCTCCAAGGTGAAGCCATCGAAACTTTCAGTCTGCAAAACCAGAGCTTCATTAACCCGACACAGGGGAAAAAAACATCACTGTCGCTGCAGCTAAACACAACACTTCATTACCTTCGCAACATCCACCAGCTCACTTCCAAGCTCCTCAATTTCATCTTCGCTCCCCAGCACACTCATGTAGTCCTGGTAAGACCAGCCGTCAAATAACAGCCGTGGCACTAAGGGGGGAAAAAAATCTGACTTAAATATAAAACCACACTAAAAAGAGCCTAATCTGAAATGACACGCTCTGACCAAAATGAACCGAACAGAGTTCAACTGTATGAAGGGAAGGAGGGACTTCTACTTACCCATCCTGACTTTTTTGTTAGACTTGCGTACAGCTTTGGCCCAGCCTAAGAAGACAAAGAAAATCCCTTTATGTAGATACGTTTGTTTGGTGTGAGGTTTTAATAACCGACTAAAATGATGGGAGTAAAAAGTGTCCTCTACCTGGGTCATGATCATGGAGTCCTGTAACGTCAAAGGTTTCAGGGCCCCGTCGGCGGACCTGAAGCCACACTGGAGACACTGAAGTCAGTTTAGAGCCAAATGTTTTGGCAATGTCATAGCCGTGGGAATTCCACTGGAGAAAGAAGAAAAAAAAGACACTAAATGTGGAGACTTAGTGAGAAAAAAACCCTTACTTCACTTAAGGATCAGAAGTATCAATCATTTTCATCATTGATTCATCTGTCAATCATTTCCCCGTTATAAAACAGTTACTTGTTTTGCTTATAAAACTTATTGAAACAGTGAAAAATACGAAATTCCAAGAAGCAGACGTGATAGTTCTAGTCGCTGGTTTTGGCCACTAATCATGCCTCACACGCAGAACCTTCTGATCATACAAGGAAGAGGCGTACCAATCTGTAGATCAGCCGGTATTATCTGATTCATCGGGTTCATCATTGGTCTGTGTCTCCTGTTAAGTGCTGATGTGAGATTTATTTATTTTTGATGACATTGAACATCCACTCAATGAAAAATATATTGATTTTGTGTGCCTCACAGTGTTACACATGTTGACTTCTTTTACTGTGTAGAACATTGAATGAACAGATGTTTGTGTTTTCTGCTGGAAAATGATGAATGAATAATTGCTTGTTATAAACTTCGATTCTATCAAAGTTTCAGTTTTTCAGTAACAATTGTCGAACATAAGTGCGAAAGTGAAGAGTTATTTCAAAGAGGGAAGAGCGTATCAAACTTGGGAGCACTTCGTATGGCTACCACAAATATTGACTCACGCAGCGGTTCAGCTTAACTTCCTGTTACGGTTTTTCAGTGAGGACTTTAGATTTTAGTTCTCTATCTTATAAAAAATATATATCTTGGGGGGGGGGGAGTAACACACTCCATCCAAGTAGCAATACTCAAGCAAAAAGTGCATTAAGACGGACTTGGAAAATAACACAACCTGTCCTTGTATGCTGTGATAATTAGTGTTGTCAACTCTGAAAAGCAAGCAGGCGAATGTAGATGTCGCTGGGCTGGATTTCAGACTTACAGGAGTGACATATCCAAGAACTTGTCCTTGAAATGTTTTTTTGACGTGGGCACTGTGTCTCTTTTCCTCCTTCACAATGTCTTTCCAGTTAGGGTCTGACACAACAAGGCCTCTCTCCAACACAGACAGCTCAGGTGTTGAAGCCTGAAAAAAGAAAGAAAGAAAGAGTTCAGTCAGTGACAGACAAACATCATCATGAAAAGGGACACATGAAAGGTGAGGATTTTTTTTTTTTTTTTTACTGATTCTGGCCATTTCACGTGAGACAACAAACATGCAAATAGGTGACAGACTTGCAAACCTGACACCTCACACCTGTTTAAAAAGGTACAAGACTCTTCAGTGACTCACCTCGGCCTCTGCTTTATTGAACTTCTTCGCATCAGTTTTTGAAAGTGTGGCACTGACCAACCAGCAGCAGGAGATGGCGTGCAGCAGGAATAATGTCGTTCTCATTTCCAAAAAAAAAAAAAGTGCAGTGAAAAGGAATCAAGAAGCAGTTCAATACTAACACTGGGTTAGCTCAGATCTGCTGCTGGTTTGCAGCGCAAGTGTTTCCTTCCTGGACAAGATACTGAAAGATAAAAAACACAGCATATCCTCCCGCGGTTTTGTATTCACACTGAAAATCGTGCACAAATGGGCCCGTTCACACCGATATGACACACAGCCTGAATTAATAATAAACAGTATGGTTTCTGACTGTCGAGCGGTGGATCCCACTTTGATTGACAACTAAGCTCAACGTGTTTCTGGAGGGTCAACTCAGCTGATTCAACTTCCGCTCTGTTCGTTCAAAATAAAATGAGTACGGAGGCATTTCTTTGCCTCTTCATGCCTTTTCAAGCAGGGCTGCACGGAGAGACTTAAGACTGTAAATAATAAAAGACGCGGAGGAGAGAAAACGAAGTGAAGGAGAGAGATATGGGAACAAGAGGCGCAGGCTGGTTCCATACTTAGTTACAGTCTGTCATCCAAGCAGATAGGTGGCAGTGTAGCTATAACTAACATGTTAACATGCAAGCAGTGTGAAAGAAGTCAGTCCGAGTTCAGCAGCTCTCTGGTGTTATGCTAGATATCACCAGCAAATTGTCTCAATTATGATTTAAATTGGGCTTTTCTTTGGTTGTTCATTCACGTATACACTTATGGGTAAGTGTTATTATCGCCTGCTCTCTGGATAAAGTAAAATGTTGCAGTGAAGTGTGCTTAGGAAGCGAACATGTCAGCATTTTAGGACGTGAGAGCTACCTTAAGGAAGCTTGACTTGTATTTTAACTAATAAGCTTCACACTTTTCTTTATTTTCTTGGTCATATATATATATATATATATATATATATATATATATATATATATAAAAAAATACAGATACACAAACCTTTGGCTGTTTATTACAAGTTGTATTGTATTGGATGTTTTAATGGTTGACAATGTGTCTTTGTACTAAATGAAAAGTGTTCAACTATCTAAAATAAATCTACTGCAATTAAAGTTCTGCATTTATAATGTTAGTCCTGTACAAGTAGAAAAGTAAATCAGTAACTTTTAGGAGTAACATGATGACTCATTATGCAGCAGAATGATCCCGGTGTTTTGTCATGTTTTACCCTGTAGTTTAGTTTGTTGTGTTTTAGAAGTGTGGTCAAAGTAGGGCGAATATGTACATCTTAATTTCCCCTTTTAATTTCACAATCAAATTGTGAGGTGGATTTAAATTAGGCTACAGTATTTACCTCTGAATTGTAGTGGATGAGTATGAACTGGAAAATGTAAATAATGTTTACATTTCTCAAATCTGTATTGTGTATAAATGCATGAAGTTATATTTCACCACTTGTCTAATTACATTACAATAATAAGGCAAGGCGAGTTTATTTATATAGCACATTTCAACAACAAGGCAATTCAAAGTGCTTCACACAAGACATCAAAAAGCATCATGACAGAGGAAAGAAAATAACATAAAAAAAAAGAAAAGTCACTGGAATTATTAAATCTGAATATATGTTCAAATAAAAATAATTCAAATGAAATTAATTGAAGTAAAAATATAAAATGAGTTAAAAGTTACAGTGCAGAGTTAAAATTTAAGATCTTATTAAAATTGTTGAATGAAAGGCAGCTGTAAACAGGTGAGTCTCCTTCCTGGATTTAAAAGAGCTGAGAGTTTCAGCAGACCTGCAGTTTTCTGGGAGTTTGTTCCAGATATAAGGAGCAACAATAATATTACAATATTATTACAACTAACAGTCCTTATTCTCAATTCACAATATCAAGTTTATCACTTAAACATGACCTGGTGAGTTGAAATTAACAAAACATGAACTGTTCTGGTATGTAAATAAGAACTGATGGGTTTTTTTTCATGAACCTGTGCATTTACACTAATAACATATTTACTGTGTTCAGTTAAGGAGACTAAGGATGGCGGTTGAACAATTTGTGTCAAAAACTCTTGAGCTTCTACAAGAGGAGAGGGAGGCTGAAATAGAAGAAACCAGGTATGTAAAAATAATGCAGCATTATGATGTAAACCTCGTGTAACAGTTCTCATAATGTCAATAACATCTCTGCCCAACAACAAAACAACAACATCGGTCTTTATTAAAAACGATCTATAATAAATCTGAGGCCTGCATACTCGAGCTGAAATAACTGATGACCAATGGTACCAGGTACAAATGAGTTTTTGAATCTGTTCGTCGTGCACCTAGGCAGATATGCGTTCAGCTCTGTATAAAGGGGGTGAGTGCAGTCACCAAGGATAGCCTTTGCTTTCTTTGTGCCTCTGGCTCTGTATAAAAGGACAAATTCATCAAAACGAGTGCGAGCTATTTTACTGCACATTCTCACTATTTGTCCCAACCTCTTCCTATTTTTCAGATTTAGAGACTCAAACCATCTGATAAAAGAGACAATTAAAATAAACCCAATTAACCGTGAATAAAACATTTTCAGTCATAATCAGCATCTTGGCTATTCTCTCTATGCCTGAGAGTCTTGTCTTGTCATACGTATAAGTACCCAAACCTGACGCAGACATTGCACATCCTCTACTTCTTTGTATTGATTCAGGTTTATCGATGTTAGTTGCTGCAGTCATAAATTCAAGGCTGCACATAGATAAACTGCAGGACTTTAACAGAGAGGGACAAATGTTTGAATTCATGCTGGAGTAGAAATTAGGCTGCTTGCTTGGGAAAACTCTGGAGAGGATGTTATATAACTGTCTTTATCCAGAGTCCAAAGACAGACAGTCTATATATATATATATATATATATATATATATATACACAATGAGCCTACAATGTTTTTCCAACATTGTCAAAAAACAAATGTCAATGTTATCAGCTGTATAGAATGACATGGTTTTTTGTTTGTTCCATTAGGATATGGCAGGAGAACATCTCTCTCAAGGATCTTCAAAGTAAAGGCGTTTGCCTGCTGAAGCTGCAGATAGGAAGTCAGTTCACGGGCCTCTATGGTCGCACAGTCATCGTCCTCGAGCCAAGGAAGCATCTTGGGTTCTCAACTCTGCCAAGCAACAGCTTTGGGCCTGGTGAGAAAGAGGAATTAAACAACGGATCTGTTAGTGGTTTATTTTATAACTTACGTTTTTTGTTGTGGCTTAATGTGAGTTTTTTTGCTTCTTTTTTTTTTTTTTTTATCACAGGGGATATAGTCGGCTTGTATGACACTGGCGGTTGCACTGCAGCTTCACAAATCAGCACAGGAGTAGTGACAAGGGTCAGCCAGGCTTCTGTAAGTGTGGCCTTTGATGATACGAAGGACGGGGGCAGCTTTGAAGATAATGCTCTTTACAATCTCTTAAAGTTGGCAAACGACGTCACATACAAACGAATGAAACAGTAAGTGACATCTGTAATGTTATCACCACAATGTCTGCACTGAGCAGCAAATCAGGTACAAGTGAGGTGAACCTCCCTGTGTGTTATGTGCTCGCAGGGCCCTGAATACATTAAATGGATACAGTAATGGACCAGCTGGCAATCTGATCAATGTTCTTTTTGGAGACACAAAACCTTCTCAATCACAGCCAAGTAAGTCAAGCCTTACAAAACAAATAGTTCATGTAATTACACTGTGGAGCTTTAATTGGTGGTACATTTTTTACAGATTTATGCATGCTGTTAAAACTGATTTGAAACGTTGCAGATCAGTACTCATTTTCACAATGCACAGACTGAATTTGGTGTTCTCTTATGTTTAAACAGATGAAGTTGAGTTCATAAACTCCAACCTGGACGATTCCCAGAGAGGCGCTGTGTCCTTTGCTCTGTCTCAGAGAGAGCTGGCTGTGATTCATGGACCACCCGGCACAGGCAAAACCACCACAGTGGTGGAAATAATCCTGCAAGCAGTCAAACAAGGCCAAAAGGTGCAGGAGAGTTACTTGTGAACATTGTTCTTCCACTGAATGGTTCAGTTACTTTGCTGTGTTTTGTTAATGTTACACACGGTTGAAGTTCTCCTTGCAGCATCTATTAGTCTAAACAGGATTCTGCCTCTCTTCAGGTCCTGTGCTGTGCCCCCTCTAACGTGGCTGTGGATAACTTAGTAGAAAGGTTAGCTCGGTGCAAAGCAAAAGTCCTGAGGCTGGGTCACCCTGCCAGGCTGCTGGAGTCCATACAGAAACATTCCCTTGACGCCATCCTTGCTCAGAGTGACAATGCAGACATCATTGCTGACATCCGTAAAGACATGGATAAAGCTTTTGTAAGTGTTACTGCATGTGCGCCTACTGTTGTTATTGTTGTCTTGAGTGTTGTGTGATGAATAATAACATGGTGAGTATTTTGTTTTCTAGATGGGAATGAAGAAGATGCGTGAAAAAGCAGACCGAGGGAACTTCAGAAGGGAAATAAAGGAGCTAAAAAAAGAACTGAAGACCAGGGAAGCGACAGCCATCACTCAGATCCTTAAAAGTGCTGATGTCGTCTTATCAACAAATACAGGTCAGTAATGGCTCCGAGTGAAGAAAATGTGATTGCTGTCATTGCGCTGATGATGAAAAGAAATTAGAGGGCACTTGTGTGTGTGTGCGTGCGTGCGTGCGTGTGTGTGTGTGTGTGTCTCTCTCTGCAGGTGCTTGTGATGACGGCCCTCTGAAGTTCCTGCCGGCGGAGCATTTTGATTGGGTGGTGATAGACGAGTGCGCTCAGGCCCTGGAGAGCAGCTGCTGGATCGCTCTGCTCAGAGCACGCAAGTGCATTCTAGCCGGAGACTACAAGCAGCTACCACCTACAATCAAATCACAAAAGTAAAGAAAAAAAAAAAAAGGTTTTCTGAATAAATATTTGTAGAAAAACCAACAATATTTAAGATTTGTCCTGTGACAAGTTTGACATCCTACATTTATGTCTACAGTAAGCCTTCTTATGTTCAGGTTATCAGATTGATACAGGGCTCTCCTAACAAGACACAAGAGAGATACAGACAGATATTTTTGGGCTTTTGTGCCTTTATTGGAGAGATAGGACAGTGGATAGAGTTGGAAATCAGGGAGAGAGAGAGAGTGGGGAATGACATGCAGGAAAGGCGCCACAGGTTGGATATGAACCTGGGCTGCCTGCTTGGAGGACTACAGCCTCCATACGTGGGGCACGCACCAACCACTGCGCCACCAGTTAAGCTAGACTGCGTCAGTTCCTGTTATAGATTGATCCTTGTTGGAGGAAGCAGAGAAGGAGCAATACTTCATTCGTTATGAACTGAGGGGATGGGAAGAGTAATGAAGTCTTGAGGACATCAGAAATAGCTGCACTGTTAACATGACATCTTACTTCACAGGGCTGCATCAAAGGGCCTGTCCCTCAGCCTCATGGAAAGACTAATCCAGATGTGCGGGGACTCCGTGGTGCGTATGCTAACAGTTCAGTACCGCATGAACAGCGCCATCATGGAGTGGGCCTCCAAAGAGATGTACCAGGGAAGGCTGACCGCTCACAGCTCTGTAGAGGGACATTTGTTAAAGTGAGTGTGAGCTTTGACGTGGAGATTGTCCCGCTTTTGTATTTTGGTGAACGATGGCTCAAAGAAGCAAATGTTTGTGCCTTTTGTTGAAAAAAAGAGATCTACCAGGAGTCGCCTGTGTTGAAGAGACCAGCACGCCGCTGCTTCTTATCGACACCGCAGGCTGCGGTCTGAGTGAGATGGAGGTCACAGATGAACAGTCAAAAGGCAATCAAGGTTGGTCAGTTAGGTTGGAAGAGAACTGTTTGATTACAGTCCTTGTGTAGTGGGATCTAACCGTTGGTTACTTGATTTTCAGGTGAGGTGGATATAGTTGATCTGCACATTAAGACCTTGATTGAAGCTGGGTTAAAAGCCAAAGACATAGCTGTTATTGCGCCGTACAATCTACAAGTAAGTCACTGACTTGAGGGATTGTGTCTTAAAACTTTTAGCAACTGCGTGCATTGTGTCATGGCAATAATGCATAACTTCACTGTCTGTATGTCTCAGATAAAAGATAAAGATTTTCTCAATGATGTAAATAACATAAATCAAAGTATAAAATGTTGAGTTAAACAAGAACAAAGCAGTGAAGCCGATTTTTACATTTTTTTCTCTCTCTAAAGGTGGACCTTCTGCGTCAGAGACTTTCTGCTAGACATCCAGAGCTGGAGATCAAGTCAGTGGACGGATTTCAAGGCAGAGAGAAGGAGGCTGTGGTGTTGTCATTAGTTCGATCCAACAGAAAAGGTATGTTTCTTTCTACTAAGAAATTTTGACTTTTTCTGCCCTACCGTGTTAATGTTAGCCATTATATGTTTTGACCTGTGTGTGTGTGTGTGTGTGTGTGTGTGAGAGTGTGTGTGTGGTGTGTCTCAACAACAGTGAAAACATTGTACTTCCTCTGGGATTAAAAAAGTATTCATTAAAGCTTCTTAATCTTACACACAAGGGACTGGGTTTAAATTGGATATTATTCTTTTTTTCTATTTCATATTTTGGTTTTTAACCAAGAAAACAAGATAAGCTAAATTCTATTATAATTGATCAGAATTAATTTTCAATAGCAATAAGGATCTCTATTTGTGTTGTGTTATAAATCCAGCTCAGCCCTTTTCTTGATAGCGATGTAGAACAAATGACATCCTCTAGATGGCACTTTGAAACAATCAGGACAACAAAATTATAAACACACTTTAGCCCAGATTTTCATCATTGAAATGGTTGATACTGTCCTGCCCACATCCATCTAAATGATGGTTGGTTTTCCCTCTAATGTCTGTCTGAATACATGTGAATGCATCATGACACATCTGGGATGTGGTTAAGTCATTGGGATCTCAATGATATTTTTTTTTTCAAGGGGATGTTGGATTTCTGGCCGAGGACAGAAGGATAAATGTTGCTGTAACACGTGCGAGACGTCACATTACTGTGGTCTGCGACACCCAAACTGTCCAGAATCATCCTTTCCTGAAGTCCCTCATTCTTCACATGACTGAATTTGGCACGGTCAGAACGGCATTTGAGTACATCCAGGACATCGTGCCACAAAACTACACCCGCGACCAGAAGGACATCAAGCCCAATACATCTTCCGGCAACTCTGTGACCACCAAACAGAAGGTCAAACAGCCGCCTACCAACAAGATGAAACCAGGACAGAAGACATCTAGTGATGATAAAAGTACTGGTACGAAGAGGCACACAACATCCTGTCTATCTGCACATGAGGAGGAGCAGAAGAAGCAGAACAGACAAATAGAGATCAGACAGCAGGTGGAGAAGTTTCTCAAGGACTTAAATCAAAGTGAACTCCAGTTTCCATCATCGTTTAACTCTCATGACCGCCTGCTGGTCCATCAGATCGCTGAGGAGCTGGGACTGGTGCACGAGAGTCAAGGTGAGGGGAAGGACCGGTGTATCACTCTGTCCAGGCGCCTGGAGTCATCACCTTCTGAGCTGCAACTACAAGTAGCAGAAGTAGCCCACGAAGAAGAACCACTCCCGAATACCAGTAGCGAGACACTTCGTCAACCTCTGCTAGACCTGAAAAGTTTACATTTGGAGCGGATGAAGAGGGAGCAGCAGAAAAGGGAAGAAAATGCTCAACAAAAAAAGCAACAGAGCATTCCTCTACCAGCTCAAGGCCAGTCATCAAAGAAACCAAAATCAGCTAAAGGTTTGAATTAGAAACATCTAGTATTCAAATCTTTTCTAACTTCTTTCTACTCCTAATGTGCCCGCTACAACTCAGCTCTTTCTCTTTCTCTTTTTTCACCCAGGAAAGAAACGCACGAAGGCAGGCGCCTGCGACATCGCCGCTGCTGCTGCTCCAGATGAGGACTTTGATGCGCTTATCAATGCTGTCAGGAAGGCTGAAAGTGTATGCAGTTTCGTCAAATGTAAAGCTTCGGTGCTAACCCTTGGACAGCTTTGCATGTTCTGCAACAGGCAGTTCTGTCTGAGTCATCATATACCAGAGGTAAGACAGGAACAGGCTCCAAAGTACTCTATGTTTCTGTTTTTTATTGTTATTCACACGTTTTGCAGCTGGGATTAACCTCATTTGAAAATGCAGGTGCATATTTAAAAAAAAAAAAAAAAGAAATACTCCAGGAAAGTGTCTTATTTTAACTATATGCACTATTTGACCATAAAATGACAGAATAAATTGTTATGTGTGTTTTTCATTTAGTAATTTCCTGATCAGTTTTTTCCTTTTCCAGGTTCACGGCTGTGGAGATAAAGCCAAGTCCCATGCTCGTATGAGAATAAGTAAAGAAGGTGTTCTTTATGCTGGGAGTGGGAAGAAAGACAAATCAATGGACCCTAATAAGAAAGCCTATCTGCAAAGGAAACTGGACTCCAAACTGAAAGATATGGCATCACAGAGAAAACCAAAAAACAACGAGGAGAGTTAACGATACCGAATAAACTCAAGAAATGAACTGATCTGCAGAATTTGTTCTAAATGTGATTAAACAATTCAAAAAGTCAGTAAAGTAGTCCTTTTGTTTGATCCAGTATAAGTGCTTTCATAACAGTCATGTTACACAGTATAATACTGTTTGATGCTTCATGTTCAGGGCCCTGTTGTTCAAACCAACAGGATTAAAGCTATTGGATAGGATTAAAACCTGAAGTTGGGTTGTTCAAAAGCAACATTTTTAAAAGGTAGTTGATATTTTATAACATCGTTTATAAACTAGAATAATTTAATGTTTCAGTGACAAGGCAGATGAGCTTCACATTAAGGGCTAAAAGATTATAACAGAGTTTTTTCATCCTAAAATGTTTCAAGCATTAAATGTTTCATTAAGAGTAACTGAGAAAAAAAATATAAATACAAAAAAAAGTAACTGAGGATCTTTCTATGGATTTTGGGACCCCCTGTGGATAATTACTGTATCTGTAGCGTGATGAAACATACAGTAGGCTATAAAGCACTGGAATTGGGATTTGATCATCCTTAAGAGTGTGAAGCTGGATCAGGTAATATTCTTTATTTTTTATTTTAAAAGCCGGTACAAAAGTGAGCTGGATAACATGATCCGTGGAAGGAAAAAAAAGTGGACAAATCCTTTTTATCCGCATAAAACCTTCTGAACAATCAGGCCCAGGACAGGAGTGCAATCAATATTTGAACCATGCAACATGTTCCTTACTCTTCCAGTTGTTGCAGCTACAACATAAAGCTACCTGCAGCGCGTGAGCTTATTCTAACACCACACGTATTGACAGAGGACAGATTGTCAATGGGCTGGAGATTTTGTCCTCATCATACAGTCCAGGGGAGAAATAGGGGAAAATCTTCTCTGTAAATCTGTCATTGAACGTGTGGATTGTTGTCAAATCAGTCGCATTAATGAAGACTACTTTTCCTCTGTCATAGTCCACTTTGATAGTAATCCTCTCAGGCTTCTGCTTCAACACAAGCTTGGTGCGAAGCGAGGTCTCGGCCCAGTATGAGTCTCCGTTTAGCAGGCCGATCACCCAGAATCCCTCAGTGGGGTTGAGGAAGACAGCGCTCTTCCTGTTGATTGACTCCTGGGCCACACCGATGTACCAGTCTTTGCCTTGGCCCACATCTACAGTCCAGCTGTGTTTTCCCCACGTGAAGCCGGTGGCACCCAGCGCACACACACGGTTGGTGCATCGCTCAGGGTTGTCAGGTAGGAGCTGCTTCTTGCTGTACTGCACACAGGTCAGCTCCTCAGAGCACCTCAGGTTGGACTGAGCAGTGTTTGGATCCAGAGTGATGGGAACTGCACGTGTAAACAAACATCAGTACAGGGAGAAAACTGAACAAAAAAAAAGAATGATCCATAACTGAAGTTGTGTCTGTTTCCCACCATGTTTGATGATGTCAGCCATCTTCCTCCACACCCTGTACCCCAGTAAGCCCAAATGTTGTGCAGAGTTGATCAGGATATCTCTGATGCACTCCGGCTCCCGAATGACACATTTGACACTGAAACATGTTGAAATAATCACAACATTGTCTTCTGGAGTCATTGCTAATTCTCACTAACAGTAACTTCCACTTACCTTTTCTTTGTCTGCTTGTAGTCCTTAATGAGCCACACAAAGAAAGTGGAGTTAATACACCTCATCAAAACAAAGTGAATAGTTACATGCACTATTATGCAGCTGACTGCATTCAAAAATAATTTAAAGAAATGTTCTTGAGCTCCACGTCACATATGTTTTATCAATAATTTTCTATATGGACATTTAGGGTTAGCGCTATAAATGTTGAATAACATTTGTAAGTGCAAGACAACTGCAAATCATCATCAGTGATAAAAGAGGTCATGTCAGCACACTGACTCCAAACCAAAAAATCATTGCACTTGACAAAGTTTCATTACAGGTCAGAGCTTCTTTTAAAAAATGCGGAAAAATGGTCACAACAGCCATCTTTAAACCAATCAGCTGGTCAACTCTAAAATACAAATGTGTGTTAAACCACCCATAAGACATTAAATTTGACATATTAGTCATACATGGTCTCCAGTCCAGTCCAATTTTATCATAACTCTGATGTTCCACTGGCTTTTTATTTAGTGCCACCATCAGATCAAAATGTCATTTTGTCTGGTACTTTGGTGTATGACCTGATTTCCAGAAAACTAAGGATAATCTGATCAACCTCAGCTGTATCCTTCATACAAATTAGCAGATACAGGCCAGATTACATGTTAAACTTACATAGGGAACACGCTTAATTGTAAACCTGATTAACATAACAGCAGCAGTTCTCCCATAAAAACGACTTTTACAAAGCTTCTACATTTTAAGTTTTTGTTGACATCGTTAGAAAGGCAATAATTCTACTTCATTTTTATTACTGAGGTCGTAGTGGGTGTTGGTGGTGTGGAGTACATTTTTAGGAAGTGCATAAGGAACACCTTGACACCGGCCCTTGAAGCAGAGGTCCTAGATTCTACTCCCACCCTCAATCAATCAATCAATCAATCAATCAATCAATCTATCAGTCAATCTTTATGTGTAAAGCGCCAATTTATAACAAATGTTATCTCAAGACACTTTACAAAAAGCAGGTAAAAGACTTTACTTTCTGTTCACCCTGGGCCCTTTACCAAGTCATCCCCCATTTTCTCATCCCTGTGTCCCCCCAAGCCCCCAAAAAACAAGTTTTAAATGTTCATGATAATTGGCAGGTTGAATGTTTAACTAAAGCTGTCATCACAGAGTCTATCATCCTGTGTGACACTTAATAAATCCTAATGTTTTGCCTCTAAAGATATTTATATGTTGTGACCATTTTCAACATTAAAACCTTGAGACCTTTCAAGTGGAACTGATTTGTTATCCATTTAAAAAAAACCAGTTGTGGTTTGAAGTTGGTGTTCAGGTATAATGTGTTAACAATGCCTCTTAGTGTACCTGTAAAAAAGGTACATCCCTCCTTCTGAGGGCCGTCTCGATATCACTGATGGTGGCGGAGAGGGTTTTGATCTGGTCCTTGAGTTTTTCCAGCTTCTCGCTCATCACCTGCTTCTTCACTTCCTCCTCCTGTTTGAGCACCTTCCGCCTGGTGTTTTCCTCCTCTAACAGGAACAGGTGAAGCTTCTCAAACTCCTCCTTAATCGCTCTCTCACACTGATCGGTTTGGGTCTGTGGTGATGAGTGAGCGGGTTATTTTAAGCACTAAACAACAGGAATGTGTATGTGTTGTGCTTGCAGACTTTCCTAGCAGTGCACCGCACACATTTTTACTGGCACAACATTTGTACTGACTTCCTACCTGTATGTAGCTCCTTGTTTCCTCCCACTGCCCCTTTGTCTTGTTTAACATTCTGAGCTTTTTCTTTAAGGGCTCCAGCATGTCTGATATTTCTTTCTGAAATGTTCACAGAAGAATCACGAGTTAAAGTCTGAAGCTGAGGCAACTTATCAATCCACCACCTTGATACTGAAATTGGCTGCTTTCCCTGGTTTTATCATTCATCATCTTACTAAGTTTGTTCGAAGTTTTGACACTTGAAGATGTCTTATTGGCCCCTGGGTCATTTCTTGATGAGCATTTGTCACTATTTAAACAATGCTGATGTTTAACAGACTCAATGATTAACAACTGGTACATAAATGGATAAGGAAAGTTACCTTGTAACAATATGGACTAAACTGAACAACCACTGTGTTGGAGTGAATTTTAAGTAAACATCACAGCTGTTTTTGGTTTGACTCTACCTTTTTCTGTCGTGCTGCCTCCTCCAACGGGCCGAACTTGTGAACTTTATGCTTTAGTGATGTTTGGCAGACGAGACAGATGGGCTCTTCGTCATTGTGACAAAAAAACTGAAGCTTCTCGGAGTGAATACAACAAGCTTCCAGATTCCCGGTCATCATCTGCGTTCGATATTTGTCCACAGCTATCTTTAGTTGCAAATTGATAGGAGGCCTCCCAGGCCCAGCCACGGCACCACACACAGGACATTCTCTGCATCCTTTCAATTCCCAGAATTTCTGTAAACAATGTTTACAGATATTGTGGTCACAATTTAAGACAACGGGAAGCCAGTAAATCTCCTTGCACTTAGGACAAAGTAAGTCCTCTTCAGACGGTGAACCTGTTGCTGCCATCAGTTTGAAGTGTTCCTGTAAGTGGAATTCAAGAATATCTTTCTTCCTGTTACTCAGGTGTTGAACGTAGGCGGTACAGCGTTGTTGAAAGTTAAGGTAAATGCAGGAAATACTAGTATGACTGGTTGAAGACATATTTCCACATACTGAGCATCAAATCTGTCACTATTATGTCACATCAACCGACTGACATCCACTTTCAGTTTGGTAATACAATAAACAAAATCTTTTAAAACATGTAAGCCTACATGAAAAAAAAAAACAAAGCAGCCCTAAAATCAGAGAGTTGTAACACCTGATTCAGTTTCAGTGAACTTTATTGTCCATAATTAAAAGGTTTCCATATTTGACACAGTAACATGTTCCAACTCAATGCATAAATATATCAACAATGCATTTGTTTCCTAATCTATATCTTTAAAATCACGGTTATAACAACATGATGTCTAGAAAACATTACAACTCTACATGTGTGTAAATTATGTGTTAATACTGCAATAATCCTCTGAGGAGGGCGGAGCTTAGAGGCAGAAACAGAGGTAGTTTAAACTGTTACAGATGAGTGGCTGCACTCTCAGTCAAAATCTTATTCATACCCCAGAACCAATAAATAAAAAGTGAAGTTAGTATCATTATGCTTTACAAAAAGTTTACCGTGGACTGTGCTAACAGGTAAACAGAGAATCATCGTTATTTTGGCTGTGGAGACCTCAGATGTGGTTCCCAAGAGAGGTCAGGTAGTGATGGCCGAATGAGAATCATAAAGTAAGTGCTTGTGCAGTAAAAGTAAATATGTTGGTCTATCTTTTTCTCATGCTGTCGACCCTTTTTCACGTTAGAGAAAAAGAGAGAGAAGTATTTTAAATCCATTCCTCACAGTTATAACTAGTTCATCCCTTTCCTTCTACTTTCAATGTTTCTAAAAGGAGTGATATTAGAAGGATTTTCCCCCTCATAGTACTTAGTATTTGTTTTAGTCACATAAGTAAACATATACAGGGGTTTAGAGCCGTGGTTCTCAACTGGTGGGTCGGGACCCAGTAGTGGGTCGCGAAGTGTGCCTGGAAAAAAACTTGTATTAAAAAGTCTGTGAAGTGCTTTTTGAACATGTTTGTTTTGTTCAGTTTCTTGCTTCAGAGACCTGTGTTGTATCGGCTGAGATCTAAACCGAACAATTTTTCAGTAAATGAATCTGATTGGTCGAAAACGATCCAAAATTTGGGTCACGTTTTTTCTCGGAGTAGTTAGATGTGGGTCCTGAGGTCAGATGAGTTGAGAACCACTGATTTAGAGGGGTACTATTATTATTAGAAATGTGGAAGTGGTTCAACGTTTGAGGAAAAATGAACTAAAAAAATCCTTGATCATTTCATTTGATGACTTTTTTTCTACATTTAAACGTGTTTAAAACAATTTGACACAAATATTAGGAATATGAATGGTGAAGCCACTGTATATTAAGAAATGCTATTAAATAAACAATTCTGAAGTGAGTGAATACATGGACACAGTTTGATATAATCCATCTTTGTGACTCAGCAGCATTGTGAATAAAACATGCAACAAGATCTGGATTTGCCCTCTAGCCACAATCAAATAACAAATTCACATTCAAATAACAACACAAGTAAATAATCTCAGTTTGAATCATTCCATTTTACAAGTTAATTAACATCTACATATGACTAAATAAATGAAAACTACGGAAGCCTAGAGTGGACATGCACCCATACATTGTATTGACTCTGTCTTCCTGTGGTATGAAGTGATTTCCAGTTGTTTTCTTGAGATCTCGACTTGTTCTTGTATCTCAAGAAAACAAAATCTTCTCCGGATAATGGGATCATTTTCTGGTGATCCAGAAAACTAAGCAATAGGTCGATCACTGTGATAGGTCAGACTCCATCATGCCTACACTAATGAGGTAACTTAGACTATTTCTGTTTCTTTTTTTGTGTTTTGGCAACTCTGGAGATACAGGTTCATACATTTAAAGCTCAAGAAAACAACCAGAAATAAGGCATCCTGGAAAAACAGAGCAAATAAAATGTCTGGATGGATGCATGCATTAGGGCTTCTGTAGACAACACTACGTTAAAACAAACTGTAAGTATCCCCCTATAAATAATGATTTGACAAGTGTGTAATTGGTCAAAGTAGATCCTTTCCCAATAGTTTCCTTCTCAACAATATTATTTGTTATCAGACGTAAGAGTAAAACATTCCCAGAAATGGATGGAAAAGTAATTTCTGCTCCTTTATCAGCAAACAAAGAAACAAAGAAACAAACATAAACAGCTGCATATACTTGTTCTGTAAAGACATACTAGTTCTGAATATTTAAGAGACCTTAGTTTGTTTTTAGATTTTACAAAACACCTCATGTAAGTCAAACTTTGCATACACATAACATGAGATAGTATGTACATGAATACATAAATACAGTAATAAATATATGTATAGATGTTTGACATGGCTTTGTGCTCTGATTTAAAAAAAAACATCAGAAAACTGTTGAATACAGAATAAGTGGAAGTGTTGTAAAAGATTAAATAACAAGCCTTATGCCAATGATTAAAGATTGTTTTGTCTTGATTCGACTGAACAGTTCCTATGCTTCAAATAAAAACTCAAGTCAAAAATCCCTTTGGGCGGTCCATTTTCCGTCAGATTTTTAATTCTGTCATAAACTGCGAGTCAACAGAGACGATGCAGGCCCTTTTTTTTCCTTCAGCTTATATGGAAATGTACCACTGTCAGTTATACCGCCTCAGTCAGCTGTAACTCTCAGACTGATGTCCGTCAAAACACGGAGGCCTTTAAAGAGTCTTCAGAGCTGCACTCTGACACACTCTGGCTTCAGTTCAGCATCCTCTGCACAGAGCAGTGGATTCTTCCTCACACATCTTCAGCTCATCCTTCGGCCGCCTGCTGATTTTTAGACCAGTCAGCAGCCTGTGAGGCTTCACGCTGTGTCTGCAGATCCAAATTGACAAACACAGACTGACAATCAGACGAATCCAGGCTTAATGGAGGACTTGAAACATTTAGGACAACCCTTTGTCCCGTTTGTCTGCAGACACCTGGAGGAACAAAACACACTTGTGTGAGAAGCTTTAATTGTTCCAGTGAACATGTTAATATTAGAGTATTCCCTTGACTAGACTGTGATTGTGTTTTAACCTGGACACTTCATTTGGAGGCAAAGTTGCATGTGCAGAACATCAAATATAAAAGATCCACTCAAACATTCACACTGAAGTTTGTGTGTTAAATTATTCATTAGCACACAATGCTAGATGGAACACCCACTTGAGATGGAAAATGTGGGAACAGGGTAAGGCCTGCAGTTTTTGGTCCCTGTCCCCGATGGCCTCTCCACACATGCCGCAGTAGAGCTCCAGCTCCTCCACACACTGCAGGAACTTCACCACCTGCTCTCTGAGCTCCTCCTGCTGACCCCGGCTCCGATGAATCCCTTCACTCAGGCAGTGGACCTTCAGCGTGCACAGCTTGAGAGTACATATTAGAAAAAGACAGTCACATTTTTCTGGAAACCTTCTTTTTTTCTTTGCAGATTTATCTTTTGTCCATCAACCTGTTAATCAATAATCGTTCTAGCTCCCTCCTTATGTGTTTGTTTCCTTGTTGAAAAGCATTTCTTACCTTGTTTCCCATCCCATCTGCCAATTCCTGTGCTCGTTGTAGGGAATCGAGAGCCTGGAAAATAACCAACGAGGGAGGCCCCGGTCATAAATACAACATTTAACAAATATGTTGTATTTGGAAAGTGAAATTTAGAACAAAAGTATAGTTACCTTGTCAAATTCTTTCTGCAAAAGCCAACACTTTGCAACTCCCAGGTAGACTTGTGATTGTCCCAGACGGTTTCCGATCTCAGTCATGATTGCCAGCGCAGACTCATACCGAGGGAATGATTTCTAGTTTGATGAAGAGAATAGAATCAAGCTCACTTCATAGATGCAAAGGTAATAAACATTTAGAGGAAAATAAAACAAGGGAAGGCACCTTACATCAACGTCTCGCCTGCAGCGGTGTATGTCTGCAAAGTTCAGTAAGCACAGAGCCTGCAGAGGACGGTCACCGTGCTGCAGAGCAATCTTCATAGATTCCTGTTAAAGGGGAAAACAGACCAACTGCTGACATGCATGATTGGAAATTTAAATTATGAAAAGCAGCCAAACACTGAAAATCATTTTGGACTATTTGAATGTGATGATAAGCAAATTAAACTTTTAAATAAGCCAGCTTTCTACAGCTGTTATGTATAAAATACTTTGTAAAATAAACTCTAATTAGTGATGCATACACTTCAAGGGGAACATTTTGAGAAAAAAAATCTAATAATGAGAGCCTTTAAAGGTGTTTATACTGCGACTGACAGCTGTATATAATGAAAGCATTTCTAAAAACAGCATGCAGTGATTCCATGTATCAGTTTCAGTATATTTTTAAGTAAACCGCACATAGATGTGTGAATGTGAGACATTTGTTGTTTCACCTTGTACTCTGGAATTCGAAATATGACAAGATGTGTAAAGTGTTTGCTAAATGTGTTTGGCAAATGTAACAAATCTGAAATGCGCCGTGCCGTCTTGTTACTATACTTCTGCGCTCCAAGGCAATGACATCAAGTTATTTTTCACCCTTAGTACATAATTAGAACAGGGCCAATACTGAAGCCACCCTCTTCATTAACACTTTAAACCAGTGCCTCTGAGAGCATATTTTAGTCGAGGTCTAAGGCCCTCGCACAACAGAACAACTGGCGCCTGCACCTGTCAGCAGCACAACATCTACTGTAGGCTATCTGCAGCACCGGAATCAGAAAGGCATAGAAGGCATCCACTGAGTGAGGAAAACAAAAACTGAGACATTCTCCACACTGTGATGTTTGTCTCTCTGAAGGACGGTTGTCATGTGATGGACGGTAATTGAAACAATACCTCACAGCACTCCATTGCGTCTGGCAGGCGCTCCAGTTTCCTGTAGGCTACAGACATGTGGTACTGGCTCATGGCTCGATACTTGAGGCTCCAACCTTTGCCATAGTCATTGACGAGCTCAGCTGCCTTGCATGGGAAGAACAGGGCCTTCTCATAGTCCTGTTGGTAGAGGTGCTTGATGAGTAAGACCCTCAATGTTCAATTATTGTCCACAAGTGGCTGCATCATTTAGATTACTATACTGACATGCACTTTCGGTTCGTAACTCGGTTTCTGTGAGGGTCTTTTATGTCTCTTCCTTGTCATGCTATATGTTTTCTTTCATCAAATAACACGACATATGAGAGTGCATTCTTCAAAAGCTACTTCATCACAATCCCATTGGAATCAATCCCCCCTGGGAATGCGAGGGATTACTCTTACAAATCTCTGATGTCAAGGGTACTACATAAGCCCCCCCCCCCCCCCCCCTGCCGGTGTACTCACTCCACCCTTGTTTTACAACGCCTAGTGCTGCACGGGCCAACCAATGATAACATTTGCGCGGATACTCTGCAGTCTTATCGTAGTATGCAAATGTGTCGGCATCGTCAATATGGATTATGTAATGAAGGTGCACTTTGTAATTCATCGAATGATTTACCAAGAGAAACCAGCAGCGATGAAAAGTGTTTTAGATTTTTGCAGCTTGGAAAATTTTCTTTATCGTTTTAAAATATCTCATTCAAGAAACAAAGAAATACAAAGACTTGGATGTAGTATTTTCAAATAATCTCAATAGCTGGACTCCATATAAAAGCACCTTAAGATGAATGTAGATGTTCCCCAGACTGCAGCAGACTCTGCACTCCAGCATCTTGTCGTCGTTGTTGTGTGCGTAGCGCAGAGCCTTCTCGTAGCTCTCCAGAGCTTTCTGGAAGACACTGAGACCCAGGTAAGCGTTCCCCATGCTGAGACACACCTGGCCGTTGAGCTGCAGGCTGACCGTGGTACCCTGCATGTTCAAGCAGGTCTTGCAGTAGGATACTGTTTTCTGGAAGTCGCAGAGCTTCTCGTTGCTGCGCGCTAAGTTCAGGTATCCCTCTGTCAGATAGTCTGGGTCTTCCATTTCTCTGGCTGTGTCGATTTGATCCAGGGCATACTACAAACAGAGAGCGAGGATGAGAACATTCCATGGTACAGTTTCGATAACAAGTTGAAGGTAAATTCAAATAGACAGTGAACAAAAAAAGTCAAGAGATTCATTTCTTCTCTGTATGAAGCCGTCATTAAAGCTGGGTGGAAGAGAGCTGGTGCTGCTGCACACAAGATGATTATGTCAACAAGACACCCCACACTGATACTCAGGTTGCAGGACACTTATTTACTCTGCATCGTGTGGAAGCCACAAATTAACCCATGCTTCTCAAGATCACCGTTAACGGAACCAAAAAGGGTGAACCTCGGGCCGCTTCTCTTTAAATAAAATGCTTTTGGAATCACACAGCGGAAATGTTAAAATGGTACTGCGAGATGAAGTGTACCAACGCTGAGCAGACATGACGACATATTAAATTGATGAGTTACTTAATGGCATTCAGCCTCACTCACACACACACACACACAGAGTGCATGTTGCATAACACTAAATATGATCACACAGTATCAGAATTGTGACAAATAAACTAACCACATAACCAACACAAGCCACATAAAAAATAAAATTATGAAACATTCATTAAAGAAAAACAAATATCTTAACATACTTAAATCTGCAAAGATGGAATATACTCATCAATACTCACTTATATTACCCAGTTAACTAAGCTGTATTCAGCTATTGAATGCAGCATGCTAATCTATAGGAGGCTTACCTTGAGCATATCTTTGTATTTTCCCATTTCTGAGTGAGCTGTGATCAGACACCCCAACACACGAAACTTCCCTCCGGGATCCGAGGTTTTCTCCAGCACTTTTGTCCAGACATTCAGAGCTTTGTCCGTCTGATTGGACTGGTACAACCTCAGGCCCTTCTCTATCTGCTGCTTGGTTTGGTCCTGGCCCATCTCTGGTGCAAGGCGCCTCATAAAAATATTCATTAGTTTAGGCCATGCAATTTCAGTGAGGCGGCAAGAAAGTAGATCCTTTCCGTACACTGCACAACTCCAAAGAAGATCCCGTGAAGATGATCCTGTGAGAGGTCGGAGCCAGAAAGGCCTACCAGATCCCGCTTTCTCAGCTCCGGCTGTGCTGAGACCGAGAGGAAACTGGATCCACCCGAGTCAAACAGCGATACACCAAGACCATTATCACCCGTCACTGCGTGGAGAGCTCTAGAGCCAGAAGAAATAACTTCCACATATAACCCTGTTAGGATCCCCTGTCAGCAACAAGTGCTCCAAAATTCTCACTTGGATTTCCGTTTGAAAAATGCCAAAGAAACACGTTTCTCGGCGGAGTGCTAGCACAGATATCCCAGAATATCTACTCCCTCCACACCCCAGCAAAAGGAATTCTCATCCCCCCCCCCCTGTGTCCAACCCCCCCTCCACCTTCCTCCTACTGCTGGCGCTACAGCAGATGGCCTTGTCACTCTAGACCATGTGTCCCTTCAGGAATTCTGTCCTGCCCTCAGCAAGCGGTCCCAAGGTCACTTCAACTCCTCACAACCCATCTTCACACTAAACCTCGACCGCTGACCAAACACCGGACAACACATTTCCACATCACAACCCTCTTTAAGCATTAAAACAAACACATATCCACAAATGGGGACTTCAAACACGTGGGACTGACACCTGTGATACGGAGGTTATAAACAGCTTTATTGCCCCACATTGAAGGACTGCATGTCAGACGGTGCTCGTAGTGGCCGTCCGTTCCTATTGGGAGTTCTTATAGGGGCGCATATGTGCCCCTAGAAACCCCCGCCCCTCGTCTTGGCGTCAGCAACTGATGCTTAGAATAGTTCACAAAGTCTGACATGTTACTGGGTTTGGGTTTCAGCTGCACAGCCTCCTGCAACACTTCAATGGGATCATAGTTTTGGCCTCTCTGTACTATTGTAGCTTTCTCTCCTTCAACTGCCCCTTTTCCCTCGCCCCTCCCGAAGGACAAAACGAGCACCTTTGCCCCCGAAAATACCACCTACCATCCAGAGTATGCGTCACCATGATCCAGAGATACTGTCAGGAGCCTTTGTTAAGGCAGATCTTTTCAGTAACAAAGTGCATTCCAAATGAATCTCTGCATAATTGCAAGAAGAAAAGTTGTAATAAACATTAAAGCTCCTGTGAGGATCGTTTCACTTCACATTTTGGCAGCCCCTTCTTCTTCTCTCTTTGCTGACATGGGGGGGTTCTGCAGTGAGTTGTTTATCATCTCGTCTGACACCTACAGAGCTGAAAGAAATATAAACATGCTAGGTACAAGCAATCAATCTTCTCCTTGATAGTCTTGTTTTTCAGCGGGTGTCATTACTAGCTAGAAAGTCCTCACAAGAGCTGTAATAGCAATAGATAGTCGACTTAGGAAAGTAAATGTTCCATCAATGTCATAACAAACGACGAGAGCTTGTAGCTACAGCGATATATGTTTGACTTTCTTTTATGTTAACAGTTTAGCATGAACATGTACACTGTACTGTACATCCAAAAACACAGTCTTTGGACAAGAAACTGACAAGTTAAAAGTTTGCAAACATCCCTGTGTTATGCACATTTGACATCATACAGATACACTGATTTACATAGACTGTACTGAAAGATGTTTTATCTTCAGTAGAGTTTTCATGCTTATGAAAAAACAAGCAATGCACAGGAAACTATGTTGATTATTTCATCACTGGTTACAGCATCACCACAAAGTACATCGCAGCAAAGGGATTCACAATGAGAAACTGTTTTACAACCAGGTGACAAACGTACACACACACACACTGCTGAACAGCTTTTTTTCAGGTCTGATGGTGAAGACAGAAAAGTTGAGTAAATACATTTAGAGCAGGATGCCTGAGCGGTAAAGTCATGGTTAGTTGTCGAGCGGTCTTCCCTGATTGTCCGTGGCATCTTCATGGACCACACTGTGAACATCCAGAGGAGAGTTTAGGCCAAAACAAACTGCCAGTTTGTGAGGAGGATTTTAATCCCCCTGATGACAGAGACAACAGACGTCGCTGGGTTAAACTTCAATGTGTTTGCGTCCCCTTTCTTACATTTGTCCCTGAAGACGTAAATGCAGCCGTTACAGCTGGCCACCTTCCACAGTGAGGGGACACAGCTCCACACCTCGGGGAAGCGCAGGCGGGTGAAGCTCTCCAGCAGAGGGTTGTAGCACACCAGGGAGTCTCCCTCTGCCACGATGAAGATCACGTCCATGTGAACTGCGGCGTGCATACAGCCCGCGAACGGCAGCATGTAAGGTTTGATCTGACACTTCTGAGACGCGGTGTCGAAGCACTGAATCAGTCGAGACGGCTTAGTAAAGAAGTCCATGTCATTCTCCTCCCCTCCGAGCAGGTAAATGGTACCGCCCAAGTTAACACCCGCAGCCCCAGACACCGCTGTGTCCAGCTGGCTGGTCTCTGTCCACATGTTGTCCTTCACTGTGTAGAAGATGACGGCGTTAGAGAGTGTGTCCTGTAATGTCTTACCTCCAAGGGAGTAGATGGCGTCCTCGGAGGAGACAGAGACCATGGTGTGATGGAGGCGATCTCTGGGCAAAGGGGCACAGCGCTCCCAGTCCATGGTGTGCATGTTGCACTTCCACATACGGCGAGGGATGGACCCCCCCACCACGTACAGGTCACCGCCGTGTTTACAGGCTGCAGTGATTTGATGGCACAAACTATTCTGTCCACTCACACTGATGGCATCGTCCTCGTCACAGTGAAGGGACACAGCCAAAGAGTGAGTCCGAGCCTCCTCTTTACCGATCAGGTAAATGTGGACGTTCTCACCTATTTCCTGAAGAAACAGAGAAACATTAAGCATCAGAGATAACATTTTTTTTTTATTACAGCGGGCAATAATTGAAATGTCTTTACAAATGTGTTTTTTTTAAACTCTACATTAAAAGACTATTACCTTGAGATTCTCTTGGAGGATACAAGAGAACTCCTCTCGCTCCACCTTGTTGTGGTTTATCCACGACTCGATGGCCATGGTTGGATTTTGGGAGCTCGGAACTCCATCTGAACACAAACCAAAAAAAATGTAGTGCATCTTGTCACTGAGTCGTGGGAAAGCGAATAGTTTTAAGGCAGATGGCAAACAAGGAGTGAGAAGCAGGGGATATTCTAGCTATGTGCTAATTGTCTGTAACATTCAGCTGAAAGTAGGCCAATTAAAATGTGAATTCAAGCTCATTATGAATATGCACATGTAACATAAAAAACACGTTCATCATACCCTATTAGTTAATTTTTCACATCACATGGATATAAAAAACATACTTTTTTTTTAAATATTTGGCTGGTTCAATAATTGAATAATGTGCATTTTGGGGGGAAATAAACAAAAGCTTTTCAGACCACATGGTTGTGATAGGTCAGCAGGACATAATACCTTTGATGATGTCCAGTAGAAGACAGAGAGGCATATTCTGAAACTCTTCAGTCTGATGCAGCTGGGTCAGGTGGATCTTAGCACAATGCTTGGCTGCAGTATACAACTCCTGGTCACTGTGTCTGTCTGCAAGCCACATCACCTGAGCGAAAAAACAAGCACTCATTAAACTGAAACTGCACAATCATTACTAAGTAACAGAGACTGCCGTACTTAAAAAAAAACAGTACCACACCTGCAGGCAGTTCTTGACCTCGACTGTCCGTGAGAGGAAGCGGGAGCACTCCTCAAAGAGCGCTGTCAGTTGGTACATATCTGCCATCTCATAGGTATCCTGCAGTTCCTCCACCCTCAGTTTAATTGTGCCGTGATAGATATAGTCAATCAGCAGCTGAAAGACAGTGGCACTGACATCCTTCAGCTCAATAGAGCGGTTGTGGGACTCTTTGAGGTTGGACGTGAACATGGAGCGGAAGAAACTGCTCTGCGCAGAGAGCACCAGCCTGTGCAGGTGAAACTCTTTGCTGTCAACGTTGATGGTGACGTCGGCGAACAGGCCATCCTCCAGACACAGGTCCATGATGCTCTTCACCACACGGCTGGAGTGGGATCGGTCGGTGAATGTGTAACCCAGGAAGTAGTTCTCCTCTCCCACTGAGCCCCCAGCACTGAGGCCCCCATCCTCGCTGGTCTCCATATTTGTTGCTCACCTGAAAAAGCCACAAAACAGTAGAGCAACTTTTAAAACACAGTCAAAAGGTTTGATTTTCAGATGCTGGAGAAACTTGCCTAGAGGTGTGATAAGAACATACAGTATTTGTCAATATTTTTCAACTTTTTTTGAATACAAATATTTTTAATATAATAAAAAGATTACGTATAGAACCTTTATATTACCTTTTTAAAGGCTTTTCCAAACATTATTTTAAATGTAAATATTTTAAAACACACTGACGCATGCCTAATTTTTAAGATTATCAATGGCAAGGCTCCCCCACCACTCTGCACTTTTATACAGCAGAAAAAAATCCAACAGCAGAACCACAAGGTCTGCCCTAAGAGGGGACGGTGTAGTCCCTCTTAGGTCCAGCTCCTTTGGTCAATTATGTTCCTCTGTGAGAGCCTCTAAATTATGGAACCAATTGCCAGTGGAGATTAGAAACCCACCCACCGTCTTAAGGACTGGCTTTTACTCAATCAAAAATGTGAACACCTTTTATAGTATTTAATCTGAGTGCATGTTTGTCTGTTGCTATGTATTGTTGTAGCTGTGCTGTCTAACCCATGGTGGTTTGTATGAATGGTTGTATGGTTATATGTTTTAATGGAGCCAGTATATTGGCATCATGTTATACTGTTGTTATCTGTTGCTGTGTGTATTCTTTAACATGTTCTTCATATGTGAATGTTTATGTTTGTATGTGTGTTTGTATATGTGTTTGTATATGTGTGTTGTGTTGTGTGTTTGTATATATGTGTTGTGTTGTGTGTTTGTATATATGTGTTGTGTTGTGTGTTTGTATATGTGTTGTGTTGTGTGTTTGTATATATGTGTTGTGTTGTGTTGTGTGTTTGTATATATGTGTTGTGTTGTGTGTTTGTATATATGTGTTGTGTTGTGTGTTTGTATATATGTGTTGTGTGTTTGTATATGTGTTGTGTTGTGTGTTTGTGTATATGTGTTGTGTTGTGTGTTTGTATATATGTGTTGTGTTGTGTGTTTGTATATATGTGTTGTATTGTGTTGTGTGTTTGTATATATGTGTTGTGTTGTGTGTTTGTATATATGTGTTGTGTTGTGTTGTGTGTTTGTATATATGTGTTGTGTTGTGTTGTGTGTTTGTATATATGTGTTGTGTTGTGTGTTTGTATATATGTGTTGTGTTGTGTTGTGTGTTTGTATATATGTGTTGTGTTGTGTGTTTGTATATATGTGTTGTGTTGTGTGTTTGTATATATGTGTTGTATTGTGTTGTGTGTTTGTATATGTGTTGTGTTGCGTGTTTGTATATATGTGTTGTGTTGTGTTGTGTGTTTGTATATATGTGTTGTGTTGTGTGTTTGTATATATGTGTTGTGTTGTGTGTTTGTATATATGTGTTGTGTTGTGTTGTGTGTTTGTATATATGTGTTGTGTTGTGTGTTTGTATATATGTGTTGTGTTGTGTGTTTGTATATATGTGTTGTGTTGTGTTGTGTGTTTGTATATATGTGTTGTGTTGTGTTGTGTGTTTGTATATATGTGTTGTGTTGTGTGTTTGTATATATGTGTTGTGTTGTGTGTTTGTATATATGTGTTGTGTTGTGTTGTGTGTTTGTATATATGTGTTGTGTTGTGTTGTGTGTTTGTATATATGTGTTGTGTTGTGTTGTGTGTTTGTATATATGTGTTGTGTTGTGTTGTGTGTTTGTATATATGTGTTGTGTTGTGTTGTGTGTTTGTATATATGTGTTGTGTTGTGTTGTGTGTTTGTATATATGTGTTGTGTTGTGTGTTTGTATATATGTGTTGTGTTGTGTGTTTGTATATGTGTTGTGTGTTTGTGTATATGTGTTGTGTTGTGTGTTTGTATATATGTGTTGTGTTGTGTGTTTGTATATATGTGTTGTGTGTTTGTATATATGTGTTGTGTTGTGTTGTGTGTTTGTATATATGTGTTGTGTTGTGTGTTTGTATATATGTGTTGTGTTGTGTGTTTGTATATGTGTTGTGTGTTTGTATATATGTGTTGTGTTGTGTGTTTGTATATGTGTTGTGTGTTTGTGTATATGTGTTGTGTTGTGTGTTTGTATATATGTGTTGTGTTGTGTGTTTGTATATATGTGTTGTGTGTTTGTATATATGTGTTGTGTTGTGTTGTGTGTTTGTATATATGTGTTGTGTTGTGTGTTTGTATATATGTGTTGTGTTGTGTGTTTGTATATGTGTTGTGTGTTTGTATATATGTGTTGTGTTGTGTGTTTGTATATATGTGTTGTGTTGTGTGTTTGTATATATGTGTTGTGTGTTTGTATATATGTGTTGTGTGTTTGTATATATGTGTTGTGTTGTGTGTTTGTATATATGTGTTGTGTTGTGTGTTTGTATATATGTGTTGTGTTGTGTGTTTGTATATATGTGTTGTGTTGTGTTGTGTGTTTGTATATATGTGTTGTGTTGTGTTGTGTGTTTGTATATATGTGTTGTGTTGTGTGTTTGTATATATGTGTTGTGTTGTGTGTTTGTATATATGTGTTGTGTGTTTGTATATATGTGTTGTGTTGTGTGTTTGTATATATGTGTTGTGTTGTGTTGTGTGTTTGTATATATGTGTTGTGTTGTGTGTTTGTATATATGTGTTGTGTTGTGTTGTGTGTTTGTATATATGTGTTGTGTTGTGTGTTTGTATACATGTGTTGTGTTGTGTTGTGTTGTGTTGTGTGTTTGTATATATGTGTTGTGTTGTGTGTTTGTATATATGTGTTGTGTTGTGTGTTTGTATATATGTGTTGTGTTGTGTGTTTGTATACATGTGTTGTGTTGTGTTGTGTTGTGTGTTTGTATATATGTGTTGTGTTGTGTTGTGTGTTTGTATGCATGCTGGCTGCAGGAACACCTACATTTCCCTGCTGGGATGAATGAAGTATATCTTATCTTATCTTTATCTTAAGAAGTAAATCATTGTAAAACAACAACAAAACTGAATGAGATAAATCCTAAAGATATAAAGATATCAGGTATTCCTCTGTGATGTAATGATTCATTGTTGATGTAGACTGCATTGTTTTTAAGTAGGTGTGTGTACAAATATTTAGAGTGATGGTAAAAACAGGCAGCTGCAGAAAGCTTCGACACATAGTTAAACCACAGAGTTATGCAGGATGCTGAAGGATTTCCTAACATGCTTATTAATAGACAACGTGTGTAGTTATGATTAGCTAGCATTAGCATCACCACTTAACTGGATGACGTTGTCTCATGTGAGAGTTCAGCCCTGATATGGAGGATATACTTTTGACTGGGGACAACAAATGACACAACGTTTCATAAAGTAATGTTAGTTAAAATCACAGATACCTTTATCCCGACCACTTTATCATTCAGAAGCAGGTGAACTCTTGACCGGAAGTAAATACAGTGTTTCATCCATCGCTGAGCTGTGACGCCACTGGAAACGACCCGCTTCTATCAACTGGCGACACCATGTGGGGAGTTGTGGTACTGCAGTGTATTTTGTTAAAACCCTTATTTATAAAAAAAAAAAAAACTGCCACATGATGCTGTCTCCTAACTCGCTAGATTTAATTTGTTTATTATTATTAATAGATAATTTGATATGAGAGGAGCCACTTTCAGACATTTTACAGTAAACTATTTACTTAATTAGCTTTTATGGTTAGTGACTTCAGGTGTTGTGATAAAACAAATAATGCTTTTGTTTCAGATCTCTCATCCAGCTCCAACTAAACCAACGAGGTGAGCTTACATTTATCCTATAAATGCTTGCTCAGGAGTTTTAATCCAGCCCAAACCTATGTATTCTGTGAGATAGATCAGGAGACTATTAAACAGGTTGTTTTCCAACATAAATCGAAACAGAAATGCTGGTTGACATCTCTGAGCTGGCTTCACCCACTCATAGTTTGATGAAGAAAGAAGAAAATGGATGTTGTTAATAGTAGTGTTATTAAACTACATGAGAACTTTACGGTGATTGCAAATATCTTAAACTAAGGCCCCAAAAGAGAATTGGAAGCCTAAATGACATTAACTTGCAAATTCTCTTCAGATAATGAAGGACAAAATACTTTTGAAGACTATTTTTTGTATTTCTTTATGAGAGGGACCCAAACCACGTGTTGATTTATATAGACTTAATGGATGTTTAGGGATGTTTTTAGTTTTTATATTGTTTGATATGAACACACTGGCAATCTTTTGGTAATGGCTTCAATGTTTCTGTGATATTTTCTTTAATGGATGGAAATTCAAGTTTGTTGCCTGCATTAGATTTTTTTGTGCGTAGAGCTCTGCAAGCTGTGGATGAAAAGAATCAGAATTCATAAAATATTGTTTTATGCTCCGCAGCTGGGCTAACTTGGCTTTTGATCTCTTTTTCCTTGGTGGAAATATGCAAGGTATTTAGGCTGAGTTGCTCCTGCCTGGATTCATAAAAAGGGAGTGAGGAAGAAGAGAGATAATAGAGGGATGATGTTCATTGTCTGCCTGTAGCCATCGAGAGAAGAATGAATATGAAAATGCAACTTAAAATCTGCCTTACGGTCTTTTTGTGGCTTCATTTTGAGCATTTGCTGCAATGTAAGTAGACTCAGAGGATCTTTTAACAGGACTGACATTTTTGGGTCGTGACACATTGATACTGCATGAGCTGTTAAATGTACAAAGTGTCTGTGAATGCAAGCTGTTTGCAGTGATTTTTTTTTTTCAATCATGCCACTTTAAACTTTTCTTCTTTAGATGTTTCTGCAGGCACTCATCCAGCCTCTATTGCGAATGCAAACCTGATGTTTGAGGTACTTTCTCATATCACATACAACAGAAGAATTCTTGCAGAATAAGTGATCAATGTCTCTTTGTATCCTGTATGCAGTTCTTACTGGGCGGGGTAGAGCTCGACCAGGACAACAACATTATCCTCCACGACAAGGAGCTGGCATCGATGAGGCCGGCCAGGGCTTTCCTGTCTCAGATCAATGACAACTACCCCAGAAATCTGAGCTCCATGATGCAGATGGTGGCCACTTTGGAGGGTCGAAGGAGGAGGCCTCTGACTCAGGATCAGTTTGAGAGTCTTACCCTGAGCATGGTGTACTCCGCCCACCGGACCAGGCATCAGGACAGACAGGAGCGGGAGGCCTGGGGTGCAGTGCTCCTCCATTTGGCTAATGTCACAGTTCACGAACTACGCGGAAGTCACCTCTTCAGTTATGACTGATGCACACGCTGACATTTTATATGAGGCAAAGGTGCGTTCAATAAATCCCTTTCCTTACATTCTCATGTCAAGTGTATTCATATATTTGCATGTAATAAAATATTTGTTGCACAAGAGAAGACTCAATTGCATTAGAAAAGTTTTATTATAATACAGTAGAAAAGCTTTTGTGAGAACATACAAGAGTAGAGATAAACAACAAATATATGAAACATTTCTTAACATTCAAACAATCCCTGAAGTTTGAGGCACAACAGAAAATAACAGAGGAATATGCACATCTGTTTTCAGGCTTTTATCCGTTACTTCTTCTGCGTCCGGGATTGTTTTTGTTTGGTAAACACAGTCTTGGTCTTTGTTTTGGTCTCCGATTCTTCCAGAGAAGCAAGCTTCTTCTTGAGCTTTGCGTCCACAGGGAGTCCTCTCCTGTCCCTGCCGGAGCGTGGCTGAGTCCTCCTCTGGCTTTTCAACCCGTCTGCTGAGCTTTCTTTCTCAGCTGTGTCCCGATCGCCGATCAATGACTCGTTTCTGTCCCAGACCAGCACCGTTACACCTGTGAATGAACATTTAGAAGCTTCAGTAACATTAACTCATCAGATAACAACTAAGCAATCACTAAGGTGCTTTATAAAGAACTTACCCATTCCTGATCCAAGCACATCTCCCATTGGATTGAATTTATTGACCTGTAAATAAATATTGTATACGTTTATTGTTTTTGGAAGAAATTATTTTTTTTTTTTCTGGTAAAAAAAAAAAAAATACTCACAGATTTGATCCCTGCAACATTGGGATCTTGCAGCTGATACACAAGTTCTGCGGTGTTGGAATCAAAGATGTCGACGGTCCTCTTATCACCGGGGGAAATCCGATCATCAGGGTAACGGCCCGCTACAATGAGGTCATAGACAGGGTGCCATGTGGCCTGCAGCCAAAAATACACAGAAGAGCATTATTGTAAAGGCACATTCTTAATCTCATTTTGAAACTTTTTTTTTTAAATCTCAAAGTTGTGCAGTACTTTAGGTTTGGTTGGCTGCAACAATAATGTCAATATGAAACAGGGGTGTGATTGGCATAGAGAAAAAAAGATGAAATTATCCCCCCACAAGTTAATTTTTTAGCTTCTTACATTTCTTTTCCTGTGTTTTGATAGAATTTGTGTCTTTTCTGCAGCACATTATAATTATATAGAATTGTGTCCTCTAGTTAGTGTTCATTTGGTAAATATTTGCACAATGTTTAAAACATTAATTAGAATACTTTTGCAAAGGTGCACTTCTTCTTCTAAGAGTTCTTGTGCTTTTTTTCCCCACCAACAGAGGTTTTGAGCTTGCCTACATTAGTGCCTCCCTCGACTTCCATTTAAAGTTAAAGTAAACTTCGGAAGCTGTAAACACACCTGGGCTGAAATATTTTAGTTGTGGGAATCACTGCCATGATTATTTGAGTCTCCTGGGTCAACATTTCAGGTTGGAAAACCTTGAAGTCTTAATAAATCCAGAAGAATCACATCCCTGATGAAAAGGATCCAAAGTGAATAAAGGTTTGGTGTGTGTCTGTAAAGCTACACTGAGGTTTGGTGACGATGTTTGCCTCGAAGTTGTGACTCCAGAGGGAGAAACATACCTTAATGGGTGTGAGATGCTGAAACTGTCTGTGAGGATGTTGGATGATATGTTGAGGCTTCGACCAATCAGGTGACGAGTAGACCCGGATCTGGTCGTACTGGTCAGTGGTGAGCAGCTTTGAGCAGTCCAGAGGGTTAAAATAAGCTGTGAGGAGACGACCATCAGAGTTTTACCAAAATAATCCTGATTTTATCCTCTGTCTGTGTTATTAGACACTAGTGCTCATACATTTTACACTCTTGTTTGGTTTTACAACAAAAATTATATTCTTAAACAAAAAAGTAAGTAAACTCTACAAACTTTGACTAAACAGAAATAGTAGACTACCAGAGGTCCTTTAAAAGACAGGACCAGAAGAACTTAATCAATCATCTACATTTGCATCACTTAAACTACCAATACGTTCCAATGTTTGGAAATGCATGTTTAAAAAAAAAAGCTGATCTATAAATTTGTAGTAAACCTAAGAAGTGTAACTTAATAAAGTTAGCAGTTTCTCTGAGTGAGATCTTTACCTGAGTTGACCGCGCGCTCATGAGGCATTTCATGGAGGAAGCTTGTCTTGTCTTTGATGTTTCTCAGGTCCCACAGCTTCACCGTGTGGTCAACTGAGGCAGTCGCCAACAACCAATCACAGCGGGAGTTGAACTCCGCATGGGTCACTTTGGCTTTGTGCAACCTTTCACCAAAAATCTAAAACATAAATACAGAAACAAATCTTCAAATCCATTCAAACATGTCCTTGTTTGAAAATGCCTTTTCTTGTTTTTTGGCTCAAAGAAGATTTATCAAAACAGAACAAGTCAACTTTCCGTGCTACAAATGCCAACACACCTTCTGCCCATCCAGACTCAGCAATAACAGCTGTCCCACGTTGTCTCCAGTCACCAGCATCTGTCTGCTCACAGACACATCTACACAGCAGTACCAATAACTGGAACAAACAGAACAAAGGGGATTCATTAGATATAACACATACACAAAATTAAACAGTGTGATGACTAATTATGATCAAAAGGGAAAATCTATCAAACTATCAAAAATTAGTTTTCTTACTATTAAAAAATATATATTAATGGAACAATGTGAATAAAACAAACCCTGAACTAGGAACATTTCAGAAACAGGCCACATGAATGGATGTAATTTTTACCACTGCTGTCCAGGGAAACATATCTAGGTATTTCCTACAACTTTTAATTTGAAGGATTTCACAAAAAAGGGAGGGTTGCATGTTTTGGGCTAAAATATAAACAGATAATAAAAAACAAAGCATTTCTTAATGTAATCAAATCTAATTGTAAATGCATGCAGCATCAATATACTTTTGCATATCTAGTTTGAGCATCAGTCTTCTCACCAGACGTCGTGGTGATCGTGGCCACAGTCTTGAGTTCTGGACAGAATGGTGGGCCCGCGGCCCTCAAAGCTCTGCACGGTCAACGTTCCCTGACCAGAAGCCACATAGACTTTGGAAAGGTCCGTTGGGCAGAACTTCATCCCTCCGATAAAGTCTCCTGCTCCGCCCTGTGCAGTCAAACACAAACGCAGGCCAATCATAGGGCAGCTGTTTGCACGCCACTACCTCGCCAACATGAAACAGTAAACCAACAGGGGCCACCCGATGAGAAGACTGATGCTGGGCTGATCAAGCAGACTGCCTACAACCCTTTTCAAGTGTAGCTTTAGAAAAACAAGCTGGTCTACATCTTACTTCAGCGTGTCTGTGTTGGCAAACACTGTTAGAGTTTTTCCACTGAAATCTCGCAGGGCTGTGGTACCCGCAATAGAGGAGGTGAACAGCTGAGTGGGATTTAACTGGTTAAACTTCATGTCTGTAACTGAGTCTCCAGCCCCCATCTGAGTAAGAAACCAATAACAATGTGTCTTAATGTTAAAAAACTCTTCTTTCAACTTTGTTAAAACAAATCCGACCATCATGCATGAACTCACCCCTTGTAAGAATGTTTTCTTTGCGGGCGCCTTAAAGTCCCACAGGTAGATGTCCCCACCTTTGGAGCCCACAGCTAGAGTGGTGGGGTGAGTGGGGTGCCACTCCAGACAGGTGATCCTGCGGTCGAAGGGACTAGTGGCACCGTGGAAATGATAGGACGATAGTGAGCGGACAAAAGGCTCCTGAAGACACTGGAGGAGAAGACAAAGTTAAATGAACAAACTGTCTCCATACACCACACACATCACCTGACTCATAAACCAGTGAAGAAAGAAACAGGCTGTTCTGAGCTGTGGGACTATTTTTTTAGCGTATTTAATTATATACACAAGTTGACAGAAATATTTATTTCATACACATACTATGATAGAAATAATTCTAACCTCAGTATTTGTCTTTTAAGGAAAGTTTTAGTGTAATAGTAAAGGTGCAACTATCCCATTATATTTATTTTTGTTTAAACTGTTGAATACTTTTAAGGCTTTATTATTATTTATGTATTTATTTTAATTCAGTATTTATTTATTTTCTTAAGTATTTATCTTCTAGTCTTTGGAAAATTTACCGGAACACTGTTGTGTTTATTTTGACAGCAATAATATGTTTAATTATGCTGATAAAAGACGGACACAAAAAACGATTCCTCAAGCTTAATAAACCGGAAACATTGTTGCACATACTAAGCAAAGAAATGACTTTGAAATACATGAGATCACAGCTTTGGTCACATAACTTAAAGGGTATTTTACTTCAACTTGGTCTTTATTATATATTCTGCAACAACTGAAGGGTAAAAAAAACAAAAAAAAAAAACAGTGTGGGTTGTCCTAGGAGCTCCAAAACCATTTTCTACATCCCAGCAAATCTTTGTTTTTACAAAATAAAAATAATGATACACAGTCAGTAATAAGAGTGAACAATGATCCTACTTTCACAGTGTTTGCTCCCTATATACAGTCTCACCTGAAAGCGGCAGTCTCACCTGTCTCATCTGTGAATGCAGACTTTGGCCCAACGTGCTTTTATAAATATAGTGCAGGATGCTTCCATGCCAACCTCTCTTCTGGACTCCTGCAGACTTGGGAGGTGGCGGTGGACCTACAACACACAGCAACCAAACTCAGCTGTCATGACTTCAACAACACATGTCATCGATCTGTCAGGGCTGCTACTCACCTTGAGTGGAAGTCTCTCCATCTTTCAAGCCTCGTAGTTTTTTGGAGAGAGTTGGAGCAGAGTTTCCTTTTGTCCTCTTCTTCACTTTACTCTTTGATTCAGAGGCATCTGACTTCGTCGGTCTGTTTCTCATTTTTCCACCTAAAGAAAAATGAAAAACACAGAGGAGTGTAGACAACACGTAGGCGAATCATTTAGCTGCATCAATGAATTGCAAATATATTTCTTACCTTCGATGTTCAGCAGTTTCAGAGCACTGACTCCAGTGTTTGCATAACGCAACAGTACACGTGAGAACTGCAAATGTCCGTGTTTTGTAAGCTGCTGCGTGCTTTACAGCCGGTGGACGGTAGGGGCTCCCTTTCTCCACTACGTCCCTCAAAGGACGCCATGTTTGGTGTTTATATAGGACTACAAACTGACGTTAGGCCAACTTTAAATTGAGTGTGATTTAATTTAGGAAAACAAATTAATACAGTGTATGGGAAAAAAATAAAGCCTAATGGTGGTTACATTTTAATCATTTAAATTATTAATTAAACCCCCGTTATTTAGTGAACGCAACCATACTGTACCATACATACTATACAATACGGTAGCAAGGCTCTGAGTTGCTGTTTTGTTTATTATTATTGTTTGTATTGTGTCCAAGGACATTTTAATTTGTGCTGCTGCTGTTCGCGTGTATTTGTTTGATGATATGACCGTGAACAGTTTTCGCATTTTTTGGTTGTTTCCGTGGAGACTCGGAAATGACGGCGGAAACACGTGATCGTTTGTTGTGAGATCTGATTGGCTGTTGCCGGCCCCTTTTGAACAGCGTCCCCTGATTCGATGCGGAGGGAAGTTCAAATTTTTAGGAACAGGAACGGCGCAACTAAAGGAAACAGCTAGTAACAATGATACGACAAGCGTAAGTATTATTATTATTACTACATTATTTTGATGTGATTTTAGGTCGCCTACATTGCCCGTACCTGTTTTGCTAAAACCGTGTAATACCGTGTTACGGTTTAAGTTATAGATTTGTCGACGGAATCCAAACAAGGAAGGACTCATTAGCTTAAACTGTAGCCGGGGGGCTAAGTAAGAACCCGTCTAGTCTGTGGCTTTTTCAGTTGATCAGCTCTCACTGTTGAGGCTATTTCTAACAATGTAGCTACTGTGCTCATGAACTGTGAACTTAATCTTTTTTCAGGAAGGGTAAAACCCCCCGCAGACCCCCCAAAAAGCCCTCCAGCAACCAGAAAGACCCTGTTGGTGTAAGTGTCTTTGAGTTGAGAAGGAATTTAACATACAAAAAAGAAGAAGCTACTTTTATGATGATATATGCGAACAGGTAGATTTTATTGTAGCTTATTAAGACATTTTATATTGCATGTTTCAATGATCAAATGTGACCCCTCAGGTGTACTGCAGAGTGCGACCCCTGGGTGTGGAGGATAACGAGTGTTGCATTGAGGTGATCAGCAGCTCCACCATCCAGCTGCATGCACCTGAAGGCTTCAAAACAAACCGAAATGGAGAGTACAAAGAGGTAAGGCATCCAGTGGAAATCGAGTAGTTTTTGCACTTTTGCAATTTGTCATCAAAGGTTTTTATCAACTAAACCCAGCACATCATTTACCCAATGATCATCTTCCTTAGTGTGTCACTGTTGTACAAAACAGTTAATTTCAAGTATCATCTTGTATGTTGTCTAACGTACCAGATGATTCTTGAAATTAAAGTTAACTAAATACCACTACCAGTTCTGCTGCTGTAAATAGCGTACTGCATGTTTTTTTTTTTTTAACCCGTAGTAAACAAATGCGCCGTTGCTCTTAGTTTAACAGTTTTGTAAACACTACAGGCCCAAATGGTTTTTTGGGAAGGATAGATTATCTACTTCACAGAAAAAGAGCTTGCACTGAAAGAGCCAGTTGAATTTGTTTATAAATGACTCTCTGCGACCCCTCTCTCTGGAGCCTTTAGCCATTTCTAACCTGGAAACCTGTAACAGACCCTTTTTGGGTTAAAAGTTTTTTTTGGGGTGGGTTGAATAATGGTAAAGAAGTATGAGAACAAGAGAGCGCATTGATGGTACGTCTATTTGAGTTCTTTTTTTTAACAATAAGTAAAACCTACAATATCAGCTTTCATTTACTGTAATATTTCTATTTACATATTCTATTTAATCTCCTCTTCTCAGATGCAGTACTCCTTTAAAAAAGTCTTTGGAGTTTCAGTGTCTCAGATCGAGCTGTTTGAGCATGTGGCCAAACCTCTCGTCGACGACCTCATCCGTGGAAAAAATGGTAAGACCTCAGGAACAACTCCACAATGACAAAGAATGTTACTTTAACGCTAAAGCCAACTGTGTGATCTATCTGGTCTAGTAGATCTGTGTTTTTGACTTCTGAATTTTTCTTAATTTTAACAAATCACAAACCAATAGCTGGTTTGCTCTGAGTTTGTTCAATGCTGTTCAGTCTCTACTTTCTGGTTGCAGGGCTGCTTTTCACTTATGGAGTCACAGGAAGCGGGAAGACATTCACAATGACTGGCTCACCAGGCCAAGGTGGACTTCTTCCTCGTTCACTCGACATGATCTTCAAGAGTATAGGACCCTACCAGGCCAAGAGATATGTAAGATATTAAACATTCAATAAATCTCTTGTAATGCCATTATTTTGTTATACATTGTAAAAGGAATACCTTTCAACTAATTGTAACCCTCTTTTCCAGGTCTTCAAAACCGATGACAAAAATGGTTTGGAGATTCAGAATGAAGTGGATGCTTTGTTGGAGCGCCAAAGGCGGGAAAATAACTTGCCTGTTTCAAAACCTACATCTTCCAGGTAAGCCGAAGTCCTGTGAAATATGTTCTGCCAAGGGAGTATTGTTACGTAAACATGTGTGACATGTTGCTCTTTTCATTTCAGACAAAAGCTGGATCCTGAAATTGCTGACATGATAAAGCCTGAGGAGGCTTTTGAAGGAGATGGGGTCGATGAAGACAGCAGTTACAGTGTCTTTGTATCCTACATAGAAATCTACAACAACTACATCTATGATCTTCTGGAAGAAACCCAGGAAGATGCAATCAAACCAAAGTGAGTTCATGAAAAGAACCCAATTCATTTAAATGTACATTTAAAAGACATTTCTGTTGTGAATAGTCATATTACTATTATATTTAAAGTGTATTGGATTATAGAGGCGTGTTTTTCCTTTGGTCAGAGTAGGTGAAAGACAAAGTTAATGTCTTTTGTTTTTACTAGGTGGAATGGTGGAGGCACACCAGTGCGCCCGAACACTGAGTTCATGTATGTGGACAGTGAATACTCAAACACCAGACATCAGACTCGTTTTCCTCTTCAACATATTCAATGCTGGAGACATTTTCAAATTCAACACAATTCTTATGGAAACTTGTGGTTTAAAAAAAAAAAAAAGTCTAAAACCAGCATTTTCACACAAACTGAAATGCTTGTTATCTTGTTATAAAATGTTTATGCCTATTTCAATAAGAGGCATAAACATTAGACACCGAAACGAGGGCGGGAGCTAAATTCCCATGTCCATTGTGGTTTTTCTCTTGATAGTATACTGAACATATCATTGACACAAGCAATTTGGAAATATGCTTAATATAAAAAAATATAATTTTTACATTTCATGAATAAAATAATAAATTGTATCCACAAAATAATGTCAAAAGGTGTTATAAAATAATAATTAGTTGTCATTCTAAAGCAAAGTCTCTCAACTGTCAAAAAGCAATCAGTAGTACAAGAAGTTTGCATGAATGAAATAGTTAAATTGGCAATTATCTTTTTCCAAAGTCTAGTAATCTCTCTACTCTAGATACATCGAATCAGTGCTCAGACAACATACACGTTTGTTACCCAGCTGTAGCAGAGAGCTCAGAGCCAGAGCTGCTGATCTCAGGCTTCACTCCGTCATGTCTCCAGTGTTGATGAATGTCCTTTTAGTCTACAAATCTTTACACCCCCTCGCTGCTGCTAGTTGTCCTAATCAAGGCAAAGCTCCTGAATGCCCCCCACACCTGCTGTCGCTTTGTTTTGTACTACGTCATTGTTACTTAAAAAAAATGTCATGGCTGGAATCAAGCAACTTTAATATCCTCATCCTCGTCTTTGGTAATCACTATGTGTTGCATGAAAGATATTCTCCCAAATCTTCAGTAACTAACGCTGTCATTCTCTCGATGTAGACCTCCTCAATCTAAAATCCTCAGAGAGGATCAGACCCACAACATGTATGTGGCTGGTTGTATGGAGGTGGAGGTCAAGTCTGCTGAGGAGGCTTTTCAAGTATTCTGGAGAGGTAAGTTGTCAGATCTACATTTAAAATCAAAGAATTGATAGAACAAAAGTAAAAAATAAACAAAAAAAACACTGCAGTGATGATGGTAGATGTGACTGACCTGGTATTGCTGACCTCCAGGTTTGCTCTGACCAGGAAATGAACAATGTTAATCTTCTCTCTGAGCAGATCTTGCAAGAGATGTTTTAGTTCCATTTTTTTTCTCTTTGTTGTGCTCCAAATAATGTGTGTTATTTGATTTTTGCATGCGAAAATGCTCTGCTAAACATTGACCTGGACTTGTTTCAGGTCAGAAAAAGAGGAAGGTCGCAAACACCTGTCTGAACCGGGAATCCAGCCGCTCCCACAGTGTGCTCATCATTAAACTGGCTCAGGCTCCTCTTGATGCGGATGGCGACAACATTCTCCAGGTCTGTTGTAAATAACCATATATGACTCACTCTGATTATTTTTGAAGCACCAGTTTTAATATTGTCTGGTCTTTTTTGTCAGGATAAAAACCAGGTGACTGTTAGCCAGCTGTGCCTGGTGGACTTGGCAGGAAGTGAGCGCACAGGAAGGACAGGGGCGGAAGGAACCCGCATACGTGAAGCAGGTTAGGAACCGAAAAAATATTCACATTTTAATTTGATATGTAGCTGATGTACGTTTGAGATTAAACACCTTTCTCACCTCCCAGGGAACATTAATCAGTCTTTGCTGAATCTGAGGACATGCATTGAGATACTTCGAGAGAACCAGATGTGCGGAACAAACCGGGTACGAATAACGAGACTTAAGCAGACTTTATTCCTGTAAAATACATCCTGTAATTTAAAGACTTTTTGATTAATCTTGAAGGTATGATATGAGTACAGTATAAAACACTTTATTAACCTTTGATATGTGTAATGTATCTTTTCTCTTTTAGATGGTTCCCTACAGAGACTCCAAAGTAACACATCTGTTCAAGAATTACTTTGACGGAGAGGGAAAAGTCCGAATGGTTGTGTGTGTCAATCCCAAGGCTGACGACTACGAGGAAACTTTAGTGAGTCCATGCAGCACGTCTCCTATCTGCGTTACTTTATTTGAGCGAATGTGTAAGCCGATTTATTTACTTATTTTGCGTCTCACTAACATGTCGTTCTCTGTTTGTCTAGCTGGTGATGCGGTTCGCGGAGATGACTCAAGAGGTGGAGGTGGCTCGGCCAGTGGACAGGCCCATCTGTGGCTTCACGCCGGGCCGTCGCCATAGAAACCAGGCCTTTAAAGAGGAATTGTCCCGCAAGCTGGAGGAGCGTGGTGGTCCATCTGACAGGGGTGAGTTGTGCATTGTGTGAGCAAATTCTGCCAAAAAAAAAAAAAAGACTAAACAGAAATCAATATTGTACAAGTTACATCTGATTATTCAGATTTAAAGGTGTTGTCACATTCAAAACGTAAAGATGCAAATAACACAAGACCTTCGATTAACATTACTTAATGAACATTATTATTAATGATAACAATACTGTCATTTTACTTGCATGGGATATTGTTGTAAACTTCTATGCAGAATAAAAAGTCTGACTGACAGACCCCATAGCCTCTGTGTGCACTGTGTTCTCTCTGGAGTTCATGGAGTCATCTCTAGTCAAAGCTTTTTTCCACTGCATGCATCCGCCTCAGGTGCTTGCCAGACATTACACTCCACTCTGCTCCGCTAGAAATATGCTTAGGGATTTTTTTTCTTTCTCGTCGGAGGCGCTTCCAACAAGCGTCAAGCTGGAAAGAGCAGATCAACTTATAACTCGAGCATGTCATGTCTGTGCCCTACGCTGCCATGACTTTTGCATTGTTGTTACATGGAGCAAAGCCACGGTGCAGGAAGAATGCAGCGCACACAGATGCTGTGGGGTCTCACTGCGTGACTCTAACTCTGTGTTGTTGTTTTTTTAAATTAGATTTGCCCACTGTTCTCAGCCACATGGTTCACAGCCTCCCACCTCTTCCATCTTGTGAGCTGACCGACCCTCATGATGACATCACCCTGCCCAGACTGATCGAAGCTCTGCAGAACAGATACAGGATCAGGCAGATGATGATCGATGAATACAACCAAGCAGGTGCCCACTTACTATAAAGCTAAACCCTGACTTGCTGACTCCTGAGGGAGTCATTAAGTAGAAGAGTTGGATTCCTTACTCTGGCTCACATATTCTCCACTTTCATGTTGTTTTAGCCAATAGGATGAAGTCCATGCTTCAGGAACTGGACAACAGCATCATTTCCAAGGATAATTTTATCCATGAACAAAATGGGAAGCTGACTGAGAAGGACAAAGCCATCCAACTCAACAAGGCAGAGATTGAACGTTTGGAGAAGAAAACCAAGATGCAAGAACACAAGGTGAGAGAAATATCTGCTGGAAACTGCTTGTTCTAGATATTTAATCTCTATTCACTATTTCTGTGTAGCTATTCTGAGTAACACTATAGTTTGGTGTTAAGAGCGTTCAAAGTTTCTCTTAGTAGTTTGAGTATAATCTCCACAACCTTCCATCACACATTAAATGTTAAATGCAGGAAAACAGTCAGTTGCAAGAACCAATCAGCAGACATAATTACTATTTAGCTTAATTAATGTCTATTGACAGATATTTGCATACAAGTTAAGCTAACAGTCCACTTCATATTGTCTCTGGATTCCACCTACTAGTTGGACTGTATGCAGCGGCAATGCCCTGAAGGGGAAGTCTTAACAGTTTCTTTTATTGCCAACTGCTGGGAACACCAGAGAAGTTTTCCATTTCTCCCAGAAAGCTGTCTCATCATCAGATCATCATATTGGATGAGTTCTGAGATTGGTAGCTATGTATCTCAGTGTCTTGAATGTCCCACGGGTCTCTTTTCCAGATTGACATACTGCAGAAAACGACTAAAATCTACGAGGACGACAAACGTTCGCTGCAGCATGAGCTGGGAACCAGGGAACAGAGGCTGCAGAGAGAACAGTCAGAGAAGAGACGCATGGAGCAGCGAATGCATGGCGTGGTCACAGACACCCAGCACAAGTGGGAGAAAGAATGTGTGAGTAATTCCTTTAGAACACAAATGTAGGCAAATGAGGAAGCCTTCCGTGTACTTCAACAGACGGTTTACATACCTTGGGTAATTTTCTATTTTCATCAGGCCTCGGCGATCAATCCACACAGAGTAATGTTTCACTTAAAAATTGTGCTTCTGGTTGTGCAGGACCGACGTGTTAACGCGATGCAGCTGGAGATGCAGAACAAGCTGTGGGTGAAAGATGAGAAGCTGAAGCAGCTAAAGGCCATCGTGACAGAGAGCAAACCTTCAGGTCGTCCCGACCCTCCGCCGCGTCAGACACAACCTAAAAGGCCTTCCAGAGAGGAACGCCTCCCCGCCAAGAGATCAGCCTCGCCCTCTCCTATCCCTGTAGGTTTTTTTTTAATTTTTTAACTACACTCTGCTCTGCTGCTGTTTAATTCATCTCTTCCTTCACTGACATTTCAGTCCAACAAAATTCTGTCACTTTTAAGTTAACACTTGCTTTTCTCTTCTTCAAACAATTAACCCTCTCCTGACTAACATCACCAATCACTCCACAGTAAAATGTAAGATGGTGAATCAGTTCTGTAGCTGTTTACGACTGCACAATTTAATGAGAATGTGAGTCAGTGTTACTTGGGTTCTCTCTGAGCTTGTTAGTTTGTCTATTTGAAGTTGCATTGGAACAGAGCTACAACTTACAACGGCTGTAAAAAGTTTGTTTGAATAAACATGTGTATATATATATTAATTCTCAATTTTCATCAGAAAATCGTTTTATTAAGAAGCTCAAAGCAGTGAATGATTGACTAGTTTAGACACCAGAACAATCAAAGTTTGGGCCTTTTTACTTGAGCTATTTCCCAAACCACATTAGTACATCCGTTTTATTTTCCATGAAATGTTATTTTTTTTCTGTTGATAAATTAGTTGGAGCTTTTAAAAAAATAACACCCCTAATTCATAACCATGACAAGGAGTATAATCTTCACAAAGATACTTTGTTTTAAGCCTGTACTTTGATTAGACTGAATTGTCCATCAGCAGTAACAGTTACATTTAATTCTTATCATTTTTTTCTACTAACTACACTGTTTCTAACCTTGCATGCATGCAGTCTTTCTACTCTGCTCCCCAGTGTCCTGTTGATTGTCCTCATGTCAGCCCAGCGCCAGGGCCAGTCAGTGCCACTACAGTTGAGGAGGTTGAGATAAACTCCGTCCACAGCAACATCAGTAGCTCTTCCTCTGTTGCTAGCTGCGTCTCTGCATGGGAGCAGCGATCGACTCAGGGCAGCAGGCAGGGTTATCAATCTCCCACTACTCCCATGAAAACCCAGTCTCCAGCAGGCCCCTCAGCCAGCCGGGCCAGGAGGAGAGCCGTGTTTTTGAGTAGAGAGGACCAAGAGGCCAAATCCCCAACATATGATCTAGACATAACTGAGAGATCCTACAGGGTTAGTGAGTTAGCGCAAGGCAGCAGCACGATATAGTTGAATACAAAGTGTCTCATTAGTCTTTAAGTATGGGGCCGATTTAATTATTTTTGATTACAGGGGCAGAAAATATTCCGAGCCGTAAACCAGATGCAAGTCGGATATCTTTGTAATGAAAAGGGTTCGAGAATTACTTCAGATACTGACACATTTTTTTCCCCCTGCCTTGTAGACAACGACCCCGGTGCGGCCGCTGCACCGCCGCTCCCGTTCTGCTGGTGGGGAGAAGTGGGTGGACCACAAGCCCTCCTCCAGCCTGGACTTGGGTACAATGTTGCAGCCTGTCATCCCTAATTCTATCCAGGTGTCTACACCCAGTGAGAAGGCCCTGTCCAAGTGTGACAGATATGTGTTAACGCACCAGCAAGTCGCCTCTGATGGAGAGATCGAGACAAAACTTATTAAGGTAATGAATAATGCAAGAGGGTACTTTACACATTTTTAATGTGATGGACAAAAATCCAATAGCAAATGCTGTTAGAATCAGATTGATCTTACTTCACTGTTTTTTTTTTCTTCTGGGGTGGCTTCTTGTTTTTTTTGTATTTCACATTCGTTATGCGTATGTCCATTTGTTTCTGTAACAACAATCTGAATAGCAATATCAGAGACATTTAAACACACAAGCCAGCATGTACATTGCCTTGCTCCTGTGTCGACGTTTGTTAAGACTTCCTAAGAACAGGTTTAATCTCTCATTTAAAAGCAGTGCCATGCAGATTGTTTTAGGGCATCAGTCTTCAGTACTGAGATGCTAAATCTTGTGATGCACTTTGGCTGCAGACAGCATTTTAAAAATCCTGTGTCTCAGTCAACAATGAGACTGGTGTAAGTTTCCCTGATGAAAAATGTGAAAAGGAGCATATATAATATTCAATAAAAAAAAAGGAATGATTTAACTGAAGAAGTTGTGATGTCCATGACAAACCAAAATATTCCACATACCACAGGGGAGTGCCGTCAGATAATCAGAAAGTCTGACAGGTTTTTTTCATCTCCACGGATGCTAGGGTTGTAGTTCAATTACACAGTATGGCGTCTGGCAAAGTCATTTTAACATCTCTTTAAAAGGCTTCAGAAAGTTCTCAGTATGGATTAGTGATGCATGCCCAACCTGACATTTAACAGGACTGGGATTGACTTTGAGATCACATTTCTGAAAGTGTTTTGCATTTTGTCATATTAGGAGAGCAGATATGTCAGTGCACAACGTCTGTGTTCTGTGAATATCTACAACAGATTTTGGCAGTGTTACCAAACCAGGTCTTTGAAGGGTTTCATGCCCCTTCTGTTCTAGTTCTGGTTATTTTGTCGTTGGAACTCTAAAGAATTGCTGAACTGGAACCAGATAATGTTGGTAATTTGCTCATACTTTTTTCCTCTCTCAGGGTGAAGTGATTAAAACCAGAGGAGGAGGGCAGTCTGTCCAGTTCACCGACATTGAGACGCTGAAGCAGCAGCTCACAACAGTCCCTGGGTACCTGCTACAGACAGTTTTTACCTGCTCATTACTCTGTTGTTATAATGTTTGAACCTTTTATTTCCTAACTTCATTCCATTTTGTGTCTGAAGCCGCAAAAGAAAATCCTCAGAGGGCAAACCTGCAAACGGAGCCTCAACAGATGGAGCTTGGACTGACACAGAGACAAGGGTAAGATAATTATTTCCATTCATTTGTAATCAACTAACTTTCCAAGTGTGTCTTGGTTTAGGAAGAAGAAAAAAAAGACAGAACATTGAACAAACTTGACTTTTCATGTGAGCTAGGTGGCATGTCAAACACACACAGCAGTCTCCTTTAACTAATACATCCTGGATGTGTACATTTAGACTTAATCTAATGTATAAAAAGGCTGAAAAAATGTTTTCATTCATGCCTAAAATTCTGTCAAAAAATAAGATATTTTTCAGACTGTTGAAACTAAAGGTGCGATTTTCGACTGGCATGTGACTGGAATCAGATGATTCTCAGCCGGCTGTGACCGATCGGTCCTCACAAGTATAGCCGATTCTGATCCGATCAGACACACAAGCCCTTTCATGCCATGCACACAAGCTCACATGTCAGCAGTGTGGATGTGAGCTGCCCATCAGAGGAGATGAGCAAGCTTTGACACTGGAGTATAAACAAAGCTCCACTCCTTGCTTCTCTTGGCCTAAGAGCGGATTGGTGTGTCAGTGCTGCTGATATGTGCTCTCTGTCATTACCACTGGGGGAGCACTGTATGATCAAATATTTAATTAAATTCCTGCTAATATTCTTTGGTTACAGTGAGAGACTCAAATGATAAAACCCTTGCGTGTGAGCTCTTAATAAAAAAAGTTAACCCTGATGTGAGATGTGGCCCTTTGAAGGAAATATTATAGATTGATACTGATAACTAACGGAAATGAAACATGATAAAACTCTATGCAACCACAAATATCTTTCAACAAGGCAGTGAGGCAGACAGGTGAGAGACTGCAAGTAGGAGCGTAATAGAATGGTCAATAATTGTTATTTGTTCGTCATTCAGGGAGAAAACCTTGTTTCTCTTGTGGGCACCATCATTCTTTTAATATAGCTGTATCAACATACATTTTTGTCTGTTTGCAGTGTTCTGTGGCCATGGAGATGAGGGCTGGATCAAAGATGGGTCCTGGCTATGAGCATCATGGGATTACCAAGTAAACTCATCTTTTCGTACACATCACATCTGAAACAGCATCAACTCTGCAGTACACACAGACAGTCCTTTAATCAACTCTGTTCTTCGTTTTACAGGCGCAGAAAACCCTGAAAGCAGCTGTGATCACTTCCTCTGCCCTCACCTGGCTGTTGTGCAATAATCTGATTTTTTTATAAATATATATATATAGCTCTAGTTGTGATATTTAAACATTTTCCATGCTTTTTTATATGCAAACATGTTTCTACATGTGTCACCAAAGCTTTTTGTAAAGTATATTTTATGTTTGTATTTGAAACAGTAGAAAAAAAAACAAGTGTTATTTGTTTCAGATAAAGGTGGCAGGAAGTTTGTATTTACTGTGGATCTGCTGCTGAAAAGAGTCTGCTTGCACATTTGTGTGAAATGTAGTCACAGCCATTACTTGGCACGAGACCTTCTGAAGTGTTGAATAAGTCTGCTGCATCTTTATTGGTGAAGTAAAGAGCATCGAGAAGAGTTTAAATGCCTTTTTTTCTACCACTGTATGTTGCGATCTCTCCTGTCTTTACTGTACACTAAAGAATAAAACACTTTTGCAGCAATAGTTTGTTTTTTGTATACACTAGGCTATGATAAGCCTAAGATAATCACCTGAGCAACTTTTGTCAGGCTAAAGAGGAACACTAGATGGCAGCAAAGGACAGGCATTAAAAATCTTTTAAATTGCACTGCAGGATCACTTCAGGGGCAAAGGCTTCCTGACTCAGTTGAGGAGGTAATCATCAATGTGCATGACTCTGTAAGCATGTCACATGACAACAAAATCTCAAAGAATCACTAACGTAACACAAAGTTGTCACAAGTACCAGTAAGTTCCAGCTCCTTTGTGGTTGCATTAGAAATTATGTGCAGCTTCAGAAATAATTGATTAACAATTGTTTGCTGTCAGCAGAGCAGTTGACAAGCTTAAAAGAAAAGAATGCCAAGATTTAAAAAAAAAAAAAAAGATTTCACACAGCGAGTTAGAGCTCTGGGCCATTCTGTGCCAAGAGTGTACTAATACTCTCCGTCATATAAACAAAGTCTGCTTTCAATTACTTTGAAGAAATTGCTTTTCTGAGCTCACGCTTGATTAGATATTCATTATGTTAAACAAGACACCTTGTATATAAATCCATATTAAATTAGTCTGGTTGGCTGCCTTCCACTTGAGTCGGCTGGGTTTCCAGGCACAAAAAAAATTGTTGAGTGATGCCCGGTCTTCACTGTTGAATGTTTTGTTTTCTTAGTCAGATGGTTTGTTGTAACCTGTTCGACTATCACATTCTATTTACAGATGTTTGTTGAAACTGATATTTAAAGTAACTAAAGCGGTCTAATTAATGTAGTACCAAAGTTCAAAGTACCATTACTCTGAAGTTGTTCCTAGAAATGGTAGAAAATACACCTACAGTTATAGTAACATTCAACCTGTGCGCTTTAGCTTTAATATAAAGTCACTTGTGAATTATCGATGAAGGTACATTTCAAACCTCTTTAAGCAGACAGCATTAGGGTGTGAAACCTCTCCTCGAAGCTACAGCAAGAGATGTGTGTCTAGTATCACAATCTCCTAAACTTCAACAGAGCATCAGCAGTGTAATGACCAGCAGCTCGTGGTTCACTCATCCAGGCATCAAGTAGACAGTTGAAATCTAATCCAAACCAGTCTGGCTGTGTTTCAATTGGAAAGCACTGGAGAGTGACTAACATGGAGGCTCTTGGAGAGGGTCAAGAGGCAGGAGCAACCAGTGGCCATTAAATTCACTCCTATGAGATATGGAGTGCTTTGCTTTTTGACCAGGCTCTGTTTGATGTGCTGCAGCATGCTATTATCTCCAGCTTTGCACCGCAGGCCCTCCACAGGCATGAGGCGTGAGCATTATAAAGATGTTATTATCAAAGTCCTGTAAAAGCCGCTGATCAGCAGTGCCAGCTTCAGAAAGAGACACTTGAAGAAAATGAATGAAATCTGCAGTCAAAGGCGAGCAAAGCTTAAAACCCAAGTCTTAAAGAAGGCACTTGAAATACAAGTCTATGGAAAGCTGACATCATCCTGCATTTCAGTGTCTCATTTTGCTTATCAATGTTATTAAACTTTCCTGGAGGGAATTTAGATGTTCTACATGAATACTCACAGTCAATTAGACCATCTTAGATTTGAAAAGAGCGAGCCTAATTGCGACGTTGAATTGACTCTTTGCTTGAATGGCTCTGATAAAGAGGTTTAAGCTGCTTTTTGGCACATGCAGCATGAAATTATTTTCATATACATCTATAATGCTGATGAGGCCAGTTCATAATTCAGTGGCTCTAAACAAGCTAAAACTAGCTTTTAGGGTAATTTGGCAACATTTTTGGTAAACAGAATCATTTGAACACATCAAGCAGACATGAATCAATATAGGTTTTATAGTCCAAGTATTATTAATCCTGAGGGAATGTCTCTCTTGAAGCTTAATGCTTGCTTCGCTTTATACATACAAGAATTCATCTTCAACTGGATGTTTTCAGATTTTTTTTTAAATTTTATTTTGAAACGGCTGCCATTTTTCTCTTTGAGAACCGAGAGAAATATCGGGAAAAAAAGACTAAAGGGGACACGCCCAACATTACCAATTCAGGCTATACTATTTGAACATGTGTGCAGACATACCGTATAAACGTCTGCACCGTTTATTTTTGTTTTAAGATTCATTTCTGACTACAAGTGGTATTTTTCAAAATCTTAAACTCTTTCAGTGTTTGTTGAACCTCCTTATTCTCTGTTTTTCATTAATATATCACACTACCCGACTTTTGGCCTCCATAGCTATTGCCATACAATGGAAACACAAGAGTAGAATACACATTTAAACAGGGTGACTTCTATCCAAACAATTATCATTAACGTCCAGGAAAACATTACAGAGATGTGTTTACTTACTCAAGGCAGACGGTTGAGCAAACCTGTTGTGATCCCGGACGAGCTCCTATTTGTAACGAGAGAAAAAAAAAAGAGTAAACAAACTTCCCCACTTTAAGTGTTTTATTTTATCAATACTCACTCACAACAAGGCCAGCAAACTATGCAAATCTATAAGGTCAGTGATGTAGGGCATGTAAGGATGAGATGGATTTATGGATGAGTGAGACAATGTAAGTTTGTTCGTGTCAAAATTTAGTTCACAATCAAAAACAAGCTGCAAGTAAGGAGCTGGTGTGCTCCCTGGCAGTCCATCCTGAGAAACGAGAGAGAGAGATCTCTGGGTCTCCAGCTCCTTTAGCTGCAGCAGAGCCTGTGAGCCAGGTGTTCTTCATTGGCCTAACGACCCCCTCTCCACTCACTCTGCAGACCTCATAGAAAAACAGGTTAGAAAATGTGCACACCAATCAGGACAATTCATAAGTCTGTTCTAACGAGCAGTCTCAGTTTTAGATGCTCTGGATACGGATACATAGGAAAGTTGTGCATGTTAGAACCAACATCGTTGTGAGAGTTCATGTAGTTTTAAAACATGGCCAGGACAGCTGTGAACCAAAATATTAAAGTTGAAGAGCAGAAAATTAAACCAATACGTGCTTTAACTTTCACAGTGCTGTAGCTTTGACACTATCTGATGTATTTCACAATTATTCAACAAAGTCACTTGATCTACCATTTGTAGAAAATACATTGATCGTCGCACCTTTTAATGAGCTATTAAGCTTTGCTAAATTTGTCTCGAGCAGAAGGTTCATGACCTGTTTCTGCTCACATGCTTAACACACAGTACTGATTCAGGCTGTGAAAAGTGGGCACGAGTTTAAATAGGTGTGATGAAAGTGTAACTCTATCCGGAAGCCCTCTAAACTTGGCTGTAAGGAGCATCTGAAGAATGGTGGCGGATTCAGTTGCGTCAAAAGCTGTATCATAACAACTGAATGGTTGCTGATTTGGAGGGCATGTTGAGGCAAGTACCACAGCTGTCCTTAAAACCAGAAGCAATTAGGAGGGTTTCTGCTTCCTTTCAGTGGCGAGGATAACAATCCCTGACAATGAAAGTCAATTAGTGGGAAACACAAGTAAATACTGCATGAGAGTCATAGCTTTGTGAATCAAAGTAGTGGGCTCTGTACACCACGTCTTCGTATGTCAAGGCCGTGGCTGTCTGCCAGCTAAATGTGTCGGGGCCACAAAGATATGCGAATGCAGATGAGTGTTGACAGCAAGTCAATTGTCATTCAGCCCCTCTCCCAGCCTCTTGGGACTCATCTGACATTTTTTTTTGTGCTGCAGCTACTCTTCACTGCTTGCTCACCTCACACTCCTCTGCCTTAATGCATACTAAAAGGCACAGTGGAGGCACGAGGCACCGTGTTCAGTGTTAATAAAAGGTAAACGCTCCCACGCTCTCTCTCCTGCTGGTTCGGCTGTGATGAGCAGATGGTTAAAATGGTTAAGATGGTTTTTTTTTTTTTTACCAGCTGTTTAGAAGCGCATTGGATCAGAATTGCTATGACCCTTAAGTGCACGCAGTTAGTGGTTCAGAAAACATCATTCAATCTGCTGCCCCTCCCCCTCCTGCTCGGTATTTAGTCTGATATGTCACTTATCTGCTTTCACTTCATGTTGACGGTTACTTATTTTTACCCCAAAATTGGTCAAACTGTTGTGAGATCTTTCAATGTGCATTTTGATCCCATAACATCCTTTTTTTTTTTGTGGTTACACAAAACACCCAGAACGTTGACCTCTCACAAACCCAAATCAAGACATGACTGATTTCTTTCTCAAAATATTGGAAGCCATTGTTGTAGGCTCATTTTAGCCAAATTGGGACGAATAGTGTTTTTCCTCTGTGCCTTTGTTCTTGGCAGCGGACTAAGTGCTCGCAGCTGTCAGTTGAGTGTATTCTCCTTGCCCAGTATATGTGGCTTGGCTGCACTTTTATCTGGCTGGGTCCCTACTGTGGTGACAGTATGCCATGACCGATTTCCGTTGACTCACTTTAACTGTAACCACAATGTGTCCCTTGCAGAAAAATCCGACTTGCTTTTTTGATCTCATCGAGTTAACATGATGGAGAAAACGGGCTTTGCGTGCAGTTTGCTGATTATTTAAGCAGCGCTTGGAGCAGTTTGTTGATGAAATGAAAGAAGAGGAGATGCCTGAAATGATTGTACTGACAATGGCACAATGCAGGATGATGTACGATGACTAAATGGTATTTGGATGTGGTTGGAGATTGACTCAACTTTCTCACATTACATGAATCTTCGAGCTTCGTTTCTTGCAAGTACACAGAATAAATGAGCGTTAAAAACACCTCTTAATAAGCAGCTAAAATGATATGTGTGAGTCCTTGTTTGCTGCAGAGAGAGCATTTCTCCTGCCAATGCTTTCATGCAAATTATTCACACTGGAACCGGCTTATCTGTGAACAATCATAGTTGGCATTTGAAAGAGGGTGAAACAGTTCCACAGGATTTTTACATATGCATAAAGCTCGGTCACAAACTTCCACACAAAAGACTATTTTCAATGCACACTTCAGCTATTTATCTTAAAATAGTCTACTAATCCAGCACCTAGCACATTGAACTTTGTATATAATGACTGAGTACACGTGCATTAAGGAGTTGTTATTTATTCATTAAATGGCTTAGTTGCAAAGTCCATTCATTCTTTTATAAGTTCTATCTCACAGGGCCATGTATGAGCTGAGATTACAACATCTATGCATGAATAAGATTAGAGACCTGGCTGTTGACAAGATGAGCAGGACGGTTGTTTGGGAAAAGCATAAACTGGGTGACTGTGGGTTTAAATAAATCACAGAACATACTTTTTTCATGGTGTGTTTATTGCGATGATAAATGGCTGCTCAGATTTTTGCATTTGACCATTACCTGAGGAACACATCTGCATCTGCCTTACTGGATGCTAATGACCCAGCGCATGCCTAATATACTGGAGTGAGAATTCAAACGAGGCTCAACCTGCCTGTGAGGCTGGCTTAAGCAAACACCAGGACAGCTGGCAGAGAAATCATTGTGACTAATGGCCCCAGTGTGAGACAGGAGCAGGGCTGTGGGTGGTTGTTTTACCACGCTAAGAAGAACAGACTTTGTTTGTCTTTCTATAGCATACAGTGTGACTGTGTCATTCTGGAAGTGTCTGCTTTGTTTTTGTTTGCCTTGCTTTTTTTTTTTTTTTTGCCACTGTAGTGCGAAGCTAGGAAGTATGAAAAACTGTTTTTTAGAGGTGACCTTTCGAAATGAGAATGTATTAAAGCTTTTACAATTGTATGGATAAATCTCAGACTTTAATTTCTGGGACCTGGAGTTGTGGTGCTCTTCCCTGTCAATTCTTATTTTGACTTTATTTGGATTTGGCTCCTCTACCGCAATAACCTGTCCTTAGGGCAAAAATGATCTGATTTGTTCCTCCCTTGTCTTTTACTCCTAATCACATCCACCTCCGAGCCAGAGAAGAGTCGTGCAGCTGTCATAACTGAAGCACAGCTCGGGTGATGGGAGTGCATGTTTTTGCTATTATCTATTCAATCTGAGCCAGAACACAATACTAAACCTCCACCAGTTCCTTCTTTCTCACAGACCGCAGCATGATCAATACCCACATCAAAGGTTGCGCGGAGATAGCAGGATTCTTTGAAGCATGTTTGTGGAGCTGGATTTGCTGAGCTAACAGGGTCCACACAGAACCCCCTTGAATAAGCTTGTTTGGCTAGCATCCTGTCTGTTTGTAGAGGAACCGAGTGGACTCTAATGTAGAACAGACAAGGCCTCTCCCTTGTCTTTTCCCCCCTTCCCTTTAGCAGCTAAACGCATCCATAGTGCCAGTGCTTTTTGCTCCTCTGACATACGCTTCATTTCATGCCAGCTCAAATATTTATCTAATACTGAATTGGCTGGAACACTTTGGAAGCAGCGAAATGCCAAAAAAATATTTCTCATCAGGGACACAAAATAACTTGCATCATGTTTCACAGTGCCAAGTGCAAATATGCCGGGTAATTACTGATTGAATTGAGATGGAGTGCAGACAGCAGCCATCTTGTTGTGCGGTTACCTTGTGTTGTGACTTCAACAGGCAGGCGAATATTTCCAGCAGCGGTTATTTTGCACTCAAAACACGACCTGTGTCCCTCTGAAGCTATTGACTATTTACAAAAGTGCTTTCCATCTCCTAAATGGGAAAATTGCACATTTGGGACTTTGTTTGCTAAGTGGGTAAAGAGGTAGAGGAGGTGGAGGTTCAACCACAGTACAAACAAAAGCGCATAACTCCTGCCATTCCACAAGAGCGAGTCAGCACCTCTGAATGTGATGAAGCAGGCACCGTTGAATCATCACTTTACAGGTACATGCAAGTCGAGGATGAAACATATCAAAATGTATGTTTTTAAACGACAGAACAAACCTTATTTATGATGCTATGAGTTCTTAAATGTATAAACTGTTGAATCTTTTGGTTGTTAATTGCACTGTTTGGTATATGCAGCGTGTGGGTTAGACTCTCCAGTCAGCTGTGGCTCATTTGAAAGTGAAATGTGGAAAAATGCTGACATCTCTTTCTTTTCCCTCCCAGCACCGGGGGCTCCACTGCATTTGCATCCCTGTCTCTTTCTCAATCTCTCGTTCTTTCTCATTTACATTATGGATGGTTCATTTAGCTTACATGACCGAGTGAATACATAACCCAGGGCGTTTCAAAATACCACCAGGGCCTGTAGGGATAAAATGAAACCACATAAGCAGAAAATATTGCTGCACTGCCATCTGCAGCAGCCTTTTATTCAGCTCTTCCCTTTTTTCTGTGGTTGACAATCATGGCCTGCTCCTGAGCAAAACAGTTCAACAAGGTGTAACCATTTGAAACAGTGACTAATGATGTATAGGAAGACCATGGCAATGGATTTCAAATTGACATTCATCAAAGCAGCAGATAGTGTTTTACTAACTTAGCAGCTACAGCGTTGTAAAAAAGCTGCAGACCTTTTTTGGTTTCACCTGTTAAATCAAAATAAGTTTGTTAAGAGATCCCACATCTACAATTAACCCACTGTGCAGATGCCATCTGATTGAAATGGAAGTAGCATTCCATTAGAACTCACCTACTATAACAGAGATAGTGCTCAACTCATCAGCTGTTATTTGATCATTTCTTTTTATTTTGTGAAATTGGTGACAAACTAGCATACTTACAAACAAAATAATATGATAGCTTAAAAAAAACTGAACTAAATATGGTATACGTTACAAATAATATTTCCAAGAAAACCTTCTAATACAATGACTCATTATTTTCACACTCCAATACAATGATACCTCAATGTTTAGCCTTCAAGTGTATAATTAGTTCTTAATTATTTTCAAAATAAAATGTGTCACCCATTAACTTTAACAAGTAAACCCGAAGCATCATCACCAACTCATGGAGCTACTTTAGCCTAATTAGCAAGCTGTAAAAATCTTCAGTATAACCCTTTTACAATTAGTTAATCATAAATATTAAAACATAAACATAGACAATGTTGCTAACCAACTCATGGAGCTAACTTTATCCCAACGAGCTAGCTTACCAAAGCTGTAACACTTGTCACTTTTGACTTTTTCTCTCTGTGGGTAATAGAGGACACATTTATTTTCAATAATGTAAATTATACAATTTTTTATGAAATTCAAATGTCATTTTTACCACATTTATCTTTGTAAACTGCATGTGGGAACGGCAAGCTTGGCAGGTGATCTAGCTTAAAGATAAACTAGCAGCACATTATGAGAAGTCACTTCTGTGTTTGAAATAACTTCCTCATAAACCACTTCAATACTACAGACTTTACCTATAAGGAAACTATAGGGAACACCTAAAGAGACAATAAGCCTATGAAAATGTGTATCTGAGAGAGAGAGTGAGAGAGTAGGCCGAAAAGTGGTGAGTGGTAGGTTTGCTTTTCTGTGTGATCTTTGTGTGTGTTATGAGCAGAGCTGTTAACATTATTGCTGCAATGTGTAATTGAAGATAAGAATGTGATACCTGCATGCACATTATAAATGGGCTTTGGCAAACAACACAAGCTTTTATTCCTGCTGCCAATAAGTTTGAAGGCACTTTGTTTTGCAGAGCAACACAAAGGCTCCGGTGACAGGCCAGTTTTACAACCTTGATGACTCAATGGGCCTAATGACAGAATAAACCACACACACACATCAACACAGCTTTGCCCACACGGAACAAGATCACCGTGTGTAATTTCACAAGAAGACATTTCACAAGTGGCTGTTATTGTGAATCGGTGATAAAAGTGGCAGGGTGAGAAAACATTTGTGTAAGGGGGACCAGATTGCGAGCTCCACCTCTGCACCTTCAGCTCGCTCAATGACAATCCTGAGCTTTGGTTCCTCCTGCTCTGCTTTACATTTAGCACCACAGCTCGGGCCTGGACAGGTCCACAGCTGTTATCTCAATGATGTTCTAATTCTAGTCAAACAGCTCTGTGTTTGACTCAATAGAGGCAGTGTTAGTCAGGAGAGTCAATATTAGCTGAGCACACAGAGCAAGGACTGGCGTTAGGAGAAAGAGAGCGTTGTGTGTGTGTGTGTGTGTGTGTGTGTGTGTGTGTGTGTGTGTGTGTGTGTGTGTGTGTGTGTGTGTGTGTGTGCGTGCGTGCGTGTGTGTGTGCGTGTGTGTGTGTGTGTGTGTGTAACAGGATTCACATGTAAGTGTGCTCCGTTGGTGAACCTTATCCGCCTTCTAGACTAATAAAAATAAAGATAATAAGAAATCGGAGGAAAGCAAACTCCTGCTTACTTTTGCTTCAGTAGCTTCAGTGTTTGACATGAGTGACATTTCTTTCATGAGCATGTTATTGTAACATGCTCATTCACCCGCTTTCTTTTCTCACTCTCCTGTCTGTGCAGTCAAGCCCGGGCCTGCTGTCCTACATAAACAGATAAACACTTCTCGGTTTAACTTTCAGACTTATCAATGTCAAACAGCTGCCAACACCAACAGCTGGATTATGATATTGTCTCTGTCAAATTGCACAACTACTACATTAAATCATCTATTTTACTGATGTGGTTTGGTTAGAGAAACTCAGAGTGAAATCAGCACCTCCATATTAAACATTCAGAGGCTTAAAGCATATGTGCGGCTGGATGAAACTTTAATTACAGGGCAGCTGAATATTGTTTGAGTTTTGCCTCATTTGCATACATAAAGTAAGAGGAATTATAAACCCATCAGCTAACAGCACCTTCTGTTTGTTCAGGAATCCTCAACCAGCACAGTTGAATCCAAAGAAAGAAACAAACAGAAATGAGCTTGCATCTGCCAATCACAGTAAAGAAGGATCAAAGAAGTGGACGTACCATATGCTTTTATTGAACAGGGCTGTAGTGTGTTTATTATGCCCTGTCTTTCTACTTAGCCTGTAATATAAATCTGAGAGTTCACAAACAATATGATCAACAAGATTGGAAAAAAAAAGGGAAAAAATAGGTCTCAGAAATAGCTTTTTTCTCAAAGTTTTCTGGAACCTGATACTTGACAAAGCCTCCTCAGAGCCACTATTGACATTATACTTTATTTGCACATGCTGCCCAGTAAGCTGTGTGACGTAAAAACTCTACTAGACAGCACATAATCTGACACACACAAACAATAGGTTTTGTGTCACTGAAAGGGCCTTTGTCTACTGACACTGTTTTTTTTTTGTTGTTGCTCAGTTTCAGAGAGCTTCCCATCGCGCTTATTGTTGTTAGGTTACAAAAGTTAATCTCAGCTTCCCTCAGTAATGACTGTTAGATGTGTTTTAGATAGCTCCATGTGTTATGCTTATTATTCAAGGATACTTCACCAAGAAAACATGGAAAAGAAAGGAGTCATGTCCTGGCATTAGCAGAAGCTCTTGACCTGGAAATTGTCCCCTCGAAAAGAAGAGTCAGATTAATATCTCCACCGCCATTGCTGCTGACAAAGTTGATATCAGCAGCCCCACCCTTCTTGATTTTGATTGAGAGTGCAGCGCCAAAAAATGTCTGCCGCTGAGGGTTGAATACGCTGCACTACACTTGTTTTGTATTTAAAACTTCCAGCGCAAAAAGCGCCATCTGTGGCCAAAGGACCAGCCGTAGGCTTAATGTACAGTTGTAATGTAAGCATAAAAGTAATATGAAAATAATCTGTATATAATGTTGTCATAGCGAAGGCCAAAACCTTTCTTATACTGGCATGGTCTTACAGGATGGACGCTCCCAATATAAAGCCGGATGTGCAACGATGATTTCACTTCATTGTTGCCTTATTGCATTCAGGAAGTGAACAGGGATCCCGAACATGCAGAAACTTCATTCCACTATAATGTCGAGCAGCGCTGCGCAGTGTCGCAACAGAAAACCATGCTAACAGTGTGATGGCTGTGTGCTTGTGCAGCAGCTGTGATAGTAGCAGACAGTCAGCGATGTCTGACTGAGCCTGTGGCCTTGTTAGCAGTAATAACTAGTGTAAACAAACAGCAGTAGTGTATTTTAAGGTCATCACGAGACATCAACAAAAGCCTCCCAGTCAGCACAAAGCAGTGGATCTGATGTGGCAGCACACTGCTCCTATTTAAATCTGCTGACATGAGAAAAAGCAACATTAGCTAATGCACTACTTAAAGACCATAATCGTTCTTTCCCCTACTGTTAATGAACGCTAATTAGAAGTCTGGAGCAGTTTCTGGCATGTGCTGGCTGCTCCTCTAATGTGCCGTATTGTTCCTCTCCTCGCTCCAGCTCAGCACTAATGCTGCTGTGCCAGCTATTAAAGTCAGATAAGCTATCCATCTTTAGCATTGCCAGCCAAAAAAAGCCACTAATAGAGTAGCCACAAAATTGTTAATTTCCATGGTTTCCTTTCCTTGTTTGATTGATCTCTCGCAGTGTATTAAATGGGCTAATATTCCTCATGGCTCCTCCTTGTGTGTTTCATTTTTTCACATACTCTTTTTACAGACCCCCCCCCCCCACCTGAAACCTCAAAACACTCAGTCAGAAAAAACACTCATCTATATTTATGTGTGTCTTTTTATTAAGGCTTTTTCAGCATGACACTTGATCATGGACGCTGTCATAGGCAGAGCACAGTGTTCCCTCTATGATAAATGTTACTTAAACAGGAGTGCATCTTAAAATCTGGGCTGGCAATAATGTGATACAATCCATGAAACTGCTCGGCTATAATAAGGTTAATCACAACCACACTTTTAACGAGGATTAGGAGACATATTAGCTGCCATATTATCCTCAGTCCAGATTCCTGTTAATTTTACAACTGATTTTAAGATCTGGCAGAAATCCATTAGCCAATTTAGGCTAAATAGGCCACGGAGGATTTGAAGTGAAATGTGAGTACATGGCTTCAGAATAAGATCTGACTTGTGAATATAGGCTGTTCTTGTAAACGTTGTTCATGGTTCACTTTAAATTAATTGATTAAGAATTACTCGAGCAATTGCTCATATGAAAATTAGAATATTAAGGACAGCTAGGGTGGTTTTAATTTTTCATGGCATGTTTAATGGCGCAAGGTTTTAATAGTATATAATAATAAAATAATAAAAACCGAAAACATTCGCAGATATCCTGATCCATTCTTTTAATTATAGGTAAGAAATAAGTCTACTTTTTTTTAAAATTGCTAGAGCTTTGTTAGGTTTCATTACTTACATCTGCAAAGTTTACATGAAACTATATTGTTGTTTATACATTCAAATTGTTGGGGCACTGTAAGGATCTTGGCAGCTTTAAAGTTTGGCTTTGAGGGTTTTCTAAATTTTAACATAATATGAAAGGAACTTTTTTTTCAAAGTAAAAAGCTGTTGTTTCTAAAAGACATTAAGCTTTATGAAGCCATAAGCTATGTATAAATAACCGGTACACATTAAAAAAAACGTTTTATTTAAGCTTTGTTCAGACGGTAGGCATCAGTGGCACAAATCTGATTTTTCTCTCTCGTGTGATTACGACCTGTTCATTTATATCAATTTAATCAGCACAACTTTGAATCACATCTTTTTTTATTGATTTGTTAAATTTGATTTCAGACATGTTGAAATGTTTTGTCAGATGAAAGGCATATTTCTTTGCAATGCAAATTCAGCCAACAGTCATTCAGAACAAGCTCACATTTTACATAGTGTGTTAATAATTCAATGTGTCACTGAATAGTGACTACACCAGTGACCTATGGGTTTTCTCTGGTGAGTGAATGTCATGAGAGTGAATTTAGTAAATCACGATGACAATCATCTAAAAGTGACACATTGTAGTGTCTCTCAGGACTGTGAGGTCAAAAACGTCCACTTTACAAATAATGTCCTCAGTGGAAACAATCCAATTCAACCTGGATGATATATGTCTGGGTGATATACTGTAGGTGAGGTACTTATCCAAATTAGCAAAAAAAGAATCTAAGCGTAAGTGTATGGAAATGTGAACTCCTCAGAGAATAAAGTTATTGCTAAGACCAGTGCCCTTTAACTGCAAAGTTTACTCCAGAGACGTGAGCTGAAACAACTTCCCAGCCTCCCAGTTGTTCAGTTTTGACACCTATAGACACCAATGTCTGCGTCTTACCCAGGCAGACGCATCTTATTTCATGGATCTGAAACTAGATCCATGAAAGTGCACTGGAGAACAGTGAGTCTGTGATTGTAACAGCTCCCTCAAGAAAAAGGCTTTAGGATCGTTTGTGTCCTGCGAGTATTCAAGACAAAGCTGATACATGAGGAAGTGTATATTTCACCACCCCAGAATTTTCATCTGCATGGAGATGAAACAGTCTGGCCTGAGATTGAGGAAACCCAGGAAGTGATTAGTTTATAGAGCGTGCATGAGTTATAGTCTTGTGGTTGTGCAGACGTGCCCGGCTCTTTGGCAGAGCGACGTGGGAACAGTGAACCTTTAATGCTGTGCGACTTTATGGCTCTTCATCATGTTTTGTTTGACACGTAGCAAAGTGAAGTAACCATTTCCCCTCACGGTCTGGTGTTACTCTCACACAGGCTGATGGATTTAGCAGATTGGAGTGATGCTTATATTTGCTCAGGAGAGGATTCTTTGAGTCAATTAACAAAGACATTTATCATCCTTCTATAATATGTATGTCAGGCGTTTATTGTCTCTTTAATAGGACAATAAAGAATCTTCCTTGTAGAACTTCCAAAAAGTATTCAGCATCTCCTTTTCAAGTAGAGACTAATTAATATCAATGGGTCAATAAAATACACAAGTATTGTATATTAAGAGGTTACTAAGTTATCAACAGTTAACATTATTAATCTACAGAGATACAACAGATACATCATTCAGGTTCCTTGAAACTCACAGTTATAACTTTTCCAGAAGAGAAACAAAAACTTAGTTCCCCATAATAGTTGAACTTGTATAGCTGCATCAAACATCATCAGCTAAGCATTGCCTCAGGCTTTGTAAACACAAATATTTTTTTCATTTTAAAACTGCATTTTTGCACAAAGAGAGATTTACATCCATTTAAGATACTTGAAAACTCACATTAATGATTCAAAATACGTGGGCATGTGTTTGCAGGAGTAAATATAAAGAAAACTTTCCACTTTGTTATTCATGGATAAGTTTCAAAAATTACTTTCAACCAAAAAAACAGCTTTTTTTTTAAACAAACTTTTTTTTGTCTGTGGATGGATCTGGTTTATGAAAGTTTACACATCAAGACTAATTTAACAAAGCAGGATGCAAAAAGTTGGGTATTGGGTCAATCTTTTCATATTTCAAGCTTTAAAATCACAAATATGTCAAAGTGAAACGGCGAGAAGCATTTTCACAAGTCATGAATACACTGTGATTGAAACTATCCAAAGTTACAACTAAAACAAGAAGTTAGAAGCAACAAGTAAACGTCTCTCCCCTTAATTTCTCTATTGTCATCAATTATTTAATGTAGTTGACAATAAATAACATCCATGCACCAGGTGAACTGATGTGAGAAACCAAACATAAAGCTTCCTTTTACATGGAGGAGTTTGCCCTCAGGCGTCTTTGCTCTTTTGTTTGAGTGCTCTGCTTGGGTTGTCTTAAAAAATCATGAGGGGTTTAATAACCCAAAGCTGTTTCAGTATTTTCTTGACGGATCTATCTGTCTTTCAGATCTGGATCTGAGTTACTCTGTCAGCCACTTCTTGTCCTGTCACTCTGCAGCCAACAGGAGACGACTCCACAAAGGAGGATCAGCCTGACGCAACAAGACTTAAATCATAGAAACTGACACTGCCAGTCAAAAACTGCAGAATTCTTGAAGACGTGAACGCTCCTCCTCCTGGAGAAGTAATACCTACAGCATCCTGTACTTTTAAGTGGTTTCCTAGTGGAGTGCCTGCAGGGCGGGGAGGTACCAGAGTGTTGACTGACGGGTGGTTTCAGCGGTTAAATGTGTGTCATATAGCTCTATGCTCAATCCCAGATGAGTGGAGCTTTTGTCTCACACACATCTCCCTTTCTCCACCCTTGGCCGCCCCCCCGACACAGCCGCTAACAAACAACTTAACACGCTGTGGAATGTGGTCCAAAGCAGAGGCAAAGGCAGAACAGGTCTTAATGAACCACTAACAGCCGCAGGACTCAGGGGCGCCAGCACCTCATATAACATCTACTATTATGATTATTATTATTATTATTATTATCATCATTCCCCCTTTGGCTCTATCATTGCTCAGATAGTCTGTTGCCAAAACAACAGCTTGTTATCTGAGGAGTGATCAGCATGTGCTAGCAGAAGGTTTGCCCCACTGACTTCTAACAACACATCGGGGTTAAGAGCTACAGGTGTGAGCATTCCTGTGCACACTGGGAGGGATGGAAAGAGCGGTCGGAAACAACCGCACCTTCGAGGCTCGAGATGCCTAAGATAAGGATTACTTGCGAACCAAAGGTCAGACAAAAAATAAACACAAAAAAACAACAACAATCTCAAAGCCATCTTCTTTATCCTTCAGCGCACACATAGCAGGCGTGCTGTTCTTTGATACAACCTCTGACAAGGATAATCCAGGACCTTGTTACACCTATTTAAGACTTAATTGCTACCTGTCACAGGGCAGGAATCTTCCCTCTTTTACAAGGCGCATAATAGCCCAGAGCGTCAGTCTTCATTGTGGTGCAACTCATCAACCTAAAAGGGTGGATACATTTTTTCTGGCAGATGAAAGATAAGATGGGGAACCATGTGAGTCGATGCAATCATATCGCGGCGTAGCTTGTGGTGAAATTCTTTGTGCATTTGAGGGCGGCGCTGCATTTCACCGTTTTGCCTCGAGCGCTATAGGAAGCCGAGTTGCAGCGAGCTCAAGCAGCAGCTTGACGAGAGGTGTCCGCTGGTGTTCTGAGCCGCCCCGCCTGCCAGGCACAGTGGAGGTGGTGTCACAGCCCCCGCCCTGTTTCACTCCCCTGTTCACCCGTAGAGTGACAGCGAGGGCGGCAAGCTCATCGCAGGCACATTTCAAAGGTGAGTGATTTATATGGCAGCTGTTCCCCAGTGTGCCCGTTCCTTGCGTTTAACAGCTGACAAACACATGCTTTTTTTTCTGTCACGCTCGCATTTATGGCCTCACAATTCTATTAGTGTGGCCTCCACCATACAGGGAAGTTTTTATGATGTGGTTACATCAGTCAATCAAGCTAGCTCGCTTCTTCAGCAATGCACGCAGGCAACAAAGACTTAAAGAGCGAACAGCTGCACCATTTCTCAAGGAAAAACTTTATTATTATTTTATTATTGTTTTACATTGTACTTTATGTAATTTTCTTTTTTATGTGAAAGCAGGCTCAGAAGTAGTTGTTTGATATTTGAGCCCTCTGCGTTAACCCACCTCAGCACACCGGCAGAGTGTCACCTTATTTCACGCTGACTCTGAAACAGTGCTGAGAATTTGCGAGGCAGTTAGTGGCCGTCATTAATAATGGCCTCGGTTGGGCTGACAGCTGCTGATTGGAATGAAGAGCTGCTCCATGGCAGACAGCTACAAATTTCCCTGACAGCCAGGTCTCCATTACTGGGCGTCAGCTGGCAAAACAGCAGTAATCAGAGAGGCAAAGAGGACAGAAAACATGCTTTCTCGCAACAGTGTTAGATAACATAAACACACAAACAAACAAGTACGTACACATATAACTCAATCTGCTGTTGCGACAGATACACTGCTCAAACAACTGCTGAACATCTGATGGGTTCATCGTTATGACCGGACAGGTGTCCTTTTCACTTTTTACACCTTCAGTGGAGATTGTCCCTGGACAATTCAGAGGATTCACATGTGTATTTATTAATAATTAAAACAGCCATTTTGGTGTGAGAGAAGCATGCTGTTAGGATCGAATTTCCTTTCTGACATCATGGTGAGAAAAACCTTTCCTCAACCCTTTCTGTGAAGTCATAAAATGCTGACACTAAATGTAGAATATTTTCAAAACATTTCCTCTAAAGCATTATTAGTCATGCTAGCAATTCTATTAGCATACAGAGAAAAACATGTACGCTCCTACTGACTTCAGTTTTTTTTTTAATTTAAAGCAACACCGTGTGATGTACTTTTGTGTTTTTGGTGAAATGTCACATCAACAATAACCCCCCCCCCCAAAAAAAAAAAAACATTAAACAAACTTGTTATTCCATGGATTTCTTTAATACTCAACATAATTACCACTTTGTGTAATCTGCTATTCTGATATATTAGACCACTGCTATGAAACACTGACTCGTGCTTTGGAGGTAGATCTGATCTCAGACTCTGCAGGAAAAAAAATCGAAACATATTCCTAAGCAGAAGCAAGTTTGTTCAATTTCATGTCAGCACGATTACTGGTGCCAAAATAAAAGGAAAAGAAATCAGCTGGGTCAATATTAAAAGACACAAATAGACAACTTGTATCAACTCGACCCAAATGCCTGCATCACCCTACCAAGGTTTCTTTCAGCTTTAAAAACCCACTTGTACATATCCCCTTAAGATATGGTGTGCTGCATATTATGTGATTATTGGACCCAGGTCTCATTGGTTAGAGTACTCAAGTAAAGTTAAACATAGGATTATGGACTTTCTCTTTCCTTAAGTTAAGTTTTTGGCTTGCCTGAAACAAAGATGTGAACCCCGTCTCCTGCTCTGCTTCTTCTGTGGAGCATTTCTTTCAGCATAAAAAACATCTTTACCAAAGTACATAAACCTGCCAGCAATTGTGTTTTCCATCTGAACATAAGTGTCAAAACAAATCTGCAATAATCATTCATTTTACTGGAAACAAAAATGTATTTTTTCATAGAGCCAAATGAAAGCAGGCCAGAGATGTTTTGTTTGGCAAACGGAAATACAGCAAAGAAGATAATGCATTTCTGCAGTAGATTTTGAATTTAATATCAATGAGCAAAAATCGAACCAGTTGTTACAGATCGAGTAATTCAGTCAGAAATAGAAATCTACATACCTTTCACATTGGTAAATATAGACACATGGTATCTCTCAGGCCTCACAGAGTGTTTTGCAAAACTAATGGATTCAGGCTGAGATCTACAAAATCATGCAGTGTCTAGATTTAAACACATACAGATTGCTACAGACAGGGAACATGTACGGGAATTTCAAGAAGCCAAAATTACGTCAAATTGGAGCTCCTAATACCTGATCCTGAAACTGTAGTTGTATGAGTGAGGAGGGCAGGCGCAGTGGGTTTTTTTTTTCAGTGGGAGGAGTAAAAGTGAGAGACTGTGGCCTTGAACAGTTTGATCCCTGTAATGACAGAGGGCTTTGGTAAGGGTCAATCTGTCAGCACTGTGCTCCCACTGATCCCTGCTGCTCCCTACTCTACTGCAAAGCATGTGAACGTGGTCATCCACACGCTGCAGAGAAATGTCCCCGATGTGTTCCCCTGTCCTACATGCAATATTATCTTCTGATCCGGGTGTTTTGGACTAATTGAGATATGAGGTAAACACAATTTAACACTGGTTTTATGGTCAGGTCATTAGCTCATTGTGGGGTCGAGAAAACGATTTAGGACATTTAATTGAAACCTCAACTCCGTCAGCCTAAAACCAGATGGTGTAGCACATTGAAATGAATCATTTCCCAAACTTCCCTCGTGATGTTGTTGTACACATAAACTCCTGTCCACACACACACACACACACACACACACACACGCACACACACTGTGGTAGGAGACAGGACAGATTAGGTATCAGAGCCTTATAACGCCTTATTTATTCAAGAGACTCAAATGCCTTATCTTATACCAACTGAAAAAACAAACACGCTCACAATGCACATCAATCCCCAGCATGCACATACAGTACACACACACACACACACACACACACACACACACACACACAGACTGCAGAGCTTTAACAGGAGGTGGCAGACGACCAAGAATGGGAGGCTTCATTTTATAGCTGCCTCTTCCTTGTCAGCTTTACTCCTCGCAGCAATAAAACACTCCATAATAAAAGGCGCTATCCCCGAGAAGCAGCAGGACTGCAGCTATAGATAATCCACTCAGCTCACACGGCCTCGCTCAGCGTTTGCATATCTCGCAGCGGAATTCATTTTGTAGGTTTACTTCAGCGTACTCTGGTTTTAAGCATTATGGAAGGCGCAGAGATATATGGCTTAGCTGCTGGATCATCATGAACAAAGCAATATTGTGACCTTAGCTACAAGTGGGAGAGCAAGCTGCTTAATTAGCACCTACTACATTATCTAAACAAGACCTTTAGAGAGAAGATAATTAAACCTCCAGATAAAAACTAATAAGGGAGAAAGGCTGGCGGGTAGTAAATTAGTATGTACACTATTGTTTTTCGACACACTATGGCATTCAAGATATCTAACACACTGAGGAGAAACTTTAGTGCGCCTCTATAAACCCAACAGTATGAAAAGAAAGGAATTAAAAATGAAATGTTATTCAAAGGGCATAACTCTTCACATCAGCTGCGCACGGTTTACTGAACACTCTCGCTCCCTTTAAATCATTCACTACAATTTATATCGTACTTGTAAATCCGCGGTCAAGGTTACTTGTTTGGAAGCGTAGCCGAAGCAGGCATGTGTCATTACAGCAAGCACAATTCACACAATATTTATGACACATGATGTCCCAACTGGAGCTACTTCCTGTCTGTCCCCTCCCCCTCAGAGGACTGGCTGCCTGCAGCTCCAGCAGCTTTTCTGTGAGACATCTGCTCATCTCCTCTGGGTGTAATGCTATACAGTCGCCCTCAGACAACACTGTTTATCTCCAGATTTATGGTGATATGATGTTTCGGGCTGAATCTATTGATAAATATCTGTTGATTATAGTGTAAATCTGGATCGATTAGTGGACTAGTTGCTATACACATTTTTTTGACATTTCATTAATTGGTAAAGTGTAAATTAACATTTTAAGTGGAATAGGAGAAATGTATTTTCCTGTCTATGATAAAAAAAACAACTAAAAAATATTTTAAGGTTTTAAATTGTTGTCCATGTGGGCTTTAGGAAATTGAAGTTAACATTGTTCCCTGTTTTATTTGCTATGCTAAAATGTTTACTACTAAATGGAAAAAAGAATGCACATCCCATTATTAAATAATTATCGACATAGCATAAATGTTATTCATAAACTAAAACAAATACAACTTACTATTTTTGCAAGATTAACCGAGAGGTCGAGCTTTTTAAATAAGATTCCGCAAACACAATCTCCATTTAAGAGCACCATTGGATTTTCAGTCATAAGGTTTGTTTCACATTTATTGTTATTCACTATGATTCAAATAGATCTAACACATGCTCATAGACTTTTTTTTTAAAGCTTAATAACCTTTTCTGTAGGATGACTTCCTTTGCAGTCTTCTTCTCTCCTGCCTTCGCCGGCACAACAGCATTCTTTTGCACATTACCACCACCTGTAGGTCACTTGAATGGTGTGAAGCCTGTTGTAAAGTATGACGTATATTTAACCAGTTCACAGAGTTCACAGCAGCACAATTGGCAGGTGTCACGTTGGATCATTGCAGTGAAACATCAAGGGCCAGTGGATTACTTGTTCTTTGACGAGGGCGGGGGTTAAAAACACCGTCAGTATAAATATCTGTACATTTGTTGCTGTATGATAATTATCTTTTTATATCCTAAATCATGGCATTTGGAGGCCTTGTTATTAAATGGTGAAGGAAGGTGTGGCATGTGGGAGCAGACTGAACAAGGCAGAAGCCCTGATTTAACGCAGTGTGAAACTGCTGTTAGTCATAGATCGCCATGACAGCAGCTCTCATTATTGCTACCTGGCTATGCATGGCATGGTTGTCAGAGCGACACAGACACAGGGGACGGACACACACGATCACCGCAAATCAACCGAGAAATGGGATGTCTGATCACTCTCAATTTTGATAGAAGCACAGAAATTCAGCTCTGGCAGTTCCACTTTATGGATGTTAATGGCAATGCAGATGCCTTATTAAGGTGCAAATTGAGAGGCAGACACATTCAGTCAAGTTTATTTTCCTGTTTTTGTTTGAGCACAAAGAATAAAGGGGAAATGATTCCTTAATTTCAACATGACAACACTAAAACTTGGGAGCTTTTGATAGAAAAAGTCCAAGTCCTTGGTTTTGGCACCCTCCAGCCACTCAAATCAGACCAGCCTCTCATCCCTGTGTCCTTCTGTCGAGTGCTGCTGGGCTGCCAGTTCTTCTCTCCCCCTCTGCTCTGTGCTGAGAGTGCTGAGGGCTCCAGGACTGCAGGTGCACAGCCTGTCTGCCCACTACAGGTGGGCCCCAGAGAAAAAGCTCACATCTCACCCTCCTCTTGGCTCATTAAAACCTTCAGCTGTTCCCCTGCCCCTCCTTTCTCCTCCAGCCTCATATGGCTGCTCACACCACGCTGATCACACCAATCAAGCTTTGATTTACTGTATTTACACCATCCTCATGTCCCCGTTGTGACTACAGGGAATCTGAGGAATGCCCTTCCCCCTCAATGCCCTCAGTACAGCCAGCATGCTTAAATGTGAGCCAATCAGTGGCAGTGGGGGGAGTGCCAAGCCACAGAGCACTTCTTCCCCTTGGCAACCTTTCCTGTGGTGGCTCTGATCACAGCGCAGTGTTAACAACACGTGACCTGGCCCCGCAGCCCGCAGTAATTGAGGTTACATCCCAGGCAATACCTTGATGAATAATTAAAAGGCCAGAAACAAAACTCTGAGTGACTTAGCCAGCGCCCTGGGGTCTAATAACGTGCTTGGACTGTATTAGGTAATCTATCCACTGGTGCCAGTTAGTGCCGCACTCACACACTCGTGCTGAAGCACACAACTGGGCCCGGATAAGGGCAACACAACAATATCAGTCATTGTCAGGGCAGAGTGCTGGGTATAGCTGCGGGAACAACATGAGGAATTATTTCAGGGCGAGCAGTGGGCACTTATCTTGACAGTCATGTGGAGAGAAATTGGAATTGCGGTAAAATTATGTCTAGCTTCATATGCTGTACAAGAACCCAATATAGTTCAAATATAGTACCCTCCAAATTAGATCAGACATGTGAAAAAAATACATTACTGTGGATGCTTTATGTCCATGTCAGTGTTTCACATGTGAATTAGGAACTACTCTGTAACCTTGACCGCACTGAAACCCGAGTATGGAAACACAAGCCCCATTTATAAGTTGCCTCTAAGCCTGCAAAGGTGATAAAGATGTACCTCCATACCAACACCAGCCGTTAAAGCCACCAGCGTCATTCACAGGGTAACAGAGGTCATTCACACTATGCTAAAATATGACTTGTTTTATGGGCTGCAACCCTGAGTATAAGATTAGAAACTACACGTCCAACTGAATCATTTCTGCAGAGACATTTCTGCTGACAAATCAGTGCAGAGGAAAAAGCTCAGGTGTAATCATAAATAATGGTTGTAAACTTATAAGCACCACAAAGACCAAAGGAACGCAGAACCAGAGAGGAAATAAATCCACACATCCACTGCCAAAAACTCCTAAAGAGGACACATTTTGTGAGCCAGTAAGTATAAAACAATTGTGGTATGGATGGCACCAAGCAGCACAAACATGTGCTGAAGAAGGACACATGGCCTTATTAATTTCAAGTCTAAATGACAGCTTTGTGAAGGGTGTATTCTGTTCATACGATGAACCAAACTGCTGTTTAAATGTTCTGTGGCTGCAGTGCAATATAAAGAACAGTGTGGCCCTTTCCTCTGACAAACCCTTGTGTGTCAGAGCTTCAGCAGTGAACAGAGGGGAGCTGCCAGTGCAGAATAATTAAGACCTCTGTGGAAGTGACAGGGTCACTAGGAGGTATGCAGCATTGCAAAGCTCCTCTCCTCAGCTGCTTCCTCCGTGAGCTGTCACGGCTGCTGCGTATTTATAGCAGCATGGCGCAGCACTCTCCTCTCCTCTCCCCTCCAGCTTCCCAGACAGATGTCACCTTCAAGCCAGCGTCTCTGGGGCTAAACACGATGCTTTCAGCGGCCTAACAAGCCACACACACACACACACACACACACACAGGCAATCAGCAGAACAACAGTAGTCTGAGGACAACATCAACGTCGCCTCATTCACCATGACTTCCTCAGGTGAGAAGGCAGCAGTCCGCCTCTCCCATTGGACTGGCCTTCTTTACATAACAGAGTAAACCAGAGCCAGTCAGGTACTGTTATTGTGCAGCATGATGTGCAGCATGAGGGCTCGAGGCAGGGGACACAATAACACACTCAGTCGGAGAGGAAAGGAACAATGTCTGCCACTCCAGAACAACACTTCATCCAGCAACAGAACCCCCAAAAACATATTCTTAATAATTTAATTCCATGCTGAACCTCTCGGGTGCAAGTATGAGACTTTTAATTTGATTCCATCAATAAATAACGTCTTTCAGTGCTTTCTAATCTTTGCACATTGTAAACAAGGCGAACATGTCCTCACGGCAGACAATAGAAAGATTCCCAAACTCATTTAAATTTCAACACAAAAGCATATTTATAGGAGAAAAACAAGAGGGGGGACAGTGGAATATTTTATGTGTGTTTGTGTATGTAAAATGTTGACTTTCTGTCTGTGCCTCAGATAAGAGACGAATGAGTGGCCGCAGTAATGTAAGCCCTGCTGACTGAATGTGTTGACATAGCTTTAATTCAGCTTGATACCAGACACCAGTAGTCTGTCTGAGCTTCTGAGCACAGGGGGTGTTAACCTCTCAGAGATTCTCAAAATACACAAACACCAAGCACCACTGGTCAGGAGGGATTAAAATAACTTTTCAGAGTGCCATGCTCGTATACTATCATTTCCACACTTGCCTTCGGTCAGCAATATAACGTATTCAAACATAGCAAAGCACTTGTGTAATGATGAGTAAGCCTTTTTTTTTAGTTTAATGATCTATTAGCAATGTGTTTGCAGATATGATTCTAATCCTTTTCCGCTAGGTACAATCGCTCTGCTCTGCTTATCAAAGGAGTAATAAAGTTCAATTACAGCATCCAAGCACATAAACATCTTGTACGGGCAGCAGATGCAATTTATGACCGTGGCTACGATTTGATCCTTTAACCTTACACAGATTGCTAATGTGTCAGACTATCTGCCCAGTAGTGTGTTCTCAAGGCTAGGATAACACGGCCTGAGCCCCTGGATGAAGTGCCGGTTACTGAATATCAGCATGTCTTGCAAGTCATAAGCCTGTCACTGCCAAAGTGGGCTTCTTTTACTGCGCCGGGGGCGATAATCAGCTGATGCTGGCTGTCAGTTGATGTGGCTACTGGAACAGACAGGGGACAGACTCAGAGGACACCAGATCGCCCTGCTGACAAGTATCCCTAACCCCAGCTGCTCCGGCGGCTCGTCTGTCATGTGGGAGGGGAGACGAGCTGACAGAGGGAGGTGGCAAGAGGACCCTGCTGAGAAGGCGGGAGTCTTATGAGAGCACAACATTTCAGCACCCATACATTGCTGTACTCTCCGCCCCTCTCAGCAGGTGATTCTCCTCTCCCTCACCAGCTGCAGTGCTTCACTAAACCCCCAGGAGAGCAGGTCAGCGGCTGGACGACAAGCCTCAGTGAGCATAGGCCGGAGATAAGCCAACAATCAGGTGCTACATTGTTTAGGAGTGTTAGCTCAGTTTAGACTGCTATTGTGAAATGTCACAGTACCCTTCAACATATGTGTGTCCTTCCATTTCATAGATATATATATATACACACACACACACACCATATAGTCACGTAACATAACCAGGTAGAATTATTTAGGTATAGTGTGTTCATTAACAAGGACATGTCATGGAAATTACAAGAGTTCCCTGGTCAAAATAGGAGACAAAATAAATTCATTACAGCGTAATAGCTTATCAAAGACATGCCACATCAAACTTTAAATAGAAATGTAATAAAAGCTTTTTCACAACACAAACAAATCTGCAGCATAATTAAACCAAAGAGCTGTCCAAGACAACGATGTAACACCAAGGTTTAACAGTAATTCAGGATTTTATAGTTCCATCAAAGATCAATACTTTACTTAAATACTTTTGAATCCACTGTTTTTATCTTACACCTTTAGTCAGTACGAGAATCCAACAAATAGAGATTCATGATTTTCTTTTTAATCCCTCAAAAATATATTTATGTAGTATGGAATTTTACTAGCCAGTGATCTCTGATGGACAAACTATGTGATACTGCTACTAAAATAGGAAATATTTTTCTACACTGCCTTCCTCTGTTACTTATCAGTCAATATACTGTCTGCATAAATACCTTTAATCACCATAAATCTTTTATTATCTAATGTTATCATGATATCAGTCATAACGTTGGGTTCTACTTTTATAATTGCAAATTAAAATTGTCAAATAATTTATTTTATTAACAGAAGCAACTCTGAGTACAAAAATCCACCTTTACCAACTTTTAAACTAAGGCCTTATAGTTTACCTGTTTTTAATAATGACAATGTTTGTAATAGAATAAAACTGAGAGTGACCACTCAGTATTCTTAAGGTTCATGATATTTTGGTGTTTTGTCAAATGTAAAGTGTAGCACATGTTTTTTAAAGCCCCTGAAAACCTGACTTAGAAACAAGCGTCCCTCAAGACTCCCTATCTGTTCACTTAGGTGGCACTTTTCATTTGGATTCAGCAAAATGAGAATATGTTGGGTAATGTTCCTGGCTCTAAATAACCCTGCTGCATCTTCAATTTAAATTTAGAATTGGGTCCTACTGCTTGGACAGCTATGCATTGCCTTGAAAAGTTCAGCACCATTAATTAGTGTAAACTTAACTGTGGCCCCTTATAGACGTGCTGTTCTCGTTGTGCGTTGACATGTTCAGATGATCCTACATCAACACACATGCGGCATGGTTCACCCGCCGACCGGGCATGACGACATGGGGCTGTGGGAGCATGCGATACGCACGGTTTAGGTGGGGGGGTTGTTGACCCCTTTGGGTTTTGATTGGCAGATAAATGGCTCAACTGGAATCTTCTTTCCGAGGAATGTGCTTGTGTCTTTCAGAGCAAAGAGCAGCTGGCAGGAGGAAAGACAGAAGATCAAGTCAGCTTTAAGTGTTAGAATAAGATCCTCACAGCTCTGCCTGCCATTTAACAGCACACCAGACTGTCTCACTTTAGAAGCTCATGAGCAAACCAAGGACTTGTTATTGCATTGCAGAGGGATTGCACTGCTCATGAACAAGGCGGCCTTGATTCACTCACACCCAACACCTATAGACCTGCTGAAGAGAAGCCTCTCATTGACACACAATGAGGAAATGAAACGTGTTGTTACATGAGTAAACTCTTAACATCAGAGATCATTGACATAGTGGGGCATTTAAATGATATGTCTTATTTTGGCTCCATGTGTGAATTCAATGCTGAGCTGCAGAGACACACACACACACACACACACACACATACACACTCACACATTCCTCCAGTCCCTGCCAATTGCAAGTGTTGAGGTGTTGAGTGTTGATGTATGCATATCCTCTCACATAAGGCAGTTAAATTAGCAGTGAAGAGGCCTTAAGAGCTGTGCTCTCAGGCTGTCACTGCCTCACGCAGAATGAATTAACACTCACACCACCACCGATTTAATAAAAAAGTCATTTAGGGAAGGTTTAGATAATTCAAAATGGCACTCCGACATATTAACACCTCTGCATTTCAACTTACAGTAGCATTCTCTTCCTTACAAGGAAAGAGGTGTAACTTAAGTGTCCCTCCTGTGGTCCGTGACCTTGATCCCTCTTTATATGGTCAGACAGCACTGACAGTTCTCATCATGTCAAAATATCCAATGACGACTGGAGAGAATTTGCCTTAGTGATGAATATGTAAATTCTTTGGTCAGATGATTGTCAACTGTAGAGTCAAATGTATCCATGAATAAACACTTTTACCTCGAAACCCCCAAACTTTCCTTTAACCCTAATCTATCACCTCAGTTATCCTGCGTGATTAATCATGGGCCTTAAATAACCACCGCAGGCTTGATTAATCGAAAGGGGTAAGGTGTTGAGATCTGGCCCTACAGTGAATGTGCAGAGCCAGCACACGCCTCGTTCTTCTGTGGCCGCTGCCATCTGTCTCCCAGTGGGAGTTGTTCCTCCATAGCGCCCCTCACGACTGTGCAGCTACATTACTAACACATTTCTGACAAAAATAACACCGATTTCCTTTTGCCCCCAGAAGCCCTGCATCATGGACACTTAGACCGTTTGGAACAAAGCTAAAATGACAACATAATGCTTCTGAAACACTTAGCTTCCTTAGGTCATCGACATGGTTATGCAGCAATGCAATACATTTTACAAAGTGCAGGAAATGAAACATTACCTGAGCCAGCACATGACAACTGGCCTGCCCAATGAGAGCTGTGAGAGTTGCAGAGAAGTGTGCTAATGGTTCCTCCTGGGCAGCAGCTCTGATAGCAGACAGACAGGGCAGACAGGTGGCATGCCTTTAGCCATGGTAAAATCTTTGCCTCACCTCTCTCCAAGCAGCAGTAAATGTGAACTAATACTGGTCGACTTTCACTCTGAAGGTGAGACAAGAAAGTGCTCCCTGGAGGAGCTGAGAGGAATCATGTCTGTGGTGTGTCTCTGTGTGTATGTGTTTGATGTAGAGGATGTCTGCAGACATCGCAAATCCAAGTCAGCCCAGCAGTAACAAAGGCAGACCTAGGTTATTAGAGTCTCTAAGTCTTTAAAGGAGCAATATGTAACTCTGACATGTAAGCATTTAAGATTGGTACTGCATACCAAAACACCTAAGTTTGGTAAGTTTCCTCAGTTGGTCAGGTTTTTGTTTGGGTTCTTCTACTGTTGGGGTTTTCTTGTTGTTGGTTTGGTGTGTCATCAGTGGGTTGCTCTGCGTTTTTTTTTTTTTGTTTGTGGTTTGGATTCTTATGCTTTTTTTGTCAAATCACTTCGTCGACCCTTGTTTTTAAAAGTGCTACAAATAAAGTCATTATTAGTATTAACTTTTAACTAGGTTGCTGATTCATTGTCCTGGGTCTGCAGTTGACTTTCAGATGGATGGTATCTGTACTGCAGGTGTCTGAGGTTATTGTTCAAGTGCATATGTGTTGCAGATGGGTGTTTGCGACATTGTTTGTTGTGACACATTATTATGGGGCAGAATCTACCTACATCCGCCTGTCATGTGTTGAATGTCTGTGAGTTACCAGTCATGTAAAATCTAACATAAAATCTACAGCAACATTCTGATACACTACGCGACACATTTGCTCCAATTGTTTAATAATTACAGGAGGGCATTAATGTATCAAAGGATAACCAAGAAAACAAACATGAGCCAATGTTCAGGGTTTTCTCTGGTGCATACTGGTGCATTCATTATGTGGTAATCAATTTGCATGTATAAGATCATAAAGGAAAAAAAACAACCTATAGTATTATATCACATTGGCATTTGATCCTCAGCACTATAAACTACACTTTAAGTGAACACCTTTTAGCCCTGGTGTCTTTGTTCTTTGGTGATATAAAGCTTTATAATTAACAATTGTAAATCCATGATTTTCAGGTGACTTTAATGTCAAGATTTACAATAACCGGTAGTATCTGCTCTATCATTTCTGCCACAAATCACAAATCATGTAAGCTAGTTAAGACATGACATCAAATCACTGAACTCTTGCTGTTTTGGTTTCAATACAGTCTATAAATAACAGACTGATGAGAGTGGACAACAAAGCCTGCGGCGCTGATCTTGCTAAAGGCAGTATTAATGATTGAATTCATATCACGAACATAACAACCAAGAATAGCCCATCAGCTCGATAAATAGGTTTGTATTTAAAGTATGACTTGTTTCACACTGGACTTATACCTCCCTGTATTGTTGGTGTGCTACATTTTCCACCCTTCTGATAATGACCCTACATACTGACCTAATGATATCATAAACCCTGCAGTTTAATGTTGCTATTAATGTGAAGAGAGCTTTTGCGGACCTGTTATTTTAATTACCCACTGATGAAATGTGACAGAGCTACTCCTGGGCTAGATGGCAGTGCGTTATTACCACTGCCTTTCACATTTGAAAATAGTAAACCAACGGTGAAATAATGTCGTTAAAGATTCCCCTCTCTCTGTCTCTCTCACAACAGTTGCCATTTTGTCTTTTCTGCAAGTCTAATCCTTAAAGGTAGGCTATAACAAGGCTATTTATTCCCATCCTCACAAACTTGGACGAGGTTGATTTTATTTTCTGTCTTATCATTGGTTCCTCCTAACACAAGTTACGAGAGGAGCTGAGCTGATACATAACTTGCCATTCATACCGCTGAGAACAACTTAATTACTGTCAGAAAGGCAGATATATAATCCATATTCAAAAATGCTTGACAAACTACTTTAGCAAGATATAGATTTGACTTATGTGTAGTTTTAATTACTGGACAAACAGAACAAGGACTGTGGTGCTAATGATGTCCCATAATCATTCTCTGATACAGACATTTGGTCGCTGTTAAAATTAGAACGGTACAATCTTCCTAGCATAGATGTGATATTTTCTAAATCTTCCCACTGCTCTAATCTTATCATTGCATAGATTCAGAGTTCTGCAGCTCAGCACAGTTTTATTGGTCAGTGTCTTATTTTCCACTGCAGGGGGTGGGGGAGAGGGGGGGGGGAGAGGGGAGGGAGTGAGAGGCACACTCTGTTAATTGGACATCGAGTGAGCCGAACAATAAGCTATGCATGGTGAGATGTGCCTCGGAGAGCCGGGGTAAGGATTTGGAAGAAGAGGAATTATAATTGGCCGTAAGATGAGGAGCTCAAGCCAGCTGTACACGCTCAAACTGTGACATTGGACTCTTATTCCCCTCTTCTCCGTGAAAATGAGCTCAAGATTCAGAGCCTCGGGAGACATAATACATGTCACAGCCTACAATAATGGTTAATTTGAAATCATGTAGCACCCCTCTCTCTTGCTGCCTCCCCGTCTCCCCCTTTTCTATTCCACTTCCTCTCTCTCTCTCCCACTCTCCCTTTCTCGCTCGCTCCCTGAAATAACCCATTCATCCTAAAAATGGTTTTCATCGTTTTATGCCTCCACCCCCAGCCCACCCCCATACGCCATTAGTCCCATCCCTCCATGCTCTAACGACCAAATGCATTTCCTAGATTTTCTCTATAGCAACCCTTGTTATCCTGGAGCTAATGTTTTAAATTCAATTGCAACAATCCATATCCAGGCCAATTTACTGTCTCCTTTTTAAAAGCGGCCCTCCCAACACAAGCTTTAGAGAAGCGCGTCTGTGGAGCGGAGATAAAAAAGCAGACTGGCTCAACATACAAGCATCCCCAATCCCCAATACAACACTCCTGTTTGTTGCTAATATATTCACACAGAATGTCTTGACAATAGACAGCCGCCTCCTCCACATTTATAAAACACTAAAGCAAATGGACTCAAAATATACATGCTTTCATAAATGCCCCCCCTACCACCCACTACACCCCACCCACTACACCCCACCCACCCCACCCCCCGTGACCTGTGTTGCTCTCTTTCCAGCTGTAGGCAAACTGCAGCAGTGGCTATTAATGTTTCACAACATAGTGGATCTGTGTCTTCGTCTCTCTCTTTTTTTTTTTTTTTTTTTCAAGGGCACACAGCCAGAGGGAGCGTGGGAGGGGTTTGGTGGAGGGTTGGGTGTTCAGACACAGACAATATTTCCCCCATCTCTTGTGCCTCAATGCTTCACTGCTCGCCAGACTCAATCACATGTGCGGTGTGCTTTCATGAATTAATAACAGGCACTTTGGAGGCCTGGCAGGAACACAGTGACCACACGCTGATGGAAGTTTAATGAGCAGCACGGGGACCGCGTCGTCATGGCATTGGCGGGTCTCTCGGCGCACTAGGCCATGTCCCCGACCCCTCCCCACAGAGCCACAGTGTTTGGGCTCTCATTACCTAGATAAATATATCTGCCCTCTGGATCAGCCCACAGGCCCTGCTTCCTCCTCCTCCTCCACTCTAGAGATGCTATCACGGCCCTGATTACACTGCTGTGCCCTTGGGACAATGGCTGGGCTGGAATCACAAGCACACAAACATCAGTCTCAATTCATTCCTCTGCTAAATATCAGGCCTTATAGAAAGAACAGCAGCAGCTCGACCACATCATGACACGGGTTCAGGATTGTACGAGCAGGGATCACTGTGACTGGAGTAAAGTTCAATGGTGTTTCCAATAGGCAATTATCTCAATCGGATCACATTTGGATTCAGGCAGCAGCGCGGGGTAATTACCGAGGTCAGCGGCTAAGAGTGTACCCCTCCTCCTCTTTCACAGTGTCTATCCGCCTCTCCTTCCTCTTTGCTATCCAAGCTCTCTGGGGACAACCCTACTGATGAGTCTCTGAGATGCAACACGCTCATTGATTTAAGACCCGCCACAGGCATTGATTTGCAATGGCTGAGGTACCAGCCACCCTGCCTGTCTTAATGACTAGATCAAATGCATCACACCTTCTCGACTGGCCGGTCCAATACTGACTACATTCAGACCAAAATCACACAGCTAATACCCTTTCAGCCTCAGGAGTTTATTCTCTGCACCGTCTTCAGTAAAATCCATAAGAAGTGATTTGATCATTGATGTAAACAATGAAAGCTACAAGAAAACAGCTCAAAACCAAAATAATCAAGTCAACTTAATACCTCTGCTCAAATTGTACTCAAGCAGAAATCAGAAGGCTACTTTCTAACGCTACACCCTAATAGAGGAAAATTTCATACTTTAGGGCTTGAGGATTTTTTTTTACCATGAAGCTAGCAAATCTTTCACCCTTTAGAAATCATTTGGTTATTTGGTAGGGCTGTAGTAATACCTCACAAAACAAAAAAAACATTGCTACAAATAAGGGACAATTTAAATCTATGAGTCCAAAAAATATAGTTATATAATTTAAACAGGGGAAAATGCATTGTTTTATTAGTAATAATACAACCTCAAAATTAAAAAAAGTAGAATTTATATTTATAAACAAAAATAACAAGGAGGATATTTTGCATTTTTATTTTCAGCAAATTGAAATACATTTTAAATTAGGTGTTCATCTCATTTCTCTATAGAAATTAGAACATTTTAGAAGACTGATAAACCTAAAGTACCATAGTTGATTGAGTGTATTGTTATATCTCTTTTTGGTATAAATTAGGAACAGTATAGAATGATAATGTTTTCTAATAAAAATCTTTAAATCATGTGCTGGTGATACAGTTTGTGCACGAGCCCCATGTATGGAGGCTGTAGTCCTCCAAGTGGGCGGCCCAGGTTCAAATCCCACCTGTGGCTCCTTTCCCGCAAGTCATTCCTCACTCTCTCTCTCCCTGATTTTCGACTCTATCTGCTGTCCTATCTTTCCATTAAAGGCACAAAAGACCCCAAAAAATCTTAAAAAAAAAAAAATCTTTAAATCTTGAAAAAAGATAACAGCGAATCTTCAAAATTGAAGAACTTGAAGAGCTTTCCACATTTCTCTTGAAAAAGACCGAGTAATCCATTAAATAAGAAACGCAGATATTGATGTTGATGAGTCATTTTAGTAAATTAACTTGTGATGCACAAAACTACATTCATTTCAGAGTTATAAACACTTAATAAACATGGGCTCCTGTAAGGCTGTAATGTGTAGTTCCTTGTAAAAACCTTACACCTACACTTATACAGCCAATGATGCAACTTGACCACCGACTGTTTGGGTTGGAGATTCTGGTTTGCTATGCTAGTGGCTAATGTACCCTCAAATGGCAACAGACTCCAGTTGTCTTTAGCCAAAAGGGCTGACTCAATTGACATAAACTTGAGGCAATTTAGTGAGGCCTCTCTATGGAGCCAGAGGGACTTCCTACAACTTTTTTCACATACCCAATATTAATTCTCAAGACCTATAAACAGACGTTGCTGTTGAGGGGAAGCTCCCCTTCATTTGCTCCTATAACATATCAATCAAATATCATAATCAAAAGCCAGTGATCAACTTCCACACTTTATTACATTTACGATGACAACACTTCCTGGATTTCAATCCTGCAATTTCACTTGTATTCAAATACCTTGAAACTGGTTACAGCTACTTTGAGCATAACAAACCTTCTTAATACATCTTTTTGCCCATAACAGGCCATGCCCAATGCACATTAATATATCATAGTGGTGTGTAGTTGCAATTTGTATTCAAAGAGAAACTGATGGCTTTGCAGACAGATGTAATATGCACTTGTAATGAAATGGAGGGGCCTCCTTGAATTCCCCGATGTGGAGGGGTCTCTTCGTTTTCTTGCCTCTTGCACCTCTTGCTCTCATGTTTATATAACAGTATAGTCTCAATCATTCTCTCCAGCTGGTTGAAGGTTACCAGGGGCAAGAGGGGTAACAAATGGGCTCTGCGCACCATCTGAGAGCTAGCAAGCTGAAGGCTGGATAATGGCCTGTCATAATGGACAATATAGGCAGAACCCTCCTGAGACCAGGAAACCAAAGAACAAGTAGGCTGAATTATTCATGGTTACCATGGCGGCCCGCACAGCTGCATTACATTAGGCTCTTCATTAGCCGTGGCGTATTCTACAAAAAGCTTGAAACTAAAATATGACCAATATTTCCCATTGAGGGAAGACATTATCATAAGCTCTCAAGGGGTTTTATTCGTGCTTAAATGTGCCTGAGTGCTGACCTTCCTCACCACAGTAATAATGTGGTGGGGATTAAAATGTGATTCCATCCACGACAAGAGCTTCTCATGCTTATTCTAATGATGGGTGCACTGTGACAGCTCGGCTCGCCTGACACTGCAGTCATTTCCCACTAATAAGACACTTAACACAGGGCCTCTCGCTCCTCTCCTCACTCTGAATACTGCAATGAGGCAGACACAAGTAGGAAAGAAATTTGCACTCTGGGTTGTATTTGCTTTTTCACCTACATGTACAAATCCATCTGTCACTCATACTACACTCAGGAGATAATATGGATATACCACATAGCACTTATATTGCAAAAGCTTGTATGCTTTCTTTAATCATACATGGAGGATCATTTTTAACGTGAATTAGTTAAGAAACAAGTTGAGAAAAAAGTATTCCAAATTTGCAAATGTAATAAGCAATCTATTTCAATACAGGGATTTAGTTCAACATGCAGTTAACACATTTAGAAACTGAAAGCTTCTGAGCAAATTGTCTTAACTCTGTCGCCAGATGACATTTATTGACTCATTGTTGTTATCTATACTTATCTGTGTAAATCCATTGCTTGCTAATGGAGCAGCACTATCAGTGTACATCATTTAAAAATGGTATGATTGACTTTTCAAAAAAAGTGTGAGGAAAATATATGATTCAGTATTTCTTTCTACAAAAGACACAGAAACGTTCGACATGTAATTCATAAGGATTTGACCATGATTACGTGATGGAGTCTCAGCTTTCGATGAAAAGCTCATTTGTTTCCAGCAGTTCTGGATAGAAATCTCAAATATTCATAAAATGATGATAAGCTCAAAATTTCAGTGTCTGACCTTAAAACAAGAAAGATATTCAAAGGGATTGTCTGTGGTTCTTTTGAATATTGTATTGCATCTTCAAAAGAAATCAGATGCCACAAGTATGTTTGAACAACCCCGCTATGATTGCTGCAACTTTCCTCATGTTACATCTGTTGAATAACATTTTTTATGTAAAAATAGGAGATTGAAAACTTTTCTGTAAGTATTAAAGTCACACTCACAGCTATGCACTTAGAAGCAAGCCTTAAGACCCTAATGGCCGCCTAGCTAGCAGTCAGGATTCTCATGTGCAACTCAGTTTTGAGCTAAACGCTAACGTGGGAATGCCTACATGCTAATTATGTCGATGATGACAATCTAATGTGAAGCCTTTCAGACTAGCCTTTTAACATGCTAATGATAAGCGCTACCATATATTTTGCAGGTATTCGGTCATAAAAATGTAGATATTGACCTGTTGAAAAGGTCATGAATGGCTATAAATTATATAACATCAATTATCTTCTTGAGATTGAGATATTTCTGGCTGAGGGAAAGGACCAACCTGACAATTTGTAATTTGAAAATGCTGCTGCTAACGAAACCACAATTGACTTACATTATTATTTATTTTGGAAAGAGGCTTTGATTTAAAAGAAAAACGACTTCAGTAAAGCAAAACTTGATTTTACCATACAAGTAACTCAGACAGCTGTACTGATTGGCTACAGCTAAAAAATGATGTTGTTGTTGTGTGATCAGCCTGCACTTCACTTTTCACCTGCTGAAACAAAGTAGAGATGTACGCAGTAGCTTGTCAGTGTTGTGGCCATTTCTGTCATCTACTGTTTCACAGACACTGCATCATTTATTCATAGAGGGCAGTCTGTACGAACAGGATGGCTCGTGTTGGCCACTGTACCTCTACACCTGCAGCTCAGGGCCAGCGAACAGTCAGGCAGACAGTCGTTGGCAGTTCCTAGACGGTCAAAGTAACCTGTCAGGTGGATCTGATTTAGCAGAAAAATTGTATTTTACAGCCACGTAGTTTAAGCAGCTGGTGAGATAACAAATCATGTTTAAATTATTCCTTAAAATGACCCAGATACATGTTAACACACACACACACGCGCATGCACGCAAACACACACACACACACACACACACACACACACACACACACACACACACACACACACACACATCCAATCCGCCTCAAACAGATGCCACACAAATGTTTTATGCAGCAATTAAAGCATGCATGACCTTTCATACATGAACAAATGCACACAGAAAACAATCCACACACACACACGCACGCACGCACGCACACACACACACACACACACACATAAACAGTTAAAGATCCATTTGCAAGTGAAGCAAAATGATTAGCACTGCTGAAACATGAGCAGTTATTAAAAAGTCAATACATTGTCATTATAAGTGAAGACTGTTCCCTCAGAGTGAAGATATTGATCCATTCATGTGCTTACTGGTCATCGACCCAGCCAGTAATTTGCTCCCAAACAGATTTAAGATATGAGGTTTCTTTTCCACAATGGCCTCTATCTCTGTTAACATTTACTTCAAACTAGGGGCTCACACACTGAAAATGTTTAGAGAAGTTTAAAACATGTCAAAGGCCACATGACAACCAACTTATCATGTTTTTATAAAGGAAAGCCTCATTTTCACTTTATTTAATTCATCACCACTATGTCCATGTAATGGCTCTCTCTCTCTCTCTCTCTCTCTCTCTCTCTATGTGTATATATATATATATATATATATATATATATATATATACTTAAATATGGTCTACCGCCATTCTCCCACTGTGAAAGATTACAGTACAGTTGTAAAGAATAAGCTTCCTTCAATATCTTGTGAATTATGATAATAGGGCTGACAAGTGTTTAAAGCTTTGTTAGCAAAATGTGTTCAGTAAAAAGAAAAAGTTTATTTATGGGGTCAAGTTATACTTTTTAGTCCCTCATCCAGAGGAATTTTGTCTCATGCTTTCCTGAATTTCTTCAAATGTTTAATTTTCCTGGCCATATTTTATCCTTACTAATAAACAACTCAAAGCATCGGAGGGCTTGTATATTATCCATAGACTTTTTTTACATAACATTTTTTGCTACTATTGTTAAGTACAAAGATGATACTCACTTAAAAAAGGCTGCAACTTTTTTTTTTTTTTAAACTTGTTACTATCTTGAAACTCAATGAGATCAAAGTTGAATTTTCCCCACAGTGATGTGTGATCAGAAAAAGGAAAGGTACTTTGTGAGGAGAACAACAGTTGTGCTGTCTTACCAAACTCAAGGCACTGAAAGCTCCTGAGGTGTTTGATCAAACAGCGCTCTCTGCAAATCAAAGCAAAGAGATTATCTGTGGACTTCCACCTGATGTGCTTTCACTCAGCCTTTGTGACAGGCCTGTTTGTCTCAGAAACAATGCATTATTTAATTGGATATTATTCAGAGGTAATTCAAATGCAGACCTTGTCATAAGAGACCTTGAAGATTTATGTTTGCTTAATCCTTTGAATTTGTGTATGCTGTGTGATTCAGCAATGCACTGGAGCAAAACCCAATCATTTGAAAAGAAAGAAAAAAAATGCTCTCTTTAATATTCATAATCCCTTTTGAACTGTAAACTCCATCTGTAGTTAAAAGTGATGACTCGTTCAAAGCATAATCTTAATCCTTTTTTTACGCAGCTTAGTTCTGAAACCAAAGGGAACTGAGAGGGAAATTGAAAGCTGCCATCAATGCAATAAAGCAGAATCAAACACGGGCAGAAGGGCACAATCTAACTCTCATACAAGGGCACCAACACTGTTCATCTGTGAACCTCACTGAGAAGAAAAGGATGAAATAAACAAGCCGGGAAAAAACACAATCCAGGACCTCTCCCTTGTAAAGCTAGATCAATTAGAATTGGGAATAATGTAAGAATGGGACAAGTATAAAACATAAAAAAAATCTAGAAGCAGGTCATTATACTCTTTTTTTCTCCTCAGTTCAATTTTGCTGTTCCATACTGAGTGTGTGTGTTTCAAATTTAGACTACTGTGCCATTTAGTTGGGCTGAAATACAACACTTCATCACTTGGAACCAGTCACAGTAAAAGTGTAATTCAGCCATGATGAGGGTAAGGTTAACACATTTCAAATTATTATGTAATGTATTGGTTTATGAACTGGATCAAATGTAAACGGTTAGGAAATGATGAACTAAGATGAAGTCGGTTTATTAATCATGTTTTGTTTACATTTAAGTAGTGCACATGGTGTGTAGGGGGCTGTGCTGCTATTGGTTGTATACCTCTTGAGTGTTAATATTTTGAGGGGTGGTTCATGTTAACGGTGCTGTTTGATATTGCTGAATGACATACTGGAACATTTGGTTGATTTTCAGTTAATGTGTCTGAATAACTCCATGTGGGATGGGTCATGCAAACGATCACACACGCAAATAAAACATTCATTCATTCATACACATCCCTAATCTATAACACAATCATGGTAAACTTGGCCACAGTTTTCCTCAGACCTTGTCCATTACTTTTTTGTTTGCAGCTTTACTATAACAATATTTATTTTCCATTATCCTTCCATAAATGTTACACCTTTGCGGTTTCCACATTCTGACAGAATTATAGCGATGGTGGCATTAATATATTTCTAATGCTCTTGTGATCAGAACACACAAACTATTGTCTGACATTAAAAAAGTAATGACTCATCTAGTCGAGAACACAATGTTGTTTCGTCTCATTGTGAGTAATTTGAAAGACACCCAGAGTCTCTGCAGAGACATTTAGAAGATCTGAAACATTTTGTTGACCTTATCTGTGTCTGTTTTCGCTTCGCTCAGTGACGATGAACGGAGCACTGGGAGTTATGGATGAGTTAATTAGCAGTGAGAGCCCATCTCATTAGACAGTGAATGGCATCAATGCTGAGTGTAACATGCTGTCAGAGCTCCGATGGCACATTCCTCTACAGACCTGCTGCAGCAGATCTCCATGTTGATGTCTCTTTATAGATGGTGACCTCATACGTTTCTCTACAGCACTCAAACCTTTTCTGCATCTACAATTGCAAATGCCTAGAAAATATTTTGCTTCCTTTTCTCCTACTAGATCACATTTTAGCAGACGATATCATAGGACCAGAAACTATCAAAAAGGCACAGAAATGCAATAAGAATAGAAATGCAGAAGGAAACGTAACTTAAAGTTAGTAAAACAACTTCAGAAACTTAAGTTTAACTACATGAAATACAGCCTACAAATCCATAACTGATGTAAAAGTAAGAGCACTTATCAGATTTCTAACCTTGTGTCCGTTACACCCTTGCAATGTAAGAACCCGTGAACCAGCAAGCAAGTCCTCCTTAAAACAATAACAATATTTGAGCAAGGACTTCTAGCAGAATAAGGCATTAAACACAAATTCCTTGGAAGTATTGGGTCATAAGCTAAGCCTTATATCCTTTTACTAAGTTATCTAAGAGATATCTTAACTTTGAAGGGTCCTTTATCTCCTCTGAATTGTGCACCACTAGAGAGAATATTTCCAGCAAAGCAAAACTGATCAGCAATGCTAAACTTTCTTAGCCCTTCTTCTTCTTCATTCAACAAAAAGTTGATGTAGAAAGAGGCATGAGTCCCACAATAAACAGGTTCAGGTTTCTTTTAAAAAGATAAAATGATGTATTTGGCAAAACCATCTTTTTTTTTACCTTGTTCAATGATGGAAATTGTGAAACATAGAATAAACTTTTAACATCATGTGTTCAAAGTTATTTCAAAGTCACGCCTGTGTAAACAATTTCTTGTCTTTGTACTGCTGGGGTTTTTGTTTCAAACATTTTGTGTTAAAAGTGAAAATGTTGCAGTCATTCCCGATTTGAACTAAATTATACACTTTCAATGACTTCCAACCACATTTTGAACTCTATTGTTTCATTGCACTAAATCACAGTCTGGTTTAATCATATGATTAAAGGTTTGGAAAATTCATTCAAAACATACTTAGAAAAAAAATTCTGTCACTTTTCACTTGTCAGTTATAGAATTTTATAAAAAAAAAAAGTCAATTCTGATGATCTCTTTTTTTTTTTTAACTTACCAATGACTCAGTCATTATAATGATGCATGTATCTTTACCACAAAAGTCTGCTCATTTTGAATATTCTCATTTAATGTGACTTCATAGATTCCTGCCTGAATTGACTGATATCAGATGCAAAGTGTCACCAATTTAGTAACTAATTAAGGTCGATGTTTCCATGGAGCAGGTGGGAATCCCTCCTCTTCCACGCTGGTCATCTATATCAGACACAAAAAGCAACCCTGCATAACCCCACAGGCACATAAACAAGGCACCTTTCAAACCATATGCAAGACTTTGAAAATGAAAGACTGGCAATTGGACATTACATTTCTTATTTTCTATTTAGGAAACCACAGGAGCTTTCTACATGTTCATCAAATACGGGCCATTTCACAAATCATCCCCCCTAGCAGGCCTAATGTCTTGTGCATATTCATGGGTTTTTCACATTTCCAATCAAAGTGGCTGGCGGGTCTCTGGTGTGAGCTGCGCCTCTCACTTCTCTATGAATCATTCATGGTGTTTAGCTCACAGTTGTTTGGGTGCATCTGGCTCGGGGAGGTATGGGGTTGGCCAAATGGAGAGGCCACATGGCGGCTCCAGATGTTTCACTTTTGTATATGCACAGCTCATCAGAAACAACAAGCACTGCCACCCTGGAGTCTCTGCCATCTGGGAGAGACCAGACAACAGCTTCTCGTGCTCCCTGGTGAATTATTGTCGGGCTCCTTTGAAAAGACAGTTGAGTTACATTAGCTTCATTCAGCGGTTATAAGTACAGGAGAGGCTTGTCTAGAAAAAAATGGGCAGAAGGCAGCTAATTAGAAGACTGTTCTTCAGTCCTCAAGTGCTCTTAACCAAAACACCAAATACCTGACAGAGTAAATAGGGTAAAGCTGGTTGACTTTGCTTCTTGAGAATATGAAAATAAAGATTTACAATGCTTCTCTATCTCTAACTTGTCTTTAGGTGGTCATTGAAATGCATCACTAAATCAATCCAAGTGATGAGAGAAATATTTCAGAGCTGCAGTTCACTTTTCACACAAAGTTTTTGAATATCTGTCAGATCACATTACTCTGAGTGCTGTGTGCCATGCTCTCTGCAGGCTCTTTGTGTCCAGCCCCCCTGCACACATCACACCCATCCCCAGATCCCTGCCACTCTCAGTAAAATCATTATTTAGTCCTTTTGTAAGCAAGCAGTGTCCCAGATCACAAATTAATCTTTCATATGTTTCCAAGATCTAGCCTTCTGTAATCCCATCTGTATGAGACACAACAAAGCGCAGCCAGCGAGCGCCCATGAATTATTCATTCATTTCTCATGAAAGCCTTTCGTTATGTCTGTCATGTTTCACTCTTGCAAGGAAAATCCATTGATCCTTGCCTTTTTCTCTGACAACAAGAACAAACAAGCCACATCACATGGCCATGCGTTTTCTCACACTCCGACAAAAAGATCTGATAACATCGCACCGGCAATAAAGCAATGTATAATATGCATATGTGCATGATGTGCACACACATTACAAACGCTCACTCACACACACTGTATGCACATCACATTAAACACATCTCCATGCTCTTAACTAATAGCTGCAAGTGCGACCGCAGGGGAAATGTTTGAACTAGAGCTCGGCAAGGCGCCGTGGATTAAGTCACACGTGCCTTGCCAGTAATCATTTATCTCCAATAGCATTATAATATAACGGGCATGTCTTCTTTTTGACAAGTTGCCGTCATAATTCAGAGCAACAGAGCAGAGAAAACAGCATAGTTAACAAGAAAAGGCTTTAAATCACAAGCACGGAGTACATTTCTTGTGAAATATTAATGTGGAAAGTATGTTTGTGTACAAGGAACAAAGGGCAGAGTGTTGTACATCAATGGACTGACAGTGCTGCGGGCTCTGCTTACTTCAGCCATGGCACGTTGTGTATGTATGGGAGGGTTGGTGCATTGTGGGGAGGGGGGGGGGGGGTCATTTATAATATATAGGCCTGCTGGGGCGTGAGGTGTTGGGTCTGCTCAGGTTAGTGTGCACAGCTCTGTGTGGCTGCTTTTTTTTTTACCTCGCTGGCAGCACTTATTTTCCTTTAGAAGCTTTGCTCTGGAGTCTGGATTGTAAACTTAGTGAGGCTAGATAGATAAGACACCTGCAATTCACTAATACCTCCATTTTTTTTTTTTACCATGATAAGCCAATCGCCTTACAAGAATTACAGCAGACAACAAACTCCTCCTCTGAAAGTCCCGAAGCCATGTTAGTCCACATTAGTGTCTTGTTACCTACGATGTAATGAGTTTAGTCTGTAGGTCGTCTGCAGGGTGCTTCAGTGCGCCCTTTGGCTCTCAGGTCGGAGGCATCTGACTGGATCATATTAGAAAAAGAACAGTGAATTTGACTAATCAAACTACAACCAAAGATCAGTGCATGTTTAAACCCTGCTATATTGGCACCACTGCAATAGCAATCCTTGTGCACCTGTAGCTGGTTCTATTATTGTCACTCATACTTATTTCATACAACACTGCAGCTCTGATATGACAAGTTGCTGGTGCTGATTGTGTGTACTTGACTATGTAGATTACACAGCAGCTTGCAGGATAAGAGTGCTGCTGTTGGCCCAGGCTTGCCTCCTCCCTGCCTGTCAGCGCCAAGCGGAGATGAGCTTGTGGCCCGTTCTGTCTGCTGTTAATCCTGCCTGTTCTGCTTTGTCAAAGCTGCTGTTTGAACAATGGAGCTGTCTTCTTGTCTGCTAATTTAGGAACAAACATTTGCCTGCGTAGCAAACAAGCTCTCCCAGGAAGTGCTATTAATAGGATAATTAAGCAGACGGTAATGAGCAGGATTACTGCTAATTATGACAAGATTTGTTTTGGCATTTGCCTGAGAGGCAGCGGAGTGTTAAAGTCTGCACAGGAGTTCATCACTGCAGAGAGCGAGTGAGCACCTGAGTAAACAGACTGCGACTCACTGGGGGTATGGGTGTGCTGTGTGCATGTGTGAACGTTTATGTGTGTGTGTGTGTGTGCATGTGCGTGTGTGTGGAAGGGGAGTTGGGGAGTGCGTGGGGGGTGGCTGGGATAATCAGAGGGAGGATAATAGCAAATGCACAACAATGCCAGAGGTAGTGCCAGAGCCGACTATCAGTTTAAAACAAGGCCGGTCCAACCTGCATCCCGACTGTCTGGCTGTGAGGGGCAGCAGGATGAATCTGTACACAACACCCACACCCTGAGGCCAGAGAAAAATGGCAATCATGAATCCCCAGTCCAACATGATGACTCTTTAATGTCTTCTTCTGTCTGACAAAGAGACCAAAAAGGGATGGAAAGGACCACCACCCCCATCCTGCAGCAGGTAGGAGAAATACCGGAGGAAGTCCGTGTGAACATGTCCGCTCGTTGCATTCACACATGCGCTCCTTCTGAAAATATCAGTAACTTTTCATGAGTTTTGTGCTTATATAATGTGAACGTACTGTAAGGCAGAGAGAAGACACACTTGGTGAACAACTGTGAAACATTAACTTAAAATATTCTGAACTGTGTATTTCAGGTCTTTCTCATGTGCATTCTCATATTTTGACCTTTATATATCATCCAGGCAACGACTTCTCAAACCATCTTAATAAGGACTACTTCAGGCCATATGTGACATGAATTCAATCTCTGCTCCCTGAATAAACACCCTAACCAGAGTGGGATTTTTATTATTTTTCAGAATCTATTTTCTCACTTTGATTGGGAGGAATAAAAATACAAGCAAAGAACCAATCCTTTTTTTTTTTTTTTTTCACTGCACAGTATGGTATTCACCGCGCTTTGTTAACCAGCCTTTTTTTTTTTCCAGAAAGAAGCTGTTTTGTTTGAAGTCAAAATTGTATTCATTTCATTTCAAAGTGTTTTTGTTTGTACTTCAAGGTTTGTTCATTTTTGCAGCATCAAAAAGGTCAGAAAGGTAAATCTCGAGTTTTTAAGAAGTTTGATCATTTTCAGCACATTAGTGTGTTATTAGTTGGAGTGTTATTGTTGTTCCCACACACGATAAGAGATTAAATTAGACCATTCCTTCCTCAGAATGCAGCTGACAGAAGAATTAAACCATGGGGGTGACTTTAACCTAGATGAAACCTTAATTCTCAAGATTCAATCAAAAACTGACTACAAACAAGCGCAGTTGAGGTGAAGGGGAATCTTAATGCGATTGTAGCTAAAGCTCAGACAGCGAGCCGCCTCTATTAAAGCATGCCACACGGCCTAGCAGCTCGAGATAAGACAGCTGAGTCTGGGATTTAGAGCTTTGGCTTATCGTCATCTTCACACCACTGTCTCACCCAGAGCAGAGAACACAGCCCCTAAATCCTCTCCGACTGGGAACCAAGTTTGTCTTTGGGCTGTAGGTGCAGTCCAAGTCAAGCTCAGGTACATTAATGTGTTTTAACTCTCAATTAGGACCTTGATCTCTCAGCCTCCTACAAAACCACAGCAGCCATGGCACGCTGACAAGACTTTTCATTCTGTTGCAGAAGCCGGGATAAGATTATAGAGAGCTGGAGCTGTGTTGAGCACTGTTTCAGAAATAAAATTGCTTTTATTCCACCCAACATGTGTTCAGAGAGATTAAGGCATAATCTTACAACGTTTAATAAGAGCCCGTTTGTGGCCTTCCGGCTGAGGCAGAGAAAGTGGAGCATGCCTGCTCTACTTTAAATCCTGTTTATTGAATTATAAAGAACCTTAAAGGATCAGAAATGTGACTCATATGGTGAAATATTTTAAGGTATTTCTACGCCAAAGCAAATCATCAAGGTAAGTAAGCAGTGTTCAGAAACTTTCTCCATCAATAGACTACATGCAGGATATTTTTTGCTATATAACATGACTTATTTTATGTTAATGTGCAATATCAATTACTTAAGAATACTGGGTATAAAAAGAGTCATGATCTCTTTAGTTAAGATTCAACATTAAAGTAAAAACATGTCAACATGCACAAGATTTTCCACCGCAACCTACATCCAAATCCTGTTCTATTCTCAAACATAAGGCCATATTGGAAATCCCTAACCTCAATTTATGTAATCCAAAGCCCTTGCATGAACTTCAGTTTGAGCTCTGGCTTTCAAGAGGTATTTGGAAGTTAAAGTCTCAGATCAGATTTGGACAGATTAGAATTAAGAGTTGGAAGTCTGGGAGGGGTGGATATGAGGATTTGCACTGCTTCACGAGACGGCCTTGTCAGTGATAAGTTATACTGAGCCGTGGGTAAGAGGATTGCCCAGACTAATCCGAATCAAAAGACATACCATGTGAATTACATCCCGAAACAGGTTCGCTTACAGAGATTAGAAACCTGCATGTAAATCCTGTCATACTCTACTTGGCGCTCGAAGATGAGCCTGAAAGAACAAACACAAACATGTGCTTTGTACCCCGCTGAAGTTGCTGGCAAGAGGTCGCCTACCAGAATCGTTGCTTTCCTTGATTACCTCTTTCTTTTTCTAGTTCTTTAGAAGATTAGATATCCATTGATGAGACTTTCTATGCCAGGAACGCTAATTATGCACACCACATCTAAGAAAGTGCTCATACGGAGGGTTGAGAATAACCCTCCTCTAGTGAGCTGACACCCACAGACACCCACACAGCACCCTGCTCAGCCCGCCCTTTCTCTCTCCTTCCCTCGCCATTCCCAACATCACCCAGCTAAGCTCTAGTTCAATGAAGCATTTATTTCTCTTCCTGTTTGACACGGGTGATTCTATCAAGGCATCTGGCAGCAAGTTGCTGTAATACAAGGCTTTCTGTGGAGACGTCAAAGAATGTTACTCTGTGCCATAGTGAAAGAAAAAAATAGCTTGCATTTTTCTTTTCTTTTTTTTTTTTCTTCCAGAAGTACTGAACAAACAAGACGTGTATCCCTGGCCCAGAAATGCTTCAAAGAGCACATGTCTGCTGGGACTGGCTGTGAAATGTAGAGCAGTGTTGGCTGCTTAGCTTTGCATTTCAGCCAGAGCAAGCTCATAAGAGCACTGCAGAAATCTGAGCAGATCTGTAAACTAGGGAGAGTATGAGGCACAACCTCTCTCGCTCTGCAACATCTACAGAAGATGGAAAGATGTTACTGCGATAGAAAAAAATTGCATCTGCAGTTTCACAGCTCATCCAGCACCCTCATATTCAAGAGACTCGGAATTGCATGCTCTCTGCTGTTAATAAGACACAGTGATCCCAGAAGCATTTGAGCTGCACAGGGTCGCAGCTGCATGCTAAAAAACTGATGAATGATATCACGTCTTAAAGATGGAAGGAAACAGTTGTGCCCCCCTGTGTACAATGAGATATACTATGGTAATTACCAGACACATCAAGACTCGTGAAAAATGCAGCAAAGCAAAGCAAAGCTATTTTGTTGTAGACTGAATGGATGTAAATGCTTTAGGGCACAGTGTAAATGGAGAGCACTGAGACGAGAGCAGTAGGAGCCGGCATAAGAAAAACCATCAAGCAGTGGTGCAAAACTCTATGCAGCGCTGTGAAGCATGCCGAATAGAGGTCTCTCACTGCAGTATAATGCCTCATAAAGCCGCAAATGGTATTTCCACTTCATTCAGTCTCAAGGCCTGGTTCCAAGCAGCTTCTCAACGACGGAATTGAACCCATTAGCAATCGATTAAAGAACCAGCAGGCAGTCACCACCCCCGTCCTCCAGGCAGGGAGGACAGGGGGGTTGGCGGTGGGGGGGGGGGGGGGGGGGAGGGATGCTGACGGCCAGCAGAGGCACTTGAGGATTGAGGTCCAAATCTTTGTTTATGTATTAATAGCGGCGAGCACTTTAACCTCAGATCCCACCCCTGTGGAGCAGATTAAGACGGTCAGATTGGAGCAGATGAAGCAGAGCGGGGGCAGCTTTTTGATTGACACATCACATCATTGATGCATAAGGTACAACGCTTCCCTGAGATAAGACAGCACCCAGAGGACACCTGTGTGACTCCTCCAGAGATGGCCGGCTCCTTATTTGATGAGCATATTCATAAGTCTTATTGAACGTTTGAGCCGCGGATGTTTACCCAGACCACGAGATATGAATGATGAACAATTTGACCTTTGGTAACAGATTAGAATTTCAATCAAGTGACCACAAACTAATCCATAAAACTCTATGAAAATCTAGAGTAGAGACATGCTATTACGTTAAAAACATCTTAAAATGTCTTCTCTTTACCAGTGTCTTGGGACAAAGTACACATGGAAGAATGTATTATTCTTGGATCCTTACTCCTTCCTATACTATACTGTATATGCTCCATCCAAGCACCTGTCAACTTTCGCTCTAGGACTGACCTTTGTCTGCATGCGTCTCATAACTGACATTTTCAATTACACAGCAAACAACTTATCAATATGCATGGATTTCCCAGCCAATATCAGAGCAAACAGAGTCGTTGGGCGAGCTGAGGCTGTCAGGGGAGAGAAATAGGGCAGACATGTCAAGGTCAGGATTTTGTTAATGAGGGACAGGCCGCTGAATAATTGAATGGGCTGAGCAGCATCGACTGTTGAAGCAGAAGCGTTTAAAGCGTTGGCGATCGTTAAGGAAAATCCTCCCAGCACTTTATGTTCCGTGGCAGTAATTTATGCACGGGCATCCAAGCGGGTGCCCTATGGTTCACAGCGCTGAATGCACAAAGCAATGAGTGGATTAGCCGAGCACACTCGAGAAATGGCAGCCAAGCGTGCAAGTCATTCCTGTGGATGAAGTAATGACTCTGGCAGTGCAATCATTCTGCTGTGCATTTTGAATACAGAGGCAAATGGTGATGAGAGATAGCGTTAAATATTTGCCCTGTACCTAGCAGAAACGCAGAAAAAAAGAATCATGGCGTATCAAAAACATTTTTACAATTTGATAAGATGCAGCAGTGACAGGGGCTTTTGGGAGTAAAATAAACACAACACGATTGGATGTAAACAGCGATCTGATGAACAACTGATCTGATGACATCAGCTGGTTTTGCCAGATTCCCTGGCTGACAGATCTGTGATTTTTGGCTGCAGAAAATAAATTCAGATAATTGTTGGATCAAAGCAGCAGATGTAAATGCGTGTAAACAAGCTAAGTAATTCAGCTTTAGCCAAATGCCCCCTTTGTTTAAAGCGCAATCGCAGCCATTCTTAATCTGCACCAAGAACTGCTCAAGCTGTTGTTGTTGCTGCAACACACTCGAGCAGTTCTCAGGCCTCTAAGCCTCCACCCCTCTCTCCTCTCGGTAGGTTGGGGAGCTTTGGGGGGCTTTTAATCCCTCTATGTAATTACTGCTCCCTGCAATGGCCAGACCATCTCTGTGTAAATCAGATTAGCTGACCTAAATCGCTCTCATTTCTCTCTACCCCATCAAACAATTCCTTATCTACACCCAGAGAGCTAAACAACACACAGACACCACTCCTCCAACCTCCCGCCCCCCAAAGACATGGCCTGTTTATTTGATCAGCACAGGAAAGCAAACAGTGTCTCCATGATACACAAACAGGCAGGGCTGGGCCGGGCCCTGCTGGGTGGCCGGAGAGCGAGGGAAGCGAATCTAGAAGATAACTGCCTCCATCATGTACACGACTTCCATAGCAGGGCATTAAAAGCAAAGGAAGCGAGGCAGACGTATAACATAGACAACAATCTTTCTCAACGCGTGGTAAATAAAGGTCAGTGAACATGATAGAGATGCATTACTCTTTTTCTGTGCTGCCTCCTTCCCATCCAATTTATTCCTCAGGTCATACATTTACAACTTTGAGAGGGGGCGATGGCAAGGGGGGGGGGGGGGGGGGTATAGAGAGGAAATGCTGCTCTTCAGTGGGAATAGAGACAGGCTAGAGTAAAGAGGGGGAACAAATGAGGTCTGTGATCCTGCCTGTCCCCTCCTCTCCTTCCCTCCTCCCTCCCCCCTGAGCCCCAATCAGGCTGAACCGCTGCTCTCAGTGCGACAGCCAGGCCTTTGTTGCCGTCTGAATGGAGGTTAAATATCCCTCGAAATCAGAGCTCTTTTGCTTTCTGGACGCATAGTCAGAGTCCCGGCGCCTTTCACATGCTAATGTACTTGTTTTTTTATATCCTTTGTAACCATGGTTAGACAGCGGTATCATGCTAAAGGCCGATGAATAAAGAGGGTGAATTTGTTTTTTTTCTCAGCTTTTCCTCTCTCTCTCTCTCTCTCTCTCTCTCTCCTTTTCTCCAATCCCCCCCTCTTTTATCACCATCTCTTTCCAAGCAAGCCCACATTCCATCCCCCTCCTGCAGGGGTTTAAAAAAGCACAGATGGTCTCTCCTGACCTGCTATTCATCATTGTGTCAAAAGCTTTGTCACAATAATGCACCACAACAACAAGCTGAAGGATTTTATTTGTTTCTATTGACAAGGCCCGTTAATTTCACAGACGTCTCATTAGGCTTAAACCACCAATTAATTTCTTTTGTTCTCATTAAATGGCTAATTCTAAACATGAACCGCGCTGACAATGAGAGCTGCTCAGAGCCGGAGCCAGACAGCGCTGCTCCCGCCACGGAGCCACTGGAGCATGAAGCAGGCAGGTAGAGGGAGAAAATTGAAGAGAAGGAGGGGGGGAGGGGGGGGGGGGCAGCAAAGGGGGGAGGCGGGAGAATGAGAAAGAAAGTGGTGGCGAGAGCAGGAAAGAGCGAGGGAGCAAAGGAAAGCCCTGTCAAAAGCCTCTGTTAATTTGTAGATGCCCTTAACACCAGGCAGAGATGGCAACTCATTAACTGCTTGCAGAGTTTTTTTTTTTTCCTGTCAGGGAATCAAGTGGCCCTCAGGAGTAAAGGTTGCAATCATGTGTTGGAGGCAGCAGTCGGCACTCTGCTCTGAATAAAAATAAAATAAAAATGATGGCAGAATAAATCAAAATACAAATGGGAACAAAGGAAAAAATGGACAGCGCAGACTGGGAACCAAGGTAGTGATTTTTCTATTGAAAGTGTGCGCACAAAAGCTATCTTGTGCCTGCACTCCATTATGGAGCTGCAAGCTGTCATTATGGCCAAGGATATATGGAAGCCTCATAATATCCAGAGATTGGTAGTTTGTTAGACAGCACTGTACAATTTGCTGCAGCCTTGAAGGATCCTTGAGCCTCTCTTGACAATTTACCGAGGGAATTGCCGGAGCGTTGCCTTTTGTCTGCTGGAGACACAGGGGCAATTATCCAGCCTCCTGTAATGTTTCCCTGGCTTTAATCTCCTGGCTGAGAGCGTAAAGCAGAATGGGTAAGGTTTCAGAGTGCCTCTGGGTTCTATTAACACACAACTGCTGTTTCTGTTCAGGTCAGGCAGTCAGGCAGACTGCAATCTGACAGACAGGCCTCCCCTGGGCTTTTAGGGGAAAACATGATTATGTCATAATATATTTTCGAAAAAGAGATCCATTTGAAAGATTGCCCCTCTGTCTTTTCAATCTAACATGGCTCTGCTTTTGTTGGGCTCAGTGGGAGCACTGGGAATGACAGATGCTTCAATGAATCAAACAGGAATAGAAATAAAGTGTTTACCAGGAAGAAGAACAAAATCACCAGAGACCGGAAGCAGGCGGGAGAAATCCATTCTTCCAAACAATTACATCAAAAACACATTATAAGTAGGGTGTCAAATGTTCCTGGGTTTACTTAAATGTATTTTAAAGGTGAATACATAGTAAAAAGACTTGTAAAGTGCTTCTCCAATCTTCTGACAACTCAAAGCACTCTTACATCCTTTAAAGGTGCTTTGCAAAAACATCCTTTCGTGACTCATTTATCATTAATATCACCACAAGACAAGAAGAAAGTTACATTTAAGCCAAATACTGAAGCTGCATATAATCATCCATATGGTTACTGACAAGAAAGATCAAAAGAAAAACCATGTGTTGTGTGTGTTATTAAACTGCCAACTTTTTAATACAGGGACTCATGATTTAACTCATTTTAACGCATATAATTCAATTACTTTTTATGCGCTCTCCAAATGCTTCGATTTTTATATTATAACAAAACTGCAGCAAAATCAGCAAACTCAAAACCTCCGGTTTTATAATATTGATTGAAGAAATCAAAACATCAGAGTGGATAACCTTGGGCTATGGAAAAGTATGTCTATACAATCCCACAAATATGTAGAAGACTAATCAACAAACTAACTACATTTAGCTAAAGCCCCTAAAGAATATAGCCAATAACTTAGATTTTATATAACAGCAGTCCAGTTAAAAAACAATGTCCCACTCCAGAGGCCTTAGGTGTGTCTGCTCACTCCACAACATGATAGCAAACATATCACTTTGCAGCAGAGAATAACACTTGAGCCTCACAACAGAGTATTTGGACAGACTGAGCTCTTCAGCACAGAGATCATGGAGCCTCTTCACTACTTATACGTGTAAGAGCTTTCCAAAAAGCCAAGAGACAAGGGCGGGCAATCTTGTGATCAAAGTATACCCTTTTTTTTTTTAGAGTGCAGGCTTTACCTCGACACTGATGACTATAGTACACAAGAACAACAGAAAGATGAGAGCATTCGCTGGGATGAAAGTAAAAGATCCAGTGTATCCTGTCACATACAAGAAAGTTAAATTATTCTGATGATAATTCATAATATTATCTTTTCTGCAAACTAGTCAATCTACAGTGAGCACTCGTGACTTCATTTTAAGACAGAAATCTTGTCCAACTGTTGTCAGGATATATGTCATCATAAGGAAGAAATGAATTAAGGATCCTTTATTTAAATTGTTCAAAGCTTTCTTCCACTCAATGAACTTTTAATGAAATTATTCCTTTGTATCCTTTTGTCACGTCTATCTGGAAAAGAAACTCCAGCACCTCTGTTACACTTCAAATAATCTGTCATGAGTTTGCGTTCAGAATCAGAACCCTGCTCATCCACTTAAATAAAGCAGTTAGCTAAATGAATTAGCTTGATTAGATTTTCTGATTTGCCATGTGTCAGTTCTTCAAAGTTTGATTTCAAATGTATCGGAGCCGTTGTCACATCAAATCAAATCAAACACTGACTGAAGGTTCAATGTTGGTTGCCGCAGTCTTTCCTAGTGTCTGGAGCACCTGTTGTTAGCTAGCATGTTTCATGTCAGATATCAATGATGACAACTCTTCGCGAGGTAGAAAGGTAAATTAAATATAAATATCTGCAAAAAAGCCTCCATCAAAACCCATTAAACACCTGCGCAATATGAACATTTTGGGAATTTGGGTTTAATCAACTCAAACATTAATTATTGACATAAACTGAAATAAATCCATATGAACTATTTAGGAAATCAGCCCCTTTTTTTCAGAGCATGTGATCATGCTGTTAATTGGATTTATAGACATAAAAAAAAGGATATCTAAGAAGTAAACACAAATGCAGAAGAATGGGCCAAGAGGAAACTCAGCTCACTTAAGCTCAATACCACAATTTCCTCTGTAATTAGTAATGTTGCTTATGCACCTCCAGCTGTGCCTTAATCAAAGAATGTGTGTGGAAATATAATTAGCATGTTAGCATAATGCACATAATAAAGTAGTACTTGTAGTTGTCTTGATCTCAACATCAAAGAGCCTGTTGGTTCCTTCTTAGGGCATTAGTATCATACAAATGTAATTACTCTCGGTATTGAATTAGTGGGTTTTACTACATACTTGAAACAAGTACAAAGGAGTATCTCGATAGTATTGGGGCCTTCCAGTGCAAACTGGCCTTTGCAAATAAAGCAGACATCAGAAGGTGGTGAACATACTCATTAAGTGGTTACGTTTTTCTATAGCTTCACAGCTCTCCATTTGCGGTGGCAAAAAGCTGCCCCAGTGCAGACAGTCCCTTGACCTCGATATCTAAAATAGCATCCAGTCCAATACTGTGCCCGTGTCCTCTCACTAAGCCCAAAGGCTCGACAGGGTGATGTGTAACATTGGATTCTCATGTAGAAAGTCCTGTGAACATCAGTAGTCTGAACGCAGCAGCAAAAAGCAGCAGCAGCGGAGGAAGGCAGTGGCAATCCAGCCTAATCCAAATGAATCCAGGTCTCCGAGGTTTGCTCATCCTGGTTGGAGGGCGATGACTGCTCTGCTCGGCTGGGGTGCTTATCTGCTGACAGTGGTTGCTGGCTGTACAGGCCTCGTGTTATCAGGGCTCAACCTGCTCAAGGATTGGAGGGCCCATGGAACGTAAACATAGAACCTGTCCTTTGCTTATCTATCCCAGGAGAGAGTGTGTATTATGTGTGTATGTGTGCATGTATGTCAGTATGAGAGAGAGAGAGAGAGAGAAGCTTGTTTCCATGGCAACCTCCTCCTTTAACCCCCCACCCCCCACCCCCCCCCATCCCCTACCCCTCCTCTCTCTCTCGAGCAGAACCCTGGTGGTCTTTGTGTAATGCGATTCCACTAGAATGCACTGTGGATTAGAGCGCCACTGCCTTTGGGCCCTAAGCAGGGCAACAGTGAAGACATTATTACCCAGATCAAATGCTGTAATCACTAGGCACTGGGGGCTTTCACATCAGTTGCAGATAAAACCCAGGACTGGCAATACTCAGGTGATTAGGGGATTATTATTCTGCATTTCAGCACGGTGCCAGTCCCTCGCTGTTGGGAAAAAAAAGAAAAAAATCCTGATTCTCTGTGTGATGGATGGGGGAGGGTGGAAAACAAAATGCCAGCCAAAAGAACCAGCCAGAATTGTGGTGGACTGTGATCAATGCCTGGCAACGAACACACACGGACAAAATTCACACAGTGGTTTGCATGTGCAAAGCCATATTCTGGCATTTACTGTCCCCTGTTGAATTTCTGTATGGTCTTAGAATCTTGGCTTTAACAATTGACAATTGGACTATGTATGTGAAGAGCTGCTGTAAAACACTTAGGGCATCCAATTTTGAGTCTGCACTGTAGCCACTCTAAATAGAACAGGGCAGCATGGGCTTTTGCATGAGAACCTGCTGAAAGCCCTCCATTGAGAGGTAGATCAGCGGAAGGCGAGACAATGACCCCCTCAGTGTCCAGCAATAGGCACTCAGAAGCTACAACCTTTCATCTGCAGATATTCCACTGTTTGATTAAGTGAGGAAGAAAATTCTACTTGAGAAAGGAGCTTAAGCTACAAATGCCCACAGGAAGTACACACTTCAGCAATGTGGGAAAAGAAAGACTATAGCCTTTAACAAATGAGCCTGTGAGAGCAGAGCATGGCGGCTGGCTCCATGCTGAAAGCATCCGGCCCCGCTTTTAAAATCTAACAATAACATCGCTGAAGAGGCAGCCATATGAAGGGCTCACAGCTTCATGCACAGAGTCCTAGAAGAGTCTCGTACTGGAGTGGAAGGACTGGGCCATTCACCTCATCCTGCCCAAAAGTACTCAACTAGCAAAAGACCACTCAAAGAGCTCGAGCAGTGTTTGCGTCAGCATTCTGAAGTGGGGCCACATAAAAACTCTGCCTCATTGTATCACTCTGAGACGGCCGTGTGTTTCAGTGCTGCCAAAATACATTGATACAACAACCGTACAAAAAGAGCTGTTGGTCTCATTGACCACTATTTGGAAGTTCATCTCTCTAATATTAATGAAAAACCTGGTAATATTTGGGCACTATCTGGACACATTCGAAGCCATTTACTAATGAACATCCATTTACTGTCAAGTCTGGAAGTTAGTGTGAACCAAACCTAGAACCAGACCAAAGGGCATCAGAAGTTAGCATTGCCCTCAGTAGCAGTTAAGTTCTACATGAACCCATACATGGTTAGAATTTGAGCCAACAAGCACCCATCACATCAACACATTTTATAACTCACCCATTTTGGTTAAATAAAGGATACGAGTACGCATAATGATGGGCGTGACAGATCTGACTTCAAGCAACAGCGTTGTAGCGGTTGGTCATGAGGCTTAAGGCCCGCCTCAGCTCCTGCTCTTCGCCTGTCGTTAGGTTGACCAAAAGCTTGAGTCAGCATTTTCAATATTGTAACCGCGTTGGACAGGCTTCCAAAACAGCCCTTCAGAAACCAGGGGGTGACATCACTCATGATTCGTCCACTATTGTTTACAGTCTATGGTTCAACCCTGTCCCGTTGTAGCATGAAATCCAATACGCATTTATAAATCTAAATCTGCTTTACTTACAGCAAGCAAATGATTGACATTTAAGGAAAGTGTAAACATTTTTTTTTTGCTGTGTTAATCCAGATTGACACTACTGTATTTAAAGTCGATGTAAAGCTACAGGCTACAGTCACCATTTAGCACACTCAGCTTAGCATAATGTAGAGGAGGAAGCTGCTTGGCAACTTTTTATGAATATGTAAAGCTTACAGATCAACACATTATACCTCAATGTTTAATCAGAACACAGATGGCCTGTGTGCATCAAATGCATTGAAGAACCTGAAAATAAGTGCAAAGGATCCATTATTTTGAAAGGTAATGCTAACTTCCAAGTTTGCCTTTAAAACAAAAACCAGCCCTGCTGTAATCTACTTCTTGGCCAGAGGTAGTCACTTCCTGTGGGATAGTAATCACAACTTGTTGCTAGGCAACCCCTAAATTAATGAACCAGGACATTGATAGGAGATATTGTTACTTTGAAACATGGCAAGGCGAAAGTTATTTCCCCGTTTTCCATCTTTCTGCAAACCTAAGCTCACTGGCTGCTGAATGTAGCTTCATATTTACTGAACATGAGTCACAGGATTTGTGTCAATCTTCTCATCTAACTCTTGGCAGGGAAGTGAATGAGCTTATATTTAAATACCAAATAATTCCTTAAAAACCTGCAACAGTAGCAAGGCCCAAGCACAGTAGGAATTCAGTCAAGATTTTTTAAATATAAAAACAGTTTATTGATTTATCAACAACTGCCAACTGTACAATCCTCAGGGATGATGAATCATGTATGCTACACAGGCTAACGTGTGCTTATGCAGAGACCATTCCTGTCGATGAGAAGATCGTTGTTGAATATTAGGAAATATTTATGAAAGCAAACTGAGCATACTGGAAATGGTGATGGCTTTTTTTTGCCACCTTTATGAGTAACCATGTAAATCTTGCACATCAGTCACAGAGTCAAACCAGAGAGGAAATAATTAACTCCTGGACTGATGACTAAACTTTGCCGAGTGTAGTTGAGAGAACAGGTTGAACGCAGGTCACAGCTGCTTATTCAGAAAAATCCTTTAGTCCTCCTGTTGAAAGATTTCAGTTTAACGGTCACTGAAAGCAGCCAGTGTCCTGTGTGATAGGTCTTTTTTTCAGAGATGAATATCTACTGAACAGGTCCAGAGGATAGAAATGGGTTGAAAACATGATTTTCTCCTGCCGCCTGTCCGGAAGAAAAAAGGTCCTTTCCAGAATTCTCCACTGTTTAAATCCATCTGATGAACGTCTGTGTTCCTGTGTTCTGTGTTACAGCAAATAGCGAAGAAAAAATGCTGTTGTCAGTAAAAAAAAAATCCAAATTAGATTTCCAAAAAGGTCATTCTGGACACCGACACAGAGGGGGAGGAAAAACTGAAATAGAATATCCTTTTACAAAGTCCTAATCTAATTTCCATCCCCAGAGGGGACATAAAATCATGGGGAAAACAAGAAAGAACCATCACAAGCGTAACTGGACACCAAAATATAAATCTATAAAAGGCCTTTTATTACTCCATTATGTACACTTTTCACAGGACCTCCGAGGAGAAGCTCCAGAGCGAAGCGCTGCTTCTAGTTGTGTCATGGAACTTTATCTCCACATTAAAAAGGACGAATAAAAAAGAAATATCCAACAAACAGAAAAACAGCAAGACATTACTTTCTTCTTAGTGTCTCAGGGAACTGCACTTGCTGTACAAGTGTTAGTTGTATGAGTGAGGAAGGGCAGAGCCATAAGATTACAGCATCCAGGGCCACAACGTCACCAACATCTCGCTCAGTCTGGCACTGCCAAACTTCCTGCCCATCCACCCCGGGGCACCAGGCAACATCCATGCTGTCTGTGTGAGGGAAGGTAGATGGAGGAAGTGTCTACTGTTCCTGAGCACGAGCATGCTCTGATCCAAAGCATTCTGTTCTAATAGATCACTTCATATACGGTAGCCTTCTTGTCACCCGAGCCTGTCACAATATACTTGTCGTCCGTCGAGATGTCACAGCTCAAGACAGAAGACGATTCCTTGGACTGAGAAAGATAAAAACATATTAGTCTTGGGGGCAGTTAACATTTTCAACCATCTTTGATGTAAAGAGGAGAGAATTCGCTGACTAACGGTTACGATTAGATTACAATGACATCAAGTTGTTGCCTGATGCTGCTCAGAAAGACTTCTATGTCAGGTCAATAATTCAGGTTCAGTTTTCACCGATGGGAGAGTACTGTCAGACAGCGGTCACTGCGCCCTTCCAACTGTGCATAACTTTGTGCGGGCTACAGACAGAGTGTATTGATCTGCATACCTGGAATATGCTGGCGCCATAAGGCGTCCTCCATGCATTCAACAGATTGTCCTTCCCCGTGCTCACGAACCATTTCCCTGTGAAGAAAGCCACAGTACAGTCAGCCTCTCGTGGACTTCAATACTACACATTAAGAATTTTTAATGTATTTAACCCTGAAAGCAAAATAGTTATTAAGACTTTAAAAAAAGAACCGTTTATATTTATTACACGTTAAGAAACAGGAAAGCGCTGTGGTTAGGTGTAGTGAGACATTTCTGATTAAGTATGTTTTCATACCACAATAAGCAAACTTGAGGGAGAGGACACAGCTCTCGTGCAGGTGGAGCTGATACTTGTCAGGCTTTGAGTGGTGGAGCACTTCCACATTACTGCTTTCCATGCCCACAGCGAGCCATTCTCCAGTTGGACAGTAGCCTAAAGAGAAGATCTAGAAAAGGGACAAAGCAGTGTTTACCGACAGTCCTGGAACTTAAAGGGAATACTCCCTCTTCAGTAAATCTGTGGATCAGTGTGTATTTGAGCAATGTGTTGCGAGTTAGAGGATCGTACCTGTGAAGTGAAGTCATGCTGTTGCAGCTGCCGACCTTCCCTCAGATCCCAGGAGCGAACAGTGTTGTCAAGACCGCCTGTCCACAGCTTAGTGCCATCATGGGATATATCAATACAGCTAGCACCATCCGTGTGACCCTGGAACTGCCTACAATCAAAGTCAGAAGGCAAACAAATATTATTGACTTATACTTTCAGAATGACTCACACAACCACAAGTCTGTCAAGAAGCCAAAGCCCACGCAAGAGTGAATAAGAGTTTTTTTTTTCCCCCCTACCTAACGAGAGTCTGGTTGTGCAAGTCCCAAACGGCAATGTTTCCATCGCTGCAGCAGGAGAAGCAGACTTTGGCGTCAGGGCTGATGGCCAAGGCGTAGCATGCAGGGGCAGAGGAGGTGAGCTCGGCCTTGATGCGGGGTGTCGGAGAGGCCAAATCCCAGATCGTCAATGTGCTGGCCTCGCCTCCAACAATCAATGTGCGGCCATCAGGCAGCAGCTTACAGGAGCGGATGTAGTTATCCCTGTTCTGTTGCAGAGAGGAGAACGCAGATCAATACATGTTTAAGGCAGTAGAGCTAGAGAGAGTTAAGGAAAGAAGATGAAAACCCTTCTGTCATAATAAAACCACACTTTGGATTCTGCCAATCCTTCACTGATTGAATAAGATTTCAAGCTTTACATAATGTTCATCATAAGCTTCATGACTATTTTCTCATGTAAAAACTGACCCAAGCATTGGCTCCATTTGTGTACCATTGAATTAGCTGTAATATTGTCAGTGAGATATGTGTTCCTTGTATTTAACAGACGATTATCAGATATTTATTGGAAAACAGTTCCATGTCCCTTAAAAAAGAAAAAGAAAAAAAACAAAGAACTGGCTAAAGAAAAGTTCCTAACAGATGAAATGTAGCGGCTCTCACCAGACAGTCCAGTTGGGACACTGGGCTCTTGCTGCCCGGTTGGCTAATGTCCCAGATCTTGACACAACCTTTGCCACCAGTGTAGACATGACGTGTTGGGTTGCTAATGGTAACAGCGCAAACGACCTCGCCGTGGCTCAGCGTGTTGATCTGACGGGCGTGGCGTGGGATACCAGGGCCAATCAGGGCGTCGGGGGGGAAGGGAACAGGCTGCATCTGCCCGTCTGCACTGACGTGAAAGGAATAAGCCCTGATGGGGGGAAAAAAAAGGCACGTGTAACTGTTTAATATCTTTAAAATGCTTTTACATTCTGAACAATTGTCAAAGCACTTTGTAAACCCTTGTTTTTAATGTGCTATACAAATTAGGTTATTATTATTAAATGTATGACTATAAAAAAACATGGTGAGAGGCTTACGGTTTGCCACCAGAAATGGATGTGAGGCTGGCTGGAAGGCCGGGTGCTCTCATGTGGGTGTGAGGATCAAACCCCTAAAAAGTGAGGAGATGGAAACCTTTTAAAAAAAAATGATCATTTCATGACATCTGATGGCAGTCACTGGAGGTCTAAATTTCCCCTGGGACACTTTCACAGACAGATATGAGAAGGGTATTGATCTTTTCAACAAACTTGGTAAAAAGGTTGATTAGTGTATTGTTAAATGTCAGATAACTTTAAACTAAAAGCTGATGGAAAGCTAAATAAAAAGGGCAGGATGGAGCGTTACCATTGGGGAGCGTCCATAGGCTGCAGCTGCTGCGGCACTCATCTGAGGGGAGATGTGCAGACCAGCATACACACCAGGACTAGTCAGGCCTCCGTTCATTTCATGATGACCCATCATGGCAAAAGGGGTCGGGTAGGAGCCTGCGATGGACAGAGGGGTACGCAAAGCTGGGGCTGCTACAGTGGGAGACAGAAGGGGGATGTTGGTATGTGATATAACAGTACATAAGAAGAGGATGGAAAAACGATTATCTCAGTTGTTAGAGAGGAAAAAGGCTGGTACCAACCAAGAGCCTCCATGCCTGGTGGTTTGCCCAGGATGGGTCTGAGCCCGGGAGTGGAGCTCGTGCCAGGGGTGGGGGCATCATTGCGAGGTGTGGGGGTGGTGGACTTGAGGCCAGGCGTGGAGGATTTGTCATTCTGTCGAGGGAACGAGAGAGCAAGCACAATCACAATCCGGGAAAGCAGGCACTGTGCAGACTGACAATTTGAGAGCAAACTGAACTTAATCCAATCTAATTCTGACAACCCTCATAGTCCTGCAGAGCCATAAACTGCTATTTATTCTAAAACCTATTATGACCACAATGGAGATGGGGCTGTTTTTATCCCCTTACTGCTTTGGCTTTAATCTTTTAGTGAGGCAGAGGGAGAAACATCCTGGAATAGTTAAATACATTGAGCTATTAACAGAGAAGACCTGACTGATCCTGATGCGGGACAATATTATCCCTGACGTTTAGTCATGCACTTAGAGCACCAACAGCCATTCCTAATCCACTGCAGAAAACGTCCCAGATTTATTTGCACATATCCCTGTGCTCTCTCTCTCTCTGCAATTCTCATTTAAACCCTCTCTGTCCTAGTTTGTTGCAAACTCTTGGTGTCTTACATGACTGAGCTCCTTGGTTTTGGAGGATGGAGTGCTTCCAGAGGATGCCACTGATGCTGGGCTATTGGGCGTGTCCTTCTTTGGCGGCCGAGGCTTGTCTATGCCATTTTCAGGCGGCGAGTGTACGGGGCTAGCGCGTGGAGTGGCAGGATCCTGGAGAAATGCAGAAAGTTTCAACGCTCACGTAAAAGCTTCATCTTAGCTCGCATCAATACGCCATTTACTAGAAGCTGCTGCTCTGCTCACCTCATTAGACACGTCCACGACCAGGTCATCACTTTTCTCTCCATCACTGTCCTGTAGAGATAATTGGCAAATAAGACACCTTCACAAAGATTTTTTTCTTTTCTTTAAAAAAAAAAAAAAACTGTGTAAAATACATCTGAAACCACGTATTACTTAAACATTTTGGAATATAAAATGGTGGTTTTCAACCTTTAGACGGAGCCAGGATAGCAGTTTCCCTAAGTTAACCAAATCCTGGTTGTAGCTAAACATTCAATTGGCACAAGGGAGTGCTATCTACTTTCTTATCATATTTTCAGCAAGAAAAGTGATGAAGTATATTTTATGAAATACCAAACATTTCCTTTGCAGACTTACATATCTGCTCATGCTGTCTTTCTCCTCCACTTTGCGTTTTTTAGAGTCCAAACTGTAGTCAGAGGAGCTGCGGTGCTTCTCACTGGCTGTGCGTAAGCTTTCCGATGGGGATATGGAGTTATTCTGCAAAGAGAAAATCCAAAAACACTTTTCTCATCATTTTGTCTGCAATCGCACAACAACAACAACAACAAAAAACACACAGTCATTCATCAGTTACAAATTCACAGAGAACACACTGAGCCAATCCAAATACTAAAAGCGCCTCATTCACGTTATGGATGCAGCACACTCTTAAAATGCAGCTGCGGGCCCACTCCAAGCAGTACCCTGACACCAGCCAAGCCCGATCTCACACACAGGCCTGTGCCTGGCCAAACAACAGAATGGCCCATTATCTGAACTGAAAGGATGAGGGCTTGTTTTCTGTGCTGGGCTCCCTCCTCCTCATAACTGGACAACAAACAGCCTCACAGGGACATGAGCAGTGTGTTGTGGCTGAACAGAGGGCCTTTTCTCCAGAGTCTGTCAGGCTAAGCGCAAGAGAAAGAGATAGAGAAAGAGAGAGAGAAGGAGGAGGAGAGACACAGAAAGAGAGAGAGAGGAGGAGGAGGAGGAGGAGGAGGAGGAGAGACACAGAAAGAAAGAGAAAGAGAGAGAGAGAGAGAGAAAGAGAGAGACTGTATTTGTAGGCATCGGGCATTGATTGCCGCAGTGCAAAGTGTTCGGGCACCATGTCAACTCAGGCTTTGAGCTCTGATAAAGAAAGAGAATCTATATCCTGCCAGTGGGCACAGCAGCGTGGGACTGACTGGTGCTTCTTCATGGAGCACGCCTGCCCACACAAGCTGGGACAGCTCACTCCAAACACCAACAGAATGGGAGGAACTAGGCAGGTGTCCAGCTTCTTTCACAGTAGTTTGCCATCAGCCTATAAACTGCCAAGTCCCTCTGATTCGCTCTGTCCCTTTCCTCTGAAGACCAAAGCAACGACATGGACTAAATCGGTGGCAGCCCAAGGAAGCGAACAATGGCCGATGGACTAGCAGTCTGGGCAAAGGGCCACTGTCTGCATAATGGCTGACCTTTAAAGAGATGCTTAGCGTGACTCATTAACCAAAGTCACCACTCTGCTATCAGATGACCTGGGACAAGAGCACAGAAACAAAACAGTCCTGCTAATCGCCCCAGGAGTTCCATTTCTTCAGACATGACTGCACCCATTCAGCCGGCAGAAACACAATCTCACAGGCCCATCACAAGCCATCAGAGATCGCAGCCATTCAAATAAAATGCTTTAGCAGCTTCAGCCAGACGGGGTGGAGAGAAAGAGAAAGAAAAACAATTCTCCATTTGTGTTCATAAATATTCATCACATGCCAAGGAGGAGAATGAGTGAGCTGGTAAACAAGGGAGACAGTAGAAGGGATCAAATAAATCCTTTAAGAAGGGGAAGTCCAGGTCTTTCTTTAATTGTGATGAAATTACAAGGCTTCTAATCTCTCCAGCATGATACCAGTCATTTCCCTTCTGGATTAAAAGCACAGGACTTATATTCCAAACCTCATTTCCAATTAATCATTTTATTGAAAGCAGATTACAACAGTGCATGAAATCAGCAGTGGCATGCTGTTAACAGGATTTTTTTTTCCACCTGACTTTTGCAGTTGAGACGATAATGATTCATTAAACCAACAAACAGTGCAACGAAAACAGCTGTGGGTTTGGACACTCACCGTGCTCTCTGTGTCCCAGACGTTACAATGGCGGTCAAGGTGATGATGAAACCAAGTGGCGCAAAGGGAAAAAAACAAGTCAGTTAGCATATCATAACAGATGCTTCTGGCTGAACGTGTGAGAATCAACTGCAGGGCACAGGGCCCCTTTTATCGCCGAGTGTTGGAGCTGTTGAATAGCTTATGCAGTCATAGGCTGGGAATGTACCAGCTCATTACCCAGACAGAATGTGAACAGACAGGATGAGCTCCTCACCTAAGGGCCCTACCATTCTGCTTTAGAGAGTGACAAGCATGCTGCACTAAATTGGTTTTACCTCTATGCAATAATGTTAAATTAATATATGTGTCAGTTCTTCTAAATAAACCTGCTAAGCAGCGATATGCCCGAGCTCAACTCCTCACCTCTGTGCTCCAGATCGTGGTGGTTCTTCTCGTCCTTCACTGGGAGGTGTGCTTGACTGCCCAGGGCCCCTAGTGCCAGCAGGCCTGATCCAGAGCCGGTCACAGGGGGGATGCCGGGCGGCTGCAGGCCTGAGGGATGAGGTGGGAGCTGGATCGGAGGGCCGTGAGCAGAGTGGGAGAGGTGCTGCGCCTGGAGCTGTTGCTGCTGTAAGTAGACAAGAAGACAGACAGACACCGAGTGGGTCATAGAGATAGGGCAAGGAGAAACCACACACTAAACATGATGCTGATCAGTTAAACCCTGGATGATATTAGCACATCGACACATCTATTACTGTCAGGATCAGACAGCAATTTCCCCGTCCGTGCTATTTCTAAATCATGGCCAAAGTGGCATAAGCCCTACATCTTTGCTGAGGAGGAAAGAAGTTATGACTAACGATCAACTGCTCAACTTGTCTAATGCAGAACACGCAGGGCCTGCAGGCATTCACTCACACAGAGTTACAGCTGCATGATTAGCTTTAAAAAAAATTATGAAACAGCAGAGCAAAGTTTGACACACACCACAGATGGACTGGAAATAATTTCTCATCAGGTAAACTAGCACATTTCACACTGCAGGACCACAGCACTGCTGCCATAGGCGAGTTAAGCAATCCTCATAAGGATCATGAAGCTGAGCAGGAATCTGTGAGCCTGTGGGCTAAACAACTACCTGCTTTTTAAACTCTTCAAAAACACGACCAGTGTCTATTTACTATTCATGTTCCTGGATTAACAGAACATGAATCATTTGCACACCCAAACTTTAAGAGACCGATGTAACACTAAGTGCCCGAAGTTGGCACTCCTTCCCTCTCACTCTGAGTATTTCAGTGTGTGTATGTGTGTGTATGCACGTCTGGAAGACTGCTGCGGGAGCCAGGACCAGGGGTCCCATGCTGGCACTCAGTCAACCCTCCAATATTCACCATCAATATTTGAAAGGCACAGGGAAATGGATGGGAGTTAAAAGGCACTCAGCATTGAAGTAAGCAGTTTAAAGCAAGGTTAAATAATACTTAGCTGAGACACCAATAAAAACATCAGCAATTTATTACCCGTCTACGAGCCAGCTGAATAATTCAGCTGCTGTTACAGCATGCATCTCCTTTCTTTTAAAAGGCCCACTTCAATCAGAGAACAACTACGGCCACTTTGTAATGACTGGGTAGCTGGTATGACGCATAGAACAATGAGGTGACCCAGACTAACATGGAAAACATACATTAACTCAGTAGGAACATGCTTTAAATGTCTTCATCTCTCTTTTTTTAAACAGATTCATCAACTGGCAGATATTTTTTTTTAAATGTGTCCTTAGAAATCATACCTGGAGGGACTTTTTAATTGCCTTTGCCGTCTGATGTATATCTGCCCTGAAGGTAGAGAATACGGGATCGGAAAAATCTAAGGTTTTTAACTTGCAACCTTTTCCTTAGCTCTATAGGACAGATGTCAATCCAATTACAAAATGGTACGAGGACACACAGGGACAGAGAGGGAGAGAGAGTGCGAGTGTGTTATAGTATTGTGTCCATGAGGGAAATTAAGGAGCCAGTTCATTGGCAGGGGAGAGCCATCCTTGCTCATTGTGTTTAATGAGGCACTGATGGGTAATATGCATGGTTGATCAGCGAGAGCCCTCATTAGAGGGCCATAAATGAAGACAATAATAAATAAAGAAAGGAGTCTGGCCTATTTCCTCTAACTTAATATTCTAAGATAAAGACCCACTCTTTGCCCCTTTTTTTTTTTTTTTTTAGAGTGTACGTACTTAAAAAAAACACACAAAAGGCAAATCAAGCAAATGTATTATAGTGGTCTCTAGTGTACTCAGTACACCAACTACTATACTGAAAAGCATAGCACTTGAAAAGGAAACGTGTACAAGCCCTTCAAGCCCAGATGTGTGCACACACTAAGTGCATTAAAAAAAAAAATTAAAAAAAAGGCACTGCTACCGCTTTGCATCTCAATCATCTTATGTTTTAAATGGTTGGGTTACAAAAGCCACGTTTCCACCAAGCAGTCCGGTTCAGTTCAGTATGGAACCCATTTATTGGCGTTTCCACCGTCAAAAGTTGGGAATGGTACCAAAATAAGGGAGCCGTACCGTCCTCCTTTTTTGGAACCCTTCTGTTGGGGTGCCATGGGTACCAATCCCACCCTAAAGGGTCCCTTGTTTACCGTGCCCCTGTTCTACTTGAACATTTAACTTAATTAACAGGGGGCTACACTGTGTTGAGCTGCTATGATGTCATCTGGCTTACACTCGGCTTACCAAATAAGGGTATGGTTGTCTGTGGAAACGCAAGCAAGTTCTGGGTTTACCGTACCAAACTGTACTGAACCAAACCCGACTGCTCAAAGAAAACTCTCTCACTCACTGGGACAAAGGTGGTGTTATCTGAACTACATCTTGGCTGACTTTTTTTTTTTAATTTTTGTGCTTTATCTATTCAAACAGGAAGCACCACCTGTCAGGTTCATCTCCACGCAAGCAGATGCCCTAGATGCATCCTATTAATGGCCCTCAGCCCCATCAATAAGGCATGCAGCTGGCTCCAGGATACTGCCTGTCTGCCTGGCACGCTCTTTCACCCCACCTTGCTTTACAATATGCATGAGGATTTTGGCATGCCTACTGAGCTTCTCCTCGATGAATAACTAATGGACAGGCATTCGTAAAACATAGAGTAGCTACATTTCCACCTCCTCTGACATGACCACCCAGAGTGACTTTGGTGGAGACCTAACAGTCTCTTAAAACAGGCTGATACCAAAAAGAGAGCGTAATACAAAAGTCATGAATGGCTTGTCCAATATTTTTCAAATAACTCCTCTTCACCAGACTTGCATTTTTTATTGTTTCCAGAACTGGGTATAAATTAATCTGCATTACAAAGTCCCCCTTACATGTACACACAAAACCCCTCATTTTTCATCACCACGACGATACAAATTTGGCCTTGATTGTCAAATATGCTCAATGAAATAAAGGTGGGCACATTTGTTACTGAACCCAGTCATACATGTGGAAAAATAAATACATGTTTCCATTCAAGGAAAAATATTTAACATAAAACATGGACCTAACAACAAAGTATGGCCCATGTCAAGAGCCCTCTCAAAGTTAACATTCAAACTTATATTTCCGAATGCTGCTACTCTTTGGCTCCAATTTTCCAATTATCATAAGGCTGGTTGGGACTCAACTTCTTATGCTTTAGTTTCTTCCCACTAAAACTGTCCATCATAATGCTTCTTACTTTTAACAGAGAGCAACACTGAAAAGACGAAAGCTAGAAATGTAAAGGCACCACAAGAATCAAATATTGTATCGTGAAAACACATGCACCTGAAGAACCAACACATGAAACCAGCTTTGCTTAAGGACGACTGCTGCATGCATCCGCTTTGATGAAAGATTAATACAGCAGCTGTTCCAGTCAACATATGGGGAAAACTACTCTCCATCCATTTGTAAGACACCTACTCAGACAAATTCTGTTCAATTATCCTGGAACAAAAGGTCACCAAGGGGCCATTAATTGAATTCCAATAAAGTCAGCCTTTAGGTCCTTGCTCTTAGGCACGCTAAAGGCTCTGCAAGATTCAACTGTAGAATTAAGATCACTGATAGCCTCAGTGCTGCACCGAGGGTGACACCCCATCAGTTCAGCTTTATGAGGGCAGGATGACCACAGTTGATAAATGAGCGGATGGTGTTTTGAAGCAGGCATGAACACCATATACTAAAGCGCAGTGCTGTGGTGGTGAGCAAAGAGAAGTGTGCTGCAGAGCTCTGATAGCCGTCTGCTGTCCGTACTGTATCGGCTAGCTCGCAGCACGGCTAGGCTGCGTTCTGCTCACCCTCAGCCTTTTAATTCCCACAGCTATCCAGGTCAGCATGAGGGATGAGGCTCCTCGTTAAAACCTTAGCCAATTAAAGCAATACAAGCTGCAAAGGGGATCTCAAGAGCTCTCAAGCTTACATTTATAAACACACAACAAGGCAGTGAAGATGCCAAAGAGACCAAAGCGGGAGCAAAAGACCAGCTCTCTGGAGCCGTATTTGCTGTGCATATAGTTTGAATGTAGCGGTGGAGAATAAAGTGCTATATGTGAGGAAATATTTACGAGTCAAGAAGATGCTAATTAAACTTCATAGGTGGTGTATTACATTGTAATCAATTAACAGTTCAGACTAGTTGGTGCAAGAGTAAGACATGGAAAAGCATGATTTCTAACTAGTGATCATCTTATGTGCAGGTTAGTCCCTAATCAAGGTCAAATAAAGGAATAAAAAGGGGGTATACACACGGTGAGAGGCAGATTGGGAAGTCCACGTACCCCGATGATAGCATTCAGCTCGGTCATAGTAACCTGCTTAGCCCTCTCCACTGCCTGAGCAACCTGCTGCTGGTGCTGTGGGGAGACATTTACAGACAATGAGTGAGGCATGCCAACATCTATCACACATCACTTCTAATTATATTACATTTCACATCTCCCCCCCCCCAAGCACTGCTTCAAACTTTTAAAGAGAGGGCCAAAAAAAAAATTACTCAAAATTGCTTAACCTGACATATGACTTTAAGCAGTGTCTTTTAATTCAGGAAATAGGTGGCTTTTATGAATAGTGACAATGTTCGCTGCATTCAAAACTTACCTCTTGAGACAGGAAAGGCATAATTTGAGCTAAAATTGCGTTGAGCCGTTTGGCAATCTCAGTCTGCAAAACAAAAGAGAAGCAAAATGAGACGATAAAGTATGAAACAAACAGTGACTTCAGCTAACCCCGCCTTTAATGTTTACACCGATTAAGTCAATTACTGCGGCAATCAGAACTGCTTGACTCAACATCCTCTAAACAGCGTGATATTGACATTTGAAATATTTAAAACATTAGGAGAGCCCAGGGGGATGGAGCACAGCTGTGCTGAGAGTGCACTCCATGCTAAACGGATATGAGCAGGCAGAGTGCTGCTGTGCTGAGAGGATCCTCTCTAACTCTGCCCTCCTTCCCCTCATCTCCAACAGTGCTGTCCTGCAGTTAACCTCGGCGCTAAACCACACAACCACACCCCAGGAAGTGAGGTCCACAAACCAGACTGCACTGTTTACTTACATGCGACAGTGCAGGCGGTTTACATTAAGCGTTAGAAATGCAGAGTGAGCAAAGTTTACAAACCATAATGACCTCAAGAGCACCTTAAAATCTGTGATCAATACCATTAGAAGACAGCTTCCAGCATGCAGTGTGTTGGAGCTTTGCCTTCCCAAGACCAAAGCCTTGTCCATTTTCTAACTGCACTAAGCTGTCTAGCCCTCCGCCCTCCCAACCTCACATCCACCCGCACAGCTCTGGCTCCATTCTTCCGCTTGTCTACCAACTGCCATGGCAACGGCTACAACCCTATCTTGCTAGGATCATTATGCAAATGGCACCTCTGCTTGACCGTAACAGGGTTTTAAAATCATATTACGTGCTTAGAGGCAGGTCATTAAATTGAATTTTCAGCCTGTCGATCACATGAACGTAGCAAATGAATCATGGGTAAAAAAAAAAAGGAGCAACGGGAAAAGGTGTGTGTGTGCTCCCTCCCCCTATAAAAACGCCGCACAGCCGGCTTGTTCTGCCTCCTTCTTCTTCCAGGGGTGGGAGATGAGATTCTCAGGTTGAACGTCTGCGCTGGGAGCAGAAAAATAACAGTGCCAAAGCTCCATCATCTATGGAATTTATGAGCTGCAGTTCAACCCAAGGCCACTGCGGAACACAAACACATCACAGGGATTTTCTCAGATTTTTCATTTGGAGCAGCACACACAATGTACTTTGCAGACCGCCAGCTTATTTATTACACATGGCAGAAATGCCAGGCAGTTTTGGCAGCCAGATGTATTACCTCTGAGCAGAGCCAGAGAGATTGGAGAGTAATGTCCAACAGAACAAGACCTGCTGACCCAAGCTGCAACATGGACAGCCACTTACCCGAACGAGCCAGCAGGACAAACAACAAGCCCAAGATGAAATATCACATGAAACAAAGTAAAGCCCTAGGATCAGAGGCAATAACGTGAAACAAATATATGGCAACGTGTATAATACAAAGTACAATAGTCCAGGAGATACTGCTTATAATGACTTGATTACCGTCTGCAGACACTGAACTCCAATCCCCTCTCACACACTATAAATGTGACCTACAACCAATAAAGCACTAGAGGGTTAGATAAAGGTTTTATGGGCATTAGTATTAATACAATGTAGTAAGTGCTCTAGCAAGGGCTCAAGAACGCCCTTAGAAATGGTTGAAAAGCTACAGAGCCTGTATAATCCATGTTTGTAGAGATAAGCCATGTCAATAGCAGTCGAACATTTGACAGGATTTGTGAAAAGGCCTTGAGCGCACAGTCCACTCCTCTGTAGCTTAGTGTCATGGTGACAGCTGGCTGAGAGAGGTCAGGAGGTGGCTGATCCGCTGTGCCCTAAACAACTGGCAGCCTCTACACTCTCACCACACAACATGCAAATGCACGGAAAAGGCATCAACTCGGCTTGCCAGTGCTGTCAAAATAGATACAGTGCAGTGCTAGCAGGATTTTTTTTTCTTCCCCTCCCCGGTTCTGCCAGCAGATAAAAATGGGGCTGTTGTCACTTTAAGTAGATGACAGCTCGGCCCTCGAGAGGCCAGCTTTGCGCTGCTGCTACACAATTACAGGTACTCGGACCTGTGTAGCACCACTTTAAGAGCACTCTCAGGCTCGCTTGTCAATGGCGTGCGGAAAGGTATTCACTCGCCTGTTGCTATCAGCATTGGGGAAAAATGGAGTCGAGACACTGATGAGTATTAAATACAGAGGGAGAAACCACTAGCAGTGTTGGTCACATGATCTGTCTAAATAACACTTGACTTGTCTGATTTAGAGGGCCTGCAATTTGTCCAAGATGGTAGCATTGCCTATTTCCAGATTTTGTAGTGTACGGAAATTAGACTAGCACTTCACTTGAGGCTCATCAAAGCTAGAAAATGAGGCAGTTTTTTTTTTTACTATTCTGAGATGTTTCACAAAACCTGAGAGTCCTCGTTAATGTGAGGAAAGTCCAGAATACATTTCTAATTGACATTTTAAATTGTCTGTATTGATCCCAGCAAGGCCACAAGTCTGCCAAAATCAACGCATGAGTCACGACTGTAATTAACTTTGTGAGCCGCAGCAGTCAGGTGCTTTTCAGAGTCTAAGTGATCTTAAAACAATAAACTCTCCAGGACAGAAAAAAAAAAAAAAAAAAAAAAAAGAACATCAAAGCCTTCTTCATTATAAAATACTAGCTTTCTGGTTTTTGTAAATGGACCTGAAACCCAGGAGTCAACAACCAGTAATCATTACCCTCTAGTCCAGTCCGACATGACAGAATGGTGATGTGGGAGCACTGATGGCTTGGAGAGCCACAGTTTCTTTAACCACACGTCACTGCACACCTCTTTAAAAAATGAACACTGCAATCTGCTGGCTGACAAAGTTTTCTTTGGCTCCGTGTATGACAGATTGTTCGCTACTTAGCAAGTGCCTTTCACAGCCACAGTTTCTTCTTGTGTTAAGACTATACCTAACACCCGCATGATATTGAAGACAAACTCTGGATGATAGTAATTAATGGCTGACATCACACAGTAGAAATTAGCTTTTTTTTTTTTTTTTTTAAATCTACAAACAATGAGAGAGGGATCAGATGAAATGCTGTCATGCCAGTCAGAGCTGTTCCAGTGTGTGCATTCTGAAATCTGAATTATTCTCCTGCACAGTAATGAAAAAGGCACAGTTACAGGAATGGATCACCTAACCGTGGAATGAATCTTCTGGCAGGGAAAATAATATGCCTATGTGCATCCAATAATCCATCCCAACCCTGCCTGTTAACCACTCCCCTCTTCTCCTCCTACTCTTCCACCAGAGCTGTAAGCTGGGGAGCTGCTTGGACGGGGCCCACACTGTTTGCTCACAAACACGCCGTTCAGCAGGTTAGGGCCCCACTGATGAATTATTCAGGCACTTCCATCAGCTCTGTTGAGGTTCCTGATAAAAGTCAGGCGCTAAAATGGATCAGTCGATTAACCTGTTTACACAGAGCCGAGCTGTCGACCCCCACCCCCCCAGCTCTATTCTCCTACGTGTCTCTCTGGCTCCCATCCCCCCTCCTCTTTCTTCTGGTTGGCGATAAGTGCCTGACAGAAGCTATCAGAGCAGCTCGAGCCCTGACAGACATGTGGCAGTGTGACACACTACCCTGGTCGCTGATGGATCACCCCACCGCACCAAGCCGCCGCGCTGCCATTATCATCATTAACCAAGCCGAGCTGTGGTAGGAGAGGGGACAGCCCAACTGGTTTAAGAGCAGCATGCATGGGAATCTCTGGGTTACTCATTCATACAATCTTTATCTCAATCTTAATCATCAGTGTGATTGATCTGTGGAGCAATAGCAGATAGGATCTTTTTGATGAAGATAAACGCACAATCAGTGACCAAAGGACTTTTGCCCCGGTCCTCTGATTACGATTCATCTTAAGAAGAAATACTGACCCATCAGCAATCCTCTCCCTTTAATCATTAAGTCAAAGGCTGAGCCTGCCAAAGTCTACTTTTAATCTTATCACAAGGCTGAGACTAATCCATGGCTTACACCAGTGGTAAATTTAACACACAAAAAGAGTCGCAGCAATTTGTGCATGCGGTGGTACAAGTTTGCAGTTGTTCTGCCTTGTTTGTGTGCAGTAGATCCGTGTGTTTACAGCCTATTAGCGCTGCTCAGTACACAGTCTATGAGCAGCTCCCCCTGGGTCTCACATCCCCTGACACTGTGAGAAACCACTGAGCTGCAAAATATGATGAACATGACGGCACCTACCTGTTTGTGCATCTCTATGTTCAGCCCGTAGGACATCTCGTAATACTGAAAGGAAGGCAAAACAATTTGTTGTGTTAATGAACAAGAAAGAAGAAGTCGGATGAACAAGCAAGCTGTGCTAACATTTACTGTATGTAGGCAGTAACTCTCATACACGTGCCTTTGGTTTTTATTTCTACACACATAATAATGTGGTCAATGCAACTTACATAGGCTACTTCAAATCATTTGGTTTTTTTTCTGGTTACAACACTGATTACATCATCCAATGGTTTTGACCATTTTGAAGCGTGATAAACTAAGAAAAGACAAAAAAGGAGTTCATTGAGCTGCTGACAGCGAATAGCCAATAAATCGATATTTGGTTGTTTATAGAGCGGGCAAAGAGAAGAAGGGGTCAGATTTATTGATCGCCCACCTTCATCCCTCAGATCTCCAGGATGTCTGTTTACTTAGCGTAACGCAATTGCTCAACACTCTTGATATATCAGGCCAGCTCGGTCTGTCTTGGCTGAAATGTAATCCGTGGAGCCCACAAGTGGCAGCCAGGGCAGAAATGGCTTTCCAGTCAGCCTGTATTTGATGAGGCCAATGCATTATTCAGTCCATTAGCTTCTTCGAAAATTACTCTCAAACAAGAGAGCCATTCTGTCTGAGATCAGAGCCCCACAGCCGGAACGCAACCCGACACCCAGTGCTGGCTGTGGGATACTTCCCTACATGTTTACCTAACCTCCTCCCGTCAGGCTGACATGTTGTTTTCCTGTGAGAAGAATGTTAAACTGAAGCTCGCATGTATTGGTTCAAGTCAACCCCGATGTGTTTACCTGGGACAACAGAGGCCTGACCGCAGAGGAAACCTTCTGACTGCGTCACGTCTCAGCTAAATCCCTGCGTCATACTATAGCACACCTGCTTTTCAACAGTTCGAATAAAAACGAATAATTTGGGTTCAAACAGAAACTAACATTAATACAGTGCACAGTGTACTGCAGCATGTGCTCCACGGCCTCCATTTTGTTTGCTGTGGTGCATTTCCCACGGACTGACTACTCCTGCCCTCCACCATCAGCTCACAGCTAATTTATGGCCATGCGTATGTGTGAGCGTGGAGTCTCCTAGGAGAATAATCAGATCAGCACGCACAGAGGGCAGCGCTGCGGTCGACCCTTTGAGATCAGGGGCGCGCTATAATGGAGCCTCAGCCCACAACCGCCCACTGCCCGCCTGTCAGGAAGAGCTCGCAGTAACAACCGGCTACATCAAACCCCCCGGGGGGCTTTCACAGGCCTGTACCTGACACTCAACCCGCCCTAACCACCACACAGGTGATCACAATAGCCCGTCTCACTCCACCCCAACTACATCTTCAACAAGCCTTGCAATTTGGAGCCATAATTGCTCCCTATTGTAACATAATCTTACCATGACATAGTGGCGCTGCATCTCCGTCTTCTCATTGGCCAGTTTGTCGTACTCCACCTTTAGACTAAAATAGAGGACAAGGTGTCAATTTCAGGCATCTCCATTTCTTGCATACCTCACTGACACTTAACCAATTGGCAGCAGTGTCGCTTTGCTTTCCAGCAAGAGTCAACAACCAAATATTAGCCTAAACCATTACATTTTTAAAAAAAAGGAGGGGAAATGTGGACGACTCGCTGCCACACGTTGGTGTGTTTGTGATAATTACCTGTGATACTGGGCTTGCAGGAACTGAAATTCATCTTTAATCCTGTCACAAGACTCTGCTACAGTGAATTTGAAGCCAGGCTGGCCAGGCTGATGTGGAGCCTGAAAGAAATCACATCAGTCCAGTCACAGAAAAAAATAACTTTATTCATCATTTTCCTTGCATTGTGTGTCCCACGGTGCTGACGGGAGCTGAATAGTTCTCACATTACTGACTACTTTCAGGATAATATCTCCTCTGCACTGGTGAGTAAGACATTACCACAGCAAAGAGGTGGCTCTGCTTCACACCTCCAGAAGCTAATAACACAACTTGAATAGGTTTTCACACCGAAAATGAAAATGTAATTTCAGATGTGAACTGCTGTCCTACTCAGCACAGTCATATGTTAGTGTACAGCTGAGTGAATATCTCCAGGCATGCAAACCATCTGCATCCATTTACCACTAAGTGCAGAGTCTGTGTAGCATAAATGTAGGCTATTGCAATATTGAAATTCGATGAGCTACATGAAGAGTGGAAAACGCTTTTTTTTTTTTTTTGTGTGTGGCAGACTTCAGAGGGAAACGGCACAGTCAGGATCCATGTCAACACTGTCAGATAAATATGTAAGCTGTTGGAAGTGTAGAGGAAGCGCTTCTTACCGGATGCCGGCCTTGTGGATACATCTTGTAATGTATCCTTTGTTTATGTCTCCAGTGTGCAGGTCCTTTGGCAAAATGGTTGAAATGTGCTCACAGCCACTCCAGTCTCAGCAGACAGGGGGTGAGGGTAGAAGGGGGAGAGAGGGAGGGAGGGGGGGGTTCGTGAAAATCCTGTGTTGGAAAATGACGCGTTTTAATCTGGCTGAAGGCGAGAAAAAACACAACAATTGCGTGCAGCCTTATTTGCAGGTTTTCCTAGAGCGCACAGCAAGTTCACTATGTTGCATGTATCTGGAGTCAAACAGCAGCACAAGTCCAGCGCTTCTGTCTTTTTGATGACCTTATTCGGTCAGTGGTCAGCGATACACTGAAACAAAATCTCCCCTTTTTAAACTGATGGAAAACACACACACACACACACACACAAATAAAAAAAGGAGCCACTTTGGCTGAGTGAAACGCAATTGTTTGCGTAAAAATTCGCTGTTTTGTGGCCCTCTTTTTGACCGATGTTCGCCAAATGACCAACAACGTTGCCGAGAGCAGCTGCTTTCACCTCCTGTTTGACTCCGCGTACAGCGATGGGAAACGGTGCGCCGCTCAAGCTTACGCCCTACAGGAAATAAAACTAAAGAGAATATCAACAGTTCTTGTAAATAGGCGACCAAACACAGGCTACATACCCGTGCGTGCGTCCCAGCCGTCCGCCCGACTTCTTTTTTTTTTTAAAAGAGGAAACAGAGTCGGCTATAATTCATGCGTTGAATCCCTCCTCATGTAAGCGTGGTGGACGCAGATCTCAACAAGCATCCTCTCTCTCTCTCTCTTTCTCCGGAGCGCAACCAAGCCACACTGAGGGAGTAGTTGGGAGAAAATTTGATGCGGTCGGGCTCGATTAAACTACTTTATTCTGCCCCGCGAACCATCCGAGAAATGTCCGCCTTTTTGGAGAAGGTTAATCCAAAAAAAAAAAACAAAAAAAAAAAAAAAAAGAGAGAGAGAGAGCGAAAACGTATATAAACACGGCTTCCAAAAATCTGTCTTCCGACTCGAAGAGGCTGGAGATTCTTTAAAAGCGTAACATGGTTCTCTCCACAATCTCGCATTTCCCTTCAGTTGTCCAGCTTACCCCCGGTTGCCACACACAGGCAGCAGCACTGAACTGCCGTGAAAGAGCCTATCTGTCCAATCGGATTACTCAGAAGGAGTGCGGCCACATCTGCCTATCGGAGAGCGACGGCCCCCACGTGGGGGTGCAACGATACATGACATCATCCCGCTGATCCACAAGGCATCATCCGTCCGTCCCACCATGTACAACAACAACAGCAGCAGCAGCAGCAGGCATTGATGTGCCGACGATGATATCCAAATTTGACAGAGACAGCACAAATTCCACATCCGCCTCTCATTAGGGTTTTTTTTTTTTTTTTTTTTTTAGCAGCCGAAATAAAGTTGATGAATTTTCGGGTGAGAACACCACCCAGTGGGGACGGGGAGTGAGGGAGGGAGGGAGGTGTGACTGAGATAGCTTACAACAAGAAGTCTTGATTTTTCCCCCACGAGGAAAAAAAAAAGAAGTGAGACGTGAACTTGTCTGTATAAGACGGATATAAAACCTGAAACAATATGCTGTGAAATATCGAAAGTATCCAATGTGCAGGTTAAACTCCCGCTACACCGTGAAGGACACATTATAATGCCCAATCCATCGACGATATCCTCAAAATTGAAGCGACCTGGCTAACTCGGCATACATTTTTTTTTTTTTTATGCCTTAAATATCTCACGCTTCTTTCACAACACGTCTGCGCACCTCTCCCTATCAGCATTTGTGTAATAGTTGCACTGCGGTGGGGGGGGGGGGAGGCGAGATGATTGCCTTTGTCTGATATGAACATCAGCCATGTCTGAGAGCAGCCTTGTTTTGAAGGATCAACTCTGCCCCCACGTGGGGTCTTCCTCTGCGGCTTTAAGGCCCGTCCACCAATGAGAGCGCGGTGCACTTACTCGCCCGCTTCCCATTGGCTGAGCCGCGGCGAGCCTGTCATTCACGAGGCAGCGCTGTCAATCAATACCACGCGGGGTCAAGCGCTGACAAATGCCTGTGCTCCTCGGTCCTCTGCCTGTGAATAGAGCCTGGAATGGCTGCTTAATTAGCTTCGAATGGCTTTTCTCTCCAGTTCAAACAATCTGTTACCACCACGTGGTAATGAGAGCCTACATTAAACAAAGGAAGAAAGGAAGCATGCAAACAGTTGTAACATTACAACCTGTAGTTTTTCTTTACATATGGGCCTATGTAGTGAGCAGGCTAAAGGCTCTTGTTTACCTTGACCAGAAAGGCTAATCGAGCTGTTCGAAACACAAGACATGAGTGTCATCCTAATACTGATGTTATGATGTATGGATGGATGTGGTGCTCCAATCAAAAGATGTAAAAAAAAAAAACAGAAAACACTTAATTTCTTGTTTTATTAATGATGAATACAAAATAAGCTTCTGAATGTTAATTTTCGACCGTGATAACAAGCCAGTGAAACATAGAAAGACAACACCAGATGCGGAAAACAGACTAATTATATTATCTCAAGACTTTTTTAATGTATAACACATGCTCAGAGTTGCTAAATGAGTCAGAGACAAGACGTGTAGTTTTTACACAAATGATCTTGTACAAACCATGCCTCATTATAGTCATCCTGATGAAAAGCATTCAAATGAATGACTTGAGTTTCAGTTTTGAGCATGTATAATGTGGCTGCTTCACAGGAGAGGTTTTTCAGGAATGCTGAGGTCATATTGTCATGTTAAGGTCTGAGATTGCCCAGCAGTCGTCTTACTTGTCATTCTTGTCAGCCACCTTGAGGATGTGGCATAACTGTGTTATTTCCAAATGTATGAAGGCAGTCTGTGAGAAAAAAAAAAACTCAAGCACACACAAGAGCCGGCGGGCTAATCTCAGCCAGGCACCCCCTCATGCTTTTCAATAGAGAGTGCTTGGATTAAAGGCAACAAAAGGCCGGGCCAAACCCCAGGGAGTAAGGGGTCTGTCCGCCCACTGAGACCCCCACACTGTTTATTTACACGGAAACCCCAGCCGCAGTGAAGCTCCCACCCCCAGGCATTACACACTGGCCTATTTGCAGAGGTGGCTCTAATTCTTGACAGAGCAGGGATTGTCCTCACTCCTGCCATTTTGAACTGAAACTCTCTTTCCAAATCAGATAAAGCTCTTGAGAAGGATTTCTTCCTTCACATCACAAGAACTGTTTTGGTTATTGTCCAAATTTCATACTCCACATTCTGTGAAAAAAAACACTCCACTAAGGCACTTTTTGAAATCAGGGTTTTTGAAGGCGCAGAACAAGGCAAAGATCAACGACCTGTTGGAGCGATTTATCATGAACGCATTTGGAGATTACACAGTATTGGCTCATTAATGTGACTCTGAGTTAATAAATGACTCGGCCATTTTTCTCTCTCATGCAGGCTTACTTTTTCTGTTCATGAGGCAGAAAACGAGGGCCCTGTTACTGCAGAGGCCGGGCTTTGTATTGCAGCAACGTACACTTCAGGGTACTGTGGCGTGCTGTTTATATGGAGATGCACACAGACATTCTGCACATTCACAAACAAACACACATGCGCAGTGTATTGGGGGTAAAACGTCATTCACAAGCAGGAGGCGGAAATTCACACACATACACACACATTCCAGGCAACAAAGGGCCCACAGTGTGTGGTGGAGAGATGAATTGGCTGCACTGTATAATCAGGATGAGTCATCAGACGGTAATCAATGAAAACAGGATGAAAGTCCTTATCAAAGGAGAAAAATGCAAACATGAAAAGTGTCTCAAAATAAAAAGAGGTCTTTGGCAGGAATTTGCTGCTGTACTTAACCCTCGGCTGAGGAGGACATGGAGCCAATTGTTTCTCTGCAACTAATATTCTCTGCTATCAAACAGCCTCTCATTGATAAATACAAGCACAGACATAAAAAGCTATTCCCTTCTCTGTGAATGGAGTTTACTTTATGTGAGTCCATTTTACAGTCAAGTAGAGGTTAAACACAGGTGAACCAGATCAGATTCAAATGTGAAACTTACCCTTTCTTCTTCCTTACATGAAGAGAACTATAAATATTTTTTTGTCAGTACTGTAAAAAAGAACGTAATTAGATTGCCTTCTTGTCTGAGAGATCCTCTTTGATTGTTCTCCTATTCTCTTCCCTTTTCAGAATATCTTCTTAAATGAATTTCCTGACAATATAAAGCCATTGCCCTTTCTCTGGTGGATTAAATGTACTTAAGTACTTGTCTCAATGTGCACCCAAAAACAAAACATAATCATCTTGTTATCTTGTCCACAGCATATTCAGCGCTTCAGTGTTACAAGACAAGTGCTCTGTCTGCTAGGTTATAAGACAGGGTTACAAGATAGGTAGAGTTTGAAAAACAATCACTGAATGCAGTATGCACTAGTTTCTGTTATGTTTGTTTTTTATGCACAGAAGTCAACAAAACATGTTCTTTTAGACATTTTGATGTAGACAATAAAAATGAAGCTTTAACATGCTAACAACATGCTGAAGTTCGGATTAAAAGACGAGGAAATTTGAACCTAAAGCAAATTATAAAATCTAAAAAGCTGACAAGCTGACAAGACAATGAACAAAAGTGTCAAAACAGTTATGCTTCTTAATCTAGCCTAATCTGTTTTCAGCATAACCCTGATAGCCATTGAGCTATTTGGGTTATGTATTAGGGTTAGCCCCATAGCCCTAATCTCTTTAACACAGGTCAGTCATAAAAACAATGGGGGTTAAATTCAGGCCCTCGGACCAGAAAAACAAATGGCTGCACCGTTTCCTTTTTGACAACAAATTGCAGATTAGAACCCAGCAAGAGAACGTTTTGAATGTCTCCCCGCCCCCGCCTGGATGTGCTCCATGATTCGGCACACAAATACTCTGAAAGGATCCAACATCAAACTGATCAGAGGATCAAGCTGTACCAGTTGATTGAGAAGACCTTGAGCTGCTCAACAAAGATTTTGTTCCTCTAATCCAGTTTTGCTAAATGGCTAATGTGATTAAAAGGATTCTTTAGGCCCTAACTCAGTTATGGTTGCTGATTACATTCACATGGCAGGGGAATGACTTCACATGACTGTCTCCAAAGAAAATATGTTGTCAAGGTAACAGCCTCATGTGGGAAAAGTGCAACTCTTAGTGAGGTCAGAGTCAGTGAATTGTAAACAAAGTTACTCATAAGGATGAACATTACATTCAGTGGCACAGAACAGATATTGTGAATCCTCTATGGTGAGAATGTGATTAGATGAATGTGTAGATGTTGATCATGGGATCAATAGAGTGTTATGAATGGTAAGCATAGAGCTTTAGCTAGCTCTACAATGATACTATGAGTTGTGCAGTATCTGAAAAATCTCCATTTTAGGCTGCAATCTTCTGTGCTCATATGCTGTATTTCAGCACTTCTGTCCCACCGAGGAGCATTTCATATTCCCTGGCACACAGTAATATAGCTCCACTCCTCCATGCCAAATTGACTCCACAAGTGCTCCTATACCTGCTGATTGACACATGCTCGTTGAAAATCCAGCAGCAATCCTCCACCAGCAGCCAGCATTGCTGCTTGCTCTGGAGGGGCTACTCGATTCCATTATTAAGTTGAAAAAGAGAGACAGAGCGAGGGGAGGGGGATAGAGAAGTAAAAAAAAAAAAAAGAAAAAAGAAAAGAGGCTTGACTGGGTAGAGAAGAAGAATAATAGAGAGCTGAGGAAGTTATCAGGGCAGGGGAGAGTGAGCCTGCCGTCTGTCTGACAGCAGATCAGAGAGCTCCTCCAGCTGGAACCCCCCCGGCTCACAAGCCTGGCAGAGCAGAGTCCTGGCCGGCCAGCAGCAGCTCTATACAGTATACTGCAGCATATATCATCTGTATGTCTGATCCACAAACCATCACAGAGCTGTTCAGATCCTTTACCGAAGCAGTGCTAAAAAGTCACTTTCTTCATACACTGTATCCATTCTCCTTCGCTGAGGGATATATTCTACTTTTTTTCACACCAACTGTTAGCTGGAGCAATGTTTTTAATTGAGAGTTAACCTTAAAAAACATTTGGCAAAGACCAGCAGGTGACTCTGTGTCCGTCAAGAAGGTAGACGCTGGAGTCAGGACTTCAGAGATCCAATAATGAATCACTAATTGTACACTTTGTGGTTTTCTTTTTGATCTTATATTTCACGTTTTGTATTTCAATGTTTTATTTTTGCTCTATGTCACTCTCTTCAAGCTCGTAATGTTGTTAATGTTTTGTTTGTAAAACTTTTTTTGTTGCTTTATGAATGAGGCTCTATAAATACGCTTAAGGGATGTTAAGTTTAAGATAAAACGTTTTCAAACTTTTGGCCTTGTTCAGTTTGATTCACTTGTCATGTTGCAGATTTGCACTTCAACAAAAGACACACTTCCCTTCTGAGCTCCTCACTTCATTCATTTATAGAACTATTTGTAGTACAATCATTGTACAATTCACAAACTACTCAGTATAGAAACAGTCTGCTCCATCATCTTATAACCCCTCAGACTTGTCATGTGAGTCTGAAGGAGCTTAAACCCATGTGGTAAAGTACTGGACTATACTAAACTAACAGGCATTGGTGAAAATCAAGTCCAGCTAAACAGTCAAAGGGTATTTTTCAAATGGTTTCACAATAATTTAGTATATAAATATAAATCATGCACATAGATTTTCTCTGCAGAACACTTTGTACTGTAGAATTAAGTCACAATATACGATTTGAAATGAGGACTTTAGCTTATAGGAGTAGTCTTATTCGTTTGTGTTACTACTTTTACTTAACACAGGTTCTGAATACTCCTGTCAATACTGCATAAAGCAGTATAAAGTAAAGGTTTCAATATTATACTAAAACATTCTCAGTTAAAGAGTAAAAATTTGTGCCAAAGTCAATATCACGAGCATGGCTTACCAAAGGTATCAAAAGTAAAAAAGAACTCAATTTACACTTTATAAATCATATTATTGGATCAGTACCTTTATGACCGATAAACATGTATGTATTATTTTATTGTTGCAGTGTGTCCATTTTAAATACAGGTCAGTAGTTTAATCATAATCAACAAATCACATCTCATACAGTGATCATGGGCTGTGTGGGGGAAAATATCGATACAACATAGTATCGCAATATTTTGCGTGGCAATATTATATCGTCTCATGGCCACCAAAGTATCAATATTTTTATTATAATAATAGTAAATAAGAGTATTTTTTCATTTTAATTGCAGAAGGGGTTGCACAGTTCATTTTGAACAAGTAACATTGTTAAAAATGAGTCATGTTCAAGTTTGATCAGACTGAAATGGTGCATGCAGCCTCTTTCAAGGTTTTGCTTTTATCACAGTGTCGGTCAGTCTGTGGGTCTGACTCCCATTGTGTAGAAAAAAAAGACTGAAAAGTTTTGTCTTATATTTTTTTGATATCCACAGTTCTTGATTTAGTTTAATTTTGTGGACCTAATCTTCTGTTTAAACAGTGAAATCGCAACATGTTGTATTGAAATTCTCAGCATATCGCAAAATGTTTAAAATCGCAATAGCATTTTATCGTGGCTCAAGAATCGTGACAATATCGTATCATGGGGCCGCTGATGATTCCCACCCTTAATGTCTTATAGGTTTGTGTTTTAGTAGTCCTGTGAATATTGCCATCAGTGTATGTTGTTCCCTAAACGAGGACACATAAGGGTTAAAGAATTATGAGCCAGAGGCCCATAGAGAGAAAGCGAGACCAAATCAACAAATTAATGCCTGTCCTATGAGAAGCTAAGCCTCTTATTTTTATTTCAAATGAGGAGAGAAATTGACTTCCTTATTAAATCTAATTATTAGCTGGTGCCCTCCAAAAGTCTTCAGATATTGCCTGCAGCGACCAGGCTATTAGCATAAACACCACCACTGGCAATCTTAAAACAAATGGTATATTTAGTCAGTGCTAATGGGATTAAAGTGTGCCGGATTCAGGAGCAGCTCTCCTAACAGTGAGCATCACATCTTCATTATGGGTACCCTGACTTCTCCATTTCCACTCTCTTTGTTTGCATTTCATTTCACTGTACTGCCTCCTACTCCTCTAGGTTATTCAACAGATTGTGTTCGATCTTGATCCAAAAATCCCAGACAATCATAGATAATAAAGGATTACACCAATCTCTGAAAAGCTGATGCCTGGCCAGCAGCAATGCACACACTGAGAAATAATTGTTGGCCATCTGTGCACCAGATTGGTAAGAGAAAGGGTAAACAAAGAGCACAGTGTACCTGCTAAATCTTTCCCCTCTCCTCTGTCTCTCCCTTCAACAAGAAGAACATTAATGGCTTTGATGACGCTCAGCCCTGCAGAATCCAGCGGCTCGTTCCAAGAGATTTTTTGATTAGGGACGTTTCAGAACCACAGACTGACACGCCGCGCTTGTCAGGAATCTAACAAGGCTCAGGGTTATCGCTCTATCGGCAGACAAGCCATGCTGAAACGCTGCACAATGCCAGCCAAAATAGAGTAAGGATGGAGGATAATTGACCAGGCAAATGATCACATTTACATGTCGATTACACAGCTCTCAGGGAAACAAAGTGAAGTCATGAAAGCTTTTCCTCTGCAGTCTCATAAATCACTCCTCTGTGGGCTGAGATTGGATTTACTGGCACAGTGTTGCAAACACAGTGTTGCTAACACAGTGCCAGAACCGCTGTTAGGGATGCACAAAACTCCACTGAACATTACAGATCCTTATTAGAGGATATTGATCCCGATGCTAGAGATTGTGCAGGGGTCAATCAATGCATTTTGATGGGTGTAAGCTGTAAAGTTAAGATGTGATGTGCTCTAGATTTATGGGTCAGAGAATAAATCAATATAAAATGGATTTTGCATGGATTGCACTATGTATCCTTTTGACCCCAATTTGTTGTCTCACATTTAGAATTAGTTAAGACTTATTTGATATGAGCCATCCCATGTTGTGTTTGGATAATAACCCCAAAAAGTAGGATTTTCCACACAGGTTTTCCCACCTTCAATTGGAAAGAAAGTCTATTTTTTTTGCATAATGCTTACATGGAGAGACAAATGACCTCACAGCTTTGCATCCATCCCAACTGGAGGGCCCTCATTATGGTGTGAGATTTATATATGCATATACAGGGTGGATAAATAGTCTGGGATACTGGAGGAAGGAGGAGACAAAAGATAGGGCAGAGTCATAATGAGCTGTGTTTATGTGTAGCCTTGCTTGGCCTGTTGACAGTGGCTAATGAAGTTACAGTTAGTGGGAGGACCTGCTGGCACTAATTAAACAGACTGTCATGAGCAGTGTTGGAAAAAGGAGGTGCTGAGGCAGGAGTGGGAGGAGAAAACACAGGCTGATCCATCAGAGCAGCAGGCACACACAAACACAAACACACAGAGGTGCGGAATATGTATAACTTTAATTTACACAGGGAACTGCTGGCTCTGCATTTACGTTTTTTACACTGATAACAATCATAAAAATAAAAAGACACACAAAAATGACACTCTAAAGCAAAATATTAACAATCTATTTACTGCTGTGATGTGCAGGATTCAATGTATGTCTATCAAGTGACCAAATAAATACATTCAACAGAGTTTTTATTTAACAGCAGCTGCAGGAAATATTTTACACCTCACTGAGCCTACAGCACAGATCGGCTCCTGTAGAAGCCACAGCTCTGACATCTGGAAATGTTGCAGCCACCACTGAGCTGTTAGAAAGTGGGAAAGAGCTCGATTGACTGTCACAGAGGTTGAGTGGAGCTCAGTGTGTGCCATCTTAACCACAGCTCCATCGTAGCCTGTAATCCAGCTCACCACCAAAGCCACCACTGCTGGCTGCCTGCGCAGACCGAGCCTCACTGTTTGTTTATGCAGCACACAGACCCGGCCATTAAAAGTGGGAAGCCTGTCAAAAATAAAAAGAGACTTTTCATGTTTGAGGGCTGCAATTGTGGCTCTTGTGTGATGTTTTTCCTCCACACTGACCCCTCGCTTTGAGGTCGAGAAGCCGCTTAACCCTGGGCCGTGCAGCCAGCTGATTGGCCGAGCCAAAGCAGTATTTTTGAATGTGGTGGCAGTGGGAGCCTCCGGCAGAGGTACTGTGGTTGCGTGCAACGACTATGACTGTGTGACCAATGCAGTCTACACATCATTATAATGGCTCCTCAGGCAAAGGAGCCATAGATCCTTCATAAATGTGCACATCATTTCCCTTATTATGTTCTAGATACCTTTCCTCATGTTCCCTGAACCTCAGTACAAGGCAAGGGTTAGCATGCAACAAGCTGAGCGATGGTCTAAGACTTCACTGAAGAAGAAATGCAGCTATAAAGCAACATGCATGTACTTATACAATCTACATAAATACTTCCCTACAACGTGCAACCATGACATATACAGAAGCTGCTAACAAATAATCCAAGCTGTTTAAAATAGCTATTCCCTCATAGCTCAAAGCCACTCAAATACTACAGCAGCACAGGGAAAATGTGGAAATTTGCTATGTAGTTAACTTGCGACAGCCATCAATTAGGTTTACGATTTGGGCGCCTTTGGGCCACTGTCGCCAGGCCTCAGTCTCCCCCTGATGTCATTACACAAATCTGCAGCAGTCTGACAGAGCAGCAGGGCTGCAGGACACAGGGGGAGAAGGAGAGGGAAAGTTGGCTCGGCTCCTCTCTTCTGATAGCTGCAGATAAACCGGCCTTGGGGCCTCTTATCTCATCCGTGGATCCTGTGTAAATATAAGTTTAAGTCTGGCAGATTACATCAGCAGAGCCTGTTGGGGACAGAGGCCGCCCGCTGGGGGACCGTGATGACTCCCCTCATGCGACAAATGCATCCCCTCCACCCTCCATGGACTAACAAAGCAGGACTGCAGAGGACTGTGGGAGACGGCTCCTCTCAGCCAGTTAAAGTGAATCCCCAAAGGAACCTGAATTAAAACTGTCAACTTCCATTTAATCCAAAATGTTCAGCCCATAGCATTTGTTTCCAGTGTCAGCTGCACACTCTGTTTGCTTTGATATTTATGTTAGTGGACAGCATGCCTCACTTTAGATAAATGTTACAGCTGTGTGACGGTGTGTGTTTGTGCTGACAGGAGAAGAACTGACCAGCTGATGAGGGACGCAGACTCTGTGGTCCAAAGGCCACGAAGGTGCCATGTGACTGTGAGAGGTTCATTTTAGGATACATAAACACACCCTCCCTGTTTGTCTAAACATCGCTCTTTCTGTCTGCTGTATGTACAGCACATTCCAGACAGACACACAGATGGACAGGCCACATCTGGAGAGCGACAAATAGAGGGCTCTCCCTCTTACTTCTCCCCTCCCTGTTCCCCGAGACTCTCATCCCACCCAGAGAGGGGAAGTGGTGAGGTTGGAGTGGTTGGCCAGACAGGGCCAGCTGTATGACCACAGACCTCTGAGTGTGTGTATATGGGAGGGAGGGAGGGATCTACAGGCCTTATTAAAGACCTGACTACAGTGGGCCTGACCCACTGCTACTTCACAGCCAGCAGCAGAATCACTGCAGGATGTGCACTGTGACAGCATGAGAATGTGTGTGTGTGTGTGTGTGTGTGTGTGTGTGTGTGTGTGTGTGTGTGTGAGTGTGTTGCAATCCATCAAAAACAAATGTTGTTTAATGTTTAATGCATTCTTCTAAGATATATAGGTGGCTCATTCCCTTACAAAAAAGAAAATAAACTTTGCAGTATGTTAGGCAAAATACACAGGCTAGCTATGATAAAGATGTTGAGCCCAGCAGTTAGTGTGGAATGTGTTGTGCCACAGTCTGCTGCCATCTCATATCAGCTGAAAGCGACTGCTGCTGCCGCTGTACTGCACCGTCAGCCGGATCACAGGTCAGAGGGTCTCAGAGTGATGATGTCACTGTTTTGCCTGAGTCCCCAGGGCGATGATTTATGATCTAATTTGAGTCCGTCTCTCCAGATTCCAGGTCTTTTTCTCCCTCGGGGAGCTGCTAATGGTACAGAGGGACAGAGCCACCATGCAGCAGAGGTCCTATCAGCTCACAGGCCCTGACATCCATCTCTATGATCACACACTGAAAGAAGAAGGGAAAAAAAGAGACACAACAGTGTTGACTTCATTTTGCAGCACACATAGGTGTACATAAATGTAGACACACACTCATACAGGCCAGGCCACCACACACACTTGCACAAAAGCAAATACAGAATGTATTAAGTTTTGCATATATAACCTTGGTTATTTGCAATTTGTCATGCAGCCCAAGAAAGATAATTGAAGCAACCTCCCAGTATGCAAATAGAATGATAATCAGCCTGCGCCACTGCCAAACGCGCATGCATAGAAGAAAAAACACGGTTACATTGTTAGCAATTTCTAATAGAGGACACCTATTGACCCATTTTCTCTTGGAAAGCAATTTGTCCCTCCAAAATAAAACTAATAGGTGGCAAGATGAATGGATTAGAGTGGGCCAGACTGGGTGCAGCATGCCACAAGGCACTAAATCACCAGATTATTAGTTTTATGAGCCAAGCCCAGGAGAGAATAATTGCTAATGTTCCCAGAGTAACCAAGGGAAATAAAGGTAATGGAGCAATTTATAAATTCTGATTGGTATACATAGAGAACTTCCAGCCCATCTCCTTTGTTATTTTACTGCTCTCGATAATATACGCCCCAAGCCACACAAACACTGGGGCAGGCTATCAAAATCAATACAATCACAGAGCCGCGAGTGCTGCATCGGCTGCTTTGTTATTTTTAGTGCAACACAGCCTGACTCACAGTTATAAATCAAACTAATGTGAAAAGAAAAAAAAAACTACAACATCAACTCCGATTTCTTAACTTCAGTTAGCCTGACTTAGAGACTTACGCATGATGAGTCAACCCCAACACACCCTAAACATGTGTGTGTTAGTAAGGATAAAGACAAGCTCGGTCCAAAATTTCACATTGAAACTTGTTAGGATTGTTGTGGTAACGCAGACAGACAGACATGCAGACAGGATGCAGAGGCAGGTGTCCCATGTAATCCACCCTGCTCAGATGAATAACCATCTTTCACTCATCCTGTTTTCGTAACCACACAACTTTCCATCATCCACATCCCAAATCCCTAATTTCCACCACTTCACAGCTCTCTGATGTTTAAATTGTAAGTTGCACTAAGACCATACACAGGCTGAAATGTTCTGCAGATGTACACACCTCTCATGTGGTTCATGAAAGCAGAGATCTATCCTGTTGGAGAGGGGGGGCTTGTGGCTCTGCGGCTGTAGTCTGTAAATCGAGGTGGGTGGTCTTATTACTCCGTCTCATCTCCATTTCTCTGGAGGATAAACATCCTACAATGCATCCTGCAGCAATCAACTTCTGTTGTTATGTTTTAAACAAATTGGCAAATTATAATTGGATTAAATTGAAAGTGAGTGTTGTGTTTAAAGTAGACATGGGAAGCTATAGCCTCTGATGTAATTTGACTCACTGTTGCATTGGATTAAACACTCAAAGCAGGGTAAGAGAGGTAAAACAGATTGCGTGCTGGGAACAATATGTCAATATGAAAGCAGGGTTACAGTCTCGATTCGGCTGTTTGGCGCGTCTGTGATTAGGTTGCTGTGCTGTAGCAGAGACACATACATATATACACACACAGAAACTACTTGACCTTTTAAAAGCGGTGATGACAGCTCAAAATCTGCTCTTGCAACTGAAAATCTCTTCAAATACTTTCCGCCCACTTCTTGTTTTTTTTCTCTACTTGTGTTCTCACTTCCTCGTCTCACAGGTATGAAGTCACCCTGTGAACTGTGACAGCACTCTGCTCAGACTTGTTAAGGTAAGTATCCTTTTTTGTGTACTTAACGTTCATTCCTAAGAGGGTGATTCAGCAGAGACAATTCACCGCCAACAGGTATAAATCTTTCAAATCCAGACTCCCACATATCTGCACTCTGTCATCCCATCTGTACTCCTGTAGTCCCACAGAGAGGGTGTTTGTGGGTCAGATCGCTGCTTCATCATCACCTCGCAATTCCTGTTATGAAATAGCATGACACCTAACACATTGCAGAACAGATCTTAACAAAACCACGTGAGCTAAAAACGCAGGATGAATGTTCAGCTCACAGTTGATTTTTGTTTCTTTTTTTGTCCACTTGGTATCCTGACGCTTCAGTTTTATTTCAGCTTTACAGTATAATTTAAATTGGAGCATGTTTTAAAGCAATTCACTCTCAACCTCAAATGTCAATTTAATTCCACACAAAGCTTTCAAGAGCCACTGACAGCAGGACGCAAGCTCAGACATGGAAATTGATTTTCCAAAAGATTGATCCCAGCCCAGATCTTGCGCTGATCTACAGAGAGAGATGCAGTAATGACACATTCTGTGATCCCACAGTTTCTATACCATGCGGTTAGGTTTTTATCCAAATGCGACAAGGCCTGTAATAAATCTTGCCTTCCTTCCATCAGCCTGCCAGCAGCTGGGAGCCGTCAAGGGAAGCCACCCCAAGCAAAATGTTATTCCAGCTTGTTAGTGTTTGAAGTCGCAGTGAGCTGGGCTGCAGAAGCTGCTGCCTGCGGTTTATGGCTTGTGGGGTTGCTCAAGATATGGAGTCTCACTTTCCAAGTCAGGATGTCTCACCGCCATTGAAGCCACAACTGTAGCTGTGAGATAACGCAGGCACGTTGAGAAGAAAAGACTTCAGAGCAGACATGTGGTTTTGACTCAGTGAGTGACAACACTACACTGTGTGTGTGTGTGTGTGTGTTTGTCAGTTTATTTTCCCCCCACATTGGCTTACTGAAGCATTGCTGCAACCACTTGCTGAAACACTATTGCTTCCTCTTCTTTCCACTTTCGAATACTTGTTTCTAACCTAAACATTTAATTCCTTTATACACTTTCATAAAAATAAGATTTTGTTCCACTTTTTGTTGTGACGATGACTTCCTCAGGCGATCCTGACAAACTAGCTCAATTAGTACTCAGACAAACATAATAAATAATGATTAAAAATGAATATGCATAACTGTCTCTATTTATATTATTGTTACTTATTCTTATTTCACTTTAACACCCCAGGACTAATGATTTCTAAAATTCAATAATGTTTGAACATTTTTATCTCAGATCAGTGTTTCTGTGATTTTTTATCAGCCATGATGGTTCAGAGGTCATAAGACACATGTTGTATTCACAGCACCAGTTTCTGTTAATATATTTTGAAATCCCTTATTGTTGCATTTTGAGATTCAAACCTCTGACACCCTTTTGGTAGCAGAGCAATGTCTCTGAAAATAATCTGTCAATACAAAAACAACTTCTTTCCAACAGTTTACAATCTAAAGCAAGTTCACCGGACAGTTTATGTTTTTTTATTCAAATAAAGTAGCAATGCTATATCTGAATGAATGCAAAAATTTTACCTTAGGGCAAATATATAATGAGCTAAATGTAGCTGATGTTGAGAAAATTATATTTACTTTATGTCTTCTTGATATGTTATGTTTCTAAATATCCTCTAATATATCCTTTGGAGTAAAAATAACAGGACATAGAGTTGTAAATACAAATGTTAAATAAAACAGTAGAGTAACCCAGAATAATATTTTAATTAGTACTTTTTATTACTGAATAAATTTGCATTTAGTAAGGACAACACAGCAGCTCATCAACATTGTCATCAGTGTTTCACCCAACGTTTTTTTTTTTAGCTTCATAAGCTTCATCTTTAAATAATTTAACTGTCATTTGTGTTTGGATTAATGATTTTTGTCAGTTAAATGTCATTAAAAAAAAAAGCCTTGATTAGCAATTTGCCCAAAATGAAAGAGCATCTTCAGATTTGATGTTTTATTAGTCAAACAATAAAAAAAAACGTTAATATTTAATTATTTTCAAAAATACTGAACAAAAAGATTAACAGGATTAAGAATAAAACATGTTTAGCTGTAATAGGTGAGAGTAGCAACCACATATCCAAACATTGAGGTCTTGAAGGGATGAAAACTCCACATGAGGGAGTTTGAGACAGAAACAGCAGGAGGAAAGGTTTCTCAGTGTGGATGACAGGGGAGGATGTAAAATCGCCTCTTATGTTTTAATATGAATAAACCATTAGAGCTTAAGTAAAGGACATGCAGATACTAATTGGATATGCTTGGTTGATTCTATTACAGCTTGAAGATACGCCTAGGCAGAAAGGTCAGGAGGTCGATGTGATGCTCCATCTGATTCAGTGATAGTTTTCTCCTGATCCTCCCTCCCCTGCCCTCCCTCGACCTCACACACACACACACACACACACACACACACACACACACACACACACACGTGCGCAGACACACACGCCTGGGGGTCAGCTATCGTGGTTGCTGCTCCTGCTTGTCCCTTAGGCATAGAGGGTGGACAGGCTATTGATCAGCCAGACTATTATCAGAGCTGAAGCTGTTTATCATGCTGTCTGCTCTCAGCAGGGAGCCTCCGTCTCTAATGGACCATTGCACGTTGCTCCCCTGCACCTGTTCTTGCCCCCCCCCCCCCACACACCTTAAGCACCATCGATCCCCACATCACCCGTCCTTGTCTCCAGCTGCCCCACTCTCTGGGGGAAGGAGGCTCGTCCTCCTGCACTGTCAGCAGTGAAATATGTTTCTCATCAGTGTCCCTCCTCTTTTCTTTGAGGAACCACCAACAGCCTGGTAACTTCAGTCTGGAAACAATCATGAAGAAAACTTCATTAAATATTTATGCTTATTAGACTATAGTATAATTCAGCAACAATGATTCACATTTCCTCTCTGTGTAAGTTAATAATTTTTCTTAAAGTTAAAGCGTCACTAAGTTTGTCTCTTTCATGAAGTAAGGGGTGCTTGAAAAAAAAAAGTAGTGGTCATAAGAAAAGCAACAAATGTCCAGATGCCCTCACTTATTATTCCACCAGGTGGAAGAAAAGTTCCCAAAGCGCAAGATCCTATATTTCCCAAAATACAACTTGACAGCAACACTCCTTGGCTGGTAAGCTACCATGGCTTTGAATCATGATTCAAGATTAACTTCATCTGTTTATTAAGAAATGTGTCATGGGCTCTTCACCCATACTGCAGCCTTAAAAAGATAACAATCAACATCATTCACCTTAAACATAAAACAAAGAACATTAATGTTCAGAGACATTATGTCACATTATAGTTATGTTTGCATACTGGAGAGCTCCATCCTCAACAGAGGACATTATACTGTTCTAACAGACTGACTATCTCTATCTGTAATATGTGAAGCCCCTTTAAATCTACACAATTCCTGTACGATGTAGGTGTATGCTGTTTTTTTTAAAAGCTTCTTTTTTTTTTTCCCTGACATTTGCCCTGATGACAAATCGAAAGATTCAGCCCATGTTTGCTGACAAAGCTTGAGTGTACTTTCCGTTGACCTACTATATCTGCTCATTCGATAGTTTATAACCATGTCCAGCCACACACGCTGCAGCATTGGTCAATATCAGCTGTGTGTACAGCAGAGCTGTTACACCGGCATATCAAAAAAGCGGCAGTAAATGTCACACACTAGGAGCCAGGGCCATAATCAAGCCGCTGGACAGTGGTTATTCAGAGGTCATGCAGAGTGCTCAGTCGTCTGTGGCGGCTGGCCGGGGGAAACAAAGTGATGAGGATTTAATGATAGCCAGCTTTGTGGCTATTGATAGCAGAGTCAATGGGCTGCACTGTGGGTGTCTCTCAGATACACAGCAGATTAGCAGCTCTGTGCCAGATGAAAACGTCAGAGATCAATAGGACACAAGGGAGAATCAATAATCGTCCCACTACTCTGTGGCTTTCATTTGGTGGATTGCTCTGGTCCTTTATGACTCGCCGTGCTGTCAGCATGCCATTAACTGCATTCATAAAACATGCATCAGAGATCCGTCACGGGCATCATATGTTAATGCCTGCTGCTAATGAATATGAATGCTCTGCTCATAATCCAAGTCTCTCTCTCATTACATTACTTTACACCTCGCTGAGCCCGGAGAGCTAGCCTTGGATGAAATGTAAATCACTGCTTTATTGGCAGTAAAAGCAATCATACTAAAATGCACATGCAGACAGGAACAAATATACTTACTTTGCAGTGTTTGAATGCTTTGAAGCCTATAGTCTTGTAAAAAGTGCAAGGAGAGATTGGGCTAATTGCAGCATCATCACCACTGCCTGAGGTGAGGAAATAACACAGAACACTCAGCCATGTCCTAAATACTATAATCAGCATTACCTGGGCTTGTCTCGCTCCATTATAGTCCAGCAATCTTAGATTAATTAGCATTATTGTGCACAGTGAGTGAGAGAATTGGACAGTAATTACATTAACCTTCGGGATCACACCTTGTCTTTCTACAAGACGTGTCTGAGCAATAAAAGATTGCTGCTGCATAGATGATTACTCTTATCCTTGACAGTGTCTGCCTCCCAAATTGATCCAATTAGCCATTCAGGGCTAATTTAATTACTTGGGGCTGCTGTAGCCTCTCTATCTTTCTGTCCTTGCCACCAGGATAATCACAACTCTGAGCGCTGGAACAGATTAGCACATGCATGAAGAAAGCAAATTTAATCTGATATGGCAAAACATGAATTCAACAGTAGTTGTCAGATGCATTGAATGCAAGCATTCGTTCATTTCTTTAATCAATATACTCAATAGTTGCAAAATTCTTACAGACCTGTGATAGAGAAGCCATTGAGTCTGGTTTTGTCACAGTTATTAGTCTCAGAAGTCTATATTGAACTTCTCTGGAATATCAATCACTTCAAAAAAACTAAGTTTCATTTTAAACACTCATGAAGGTGAGCGCTGGTTGGTAGGAAATAACATATTTGTATGATTAGTATGCACAGAGCTGTCCCCAAGTTGATATTAGGTGAAACCATCTTCATGCACACAGAGTAATCTCTTCTGCTTCATTTTGAGCACAGTGAAGGGACGCCGGGCACGTACCAATCGTCTCCTCTGCAGGGACGAAAATGGCTTTGAGAAATGAGAGGTGGAAGCCGCGGCGTTGCCAGCCTCATCCATAATTGGCAAAGATGAGAATGAACTCTGGGCTTGGCTCGTCTTTGTTGTAATTAAGATGAAATTCAGCAATCGTTTAAACTTACAAATGGAGGTTTGACAGAAGGCCAAGAGCCCATTGAAATACCATTGGCTTGCAGTTTAGGTATTTATCTCTCTCTGCAGAATGGAGGAGGCTGTATTTAAGTTCCTTCTATCAGCATTCAAGATTTGGATTCTGGCAAACCTCAGAGTAAAAGGTCAGACGGTAATATATCTCAGGAAGCAGAAACCATATAATTGAATTTTAAATTAGACGCAGGAAAAGATATCACAAATTAACCCAGTATGTTAGGAACTTCGTTTTATGGAGCTTACATGTGAAAGAGAGGCTAAATCCTGTATCATCTGTTGAACATTTGGAAACATTTGTGATACGTTAAAATCCAAAAGAAGACAAACAGTTAATTCCTGAAAAATCTTTCTTTGCTTTCTTCTTATCCCTTCTTCTTTTTGTGGATTGGATTCCTGAGCATGACATGTTATTTCAGGCCAAGTTTTGCGGCTAATGAGTTGAAATAGATCCAGAGTCTTGGTGTTCACAATAGCCAGTGGGAGCCACATTAAAGAGAGTGTGTATCACAGCTCTACTCATCCTATGGGGGGCTTTCTTCCATGCCTGTGTATGAATCTCACTTGGTCATGAGCAGAGCGTATAAACAGCTTTAATCAGGGAATTGTGTGGGGAGAGTTCTTCTTTAATCTGTGACTATAACACCAGATCAATGAGGACTCTGAGCCTTGGCCGATTCACCACCACATACTATCACTGACTTTTTAGTCTGTACAGCTCTGATGGAAAAACAAAACCACAGAGTGAATTTCATGCAAAGACCGAGCTGCTCCAAATTGGGTCTTACGTAAGGAAAGTTGCAAACTGCAGTAATTATCAACAAAGTGCTGTTTTTTATGTTTTGAGAAAATACAACTTGAAACAGGAGAAAAATGTGTTTTGTTGCCTTTACCCCCCCCCCCCCCCCTGCAACCGATGTCAACAACATGTTTGACATGGTTACACAACATAAAAAACCAGTGAAAGAAGTCTCCGGAGATGAACTCAGCCCAGTCATCAGAAAGCGTTTGGTTTTTGCTTTATAATTCTCTCTAAAGAGCTGAGGCAGAACTTAAAGTGTGGGAGTTTTTTTTTTTTTTTAAGAATATTAAATGATCACTGGATTACCAAAGTGAAACAATAAAGGAGTGTTAGGGATTAGTGTTGGATGTCTTTTGATGGTCTTTCAAGTGCCAACTGGAAATTGCACAAACGTTTTTGTCTATGTGTTTTTAACATTTTTACTTGAAATAAACAGCACAAATCAGAATACACCCATTCCTTTAATGCTTCTACTCTTATTTCTTCATGATTTGCTGTTGGTTATGCATGCTGCTTTATCTGTTTCCTAATACTGGCCCATAAGCGAACACTCTGTTACTTTAGTGTCACAACTGGGTTCAAACAATTCACAGTGTTGGTGTAATGCGGCTATTAACAACACCACCGAATATAGAGAACCAACAGGCTCAGAGCAATGTGAGCCAGTTTAATCTTTTCTAATGTTTGATGGTATTTGCTTGCAAGCGAGAGCAACAAGTACATAATTATCTGTCTAATTAAGCTGCCAAAACACAAGCACAGTGCTGGAGCACCTCTGAAACAGTGAGTGCACCATTCATTAGCATGTGCTATAAGCTTATTAATCATCTAACAGCCAATTAGCACACTGTTACCATTTGCAGTGGGTGTGTAAATAAATTCCTGGGTTAATTTCTTCCTCTGATAATAAAGGGAACATTATGAAAATTAGCTCTGTGACTATGTAAATGATCTATGCTGTTAATTGCATTGCAGCGATAGATGTTTGCCATGAACCGGGCTGGTGAGGCAACAAATATTTCCCAGGCTGTTAGAGAAATTAATCGGGTAGCTGCTGATTCCCCCGAGGAATCCACCAGCTACAATAATGACATTTACCCGGCCCTCTGGCACGCTGATAATGACAATGTCGCCACTTGGCAGAGGGCCAGCAGGAGGTGAGGGCGCTGGTGTGAGGCTGGCAATCATCTCTGAGAAAAAGGCGGCATTGGACACACACACACACACACACACAGAGACACACAGAGACACACACAGACACACACACGCACACACACTGACGGACAAAACAGTGAGCTTTAAGGACTAAATCAGCTCACCCACTGGTAATAAATAATAATTGCTTTCTAATAAGGGTCATGCCATTAGCAAATTAGCTCTCCACTGAAATGCAACCACAGCAGAACATGCTGTTAATGAAAATGCAGTCCAATGGGATTCACTTGACCAAAATAGAAACACGCACATATGCACATTGAATTTGGTGAAAAACAACGGATGAACACTCAATGCTAATAGAAGAAGATGCACAATGCACCATGACTGTTAAAATGACGTCATCACCTCCACAACCATGGAGCTGAATCCTTTTAAAGTCTTACAAGTAACTAAGGCGGGCCTTTCATGTTTATGTTTTGTAAGCGAGAGATGTTTTGATGTAAGAAAAACACATAGCAAGGTGTGAGCTCTGGTTTCCTTTTGCTTGAACTCCAGAAGTACCCCACGCATCATGTTCTGGCCTTGTGATAAATACTTCAAGCTGGTATTAATCATGCGTGTGACAGAGGAGGAAATAGAGGCCAGGGCACAGACAGGATGAATGAAGCGCTTACTTCGGGTGGCTTCCATAAAACAGCCTTGCATGGAATAGTACCCTCGTAGTGCTGTCTGGATACTGACTGTGCAGCTTAAATACACTCCACAGGGTCGACTGGATGAAGTGAAGCTTTCCTTACGCAAACAAAAAACTCAGAGTATCTTTTGATTTATCCAAATAGCATGACTTACAGACTTTCAGATTTGCGTTGCTCACACGATTAATCAGTTATGATTGTTGCTATCACTTGCTTTCACGGTTAAAGCAGCCTCCTGCTACCTGGGAAGATACAACTGAGCCTCCGAGTCTGCACCACCAGACAACAAAATAGTATCATTCACCAAGCTGTCAGGTTAATGAAATTTCTCTAACCCATCTCCCCTACCCCGAAAAAGACCTGAAACTAACTCAACAAAAAACACCTTTTCTTTCAGAAGCTATAATTTGATCATAAGTGCTGCTACTTTGCCTTTGATTGTGACTATATATCTGTCTACTGACAAACTGTAATATTTCTTAAACTCTTACTGTGTAGTGTGTCTGCTATTTTATTGTTACATTTCAATCCTCTGTATGTTTTGTACATAGCTGAATTAAAACGTCTCTAATTTTGCCTTTTACTTATTTTTAATAAGTGAATGTTCTGTTTTTGTCCTTTTTTATCAGCTGCTTAGCCATGTAGTTTTATTAAAACAGATTCCTCCCTCCCTCTGCTACCCAATCAATTAACAAGCGGGTAATACCAGGCCTGTTAGAGGCAGCCCAAACCTTCCCAGCCCTGTCATCTTCTGTTGGAACAATTGCTTAATATAACACCAGGCTCAAAGGAGCACTTACCGGGGCCCAATCTTCTAGAATCAATAACAACAGGCAGGCTATATTGTTTCAAACAAGGAAACAGTGGGGGATGAGAGGGAGAGAGAGGGGAGAGAGATGGGAGGTGGGTCAATACAAGTGCTTGGGTTTAAGAGACGCTGCCTCAGCTACAATAAAAAACACGTGCCTCAAAGTGTTGCTGGCCTCCGACATAGATATAAGCACCACTTCCTGTGCAGAGTGTTTTTGAGGCCTGAGAAAGGACGTGGCCTATCACCAGGCCTCTCTTCAACTATGAGAAAAGTCATGAGCTTTAACCTCTGAGCCGCAGCAGCACAGCTAAAGGGCAGCAGCCCAGAGGGAGATGCTGTGCAGACGTCTATACAGCTTTTGTCCCTCGCCCTGAGGGATGCCATCAGGGAGTGGCTGCAGTCATGGCATTTAGGGTCAGGAAAGATTTCATTTTCTTAATGATAATTCTTCCGGGGAGCTGTCCATCAAAGTAGATGAAAATTTAAAATTGTGCTGTGAGCAGATGATTGAAGAGGCATTTGCCATCCAAATAACACAAATGCCACTGCCTCGCTAGCATAACAATGACAGGGCAGAGCTATCCGGCCGTGCTAATGGAGAGCATTTTTCTAGTAAGTGAAGCTGTCGCCTCTCAGGGGCCTGTCAATGTCAGAGCCACATGGATCGCATCATTTCCTGTGCCAGCAGGGTGAGCTGGCTGGGAACACCACAAGTATCGATCTGTCTGTAATCACAGCAGCAGTTTGTGCCTCAGAAAAACTTCATCCTGAAGTGCTTATCTCTAAGGGCAGGATCCAATTTCTTTGCAGCATGCAGGAGAGGACTGAAGGAAGGAGGGAGGAGACTCTGTGTCAGTGATCTTTACTACAAGCCTGAAACAGAAGAGCGTACAGATATTGACAGCATGATGTCTATCATCAGAGCTCGAGGCCTGACTCTGCCCCTGAATGACCTACTGGAAACACTTTGTGAGACCTCAACACCTCGGAATCCTTACGCACCACTGTCCAAATAAATGTGCTGCAGTTTTCTGCTTTTAATTCGATTGGGTTCGATCGGTTAAGTGCAGGAATAGAACCTGATGCCAGAATATGTCAGACTCTTCTAAAAAAAAGGAGCATCAGAGAGTGTGCAGATCAATGATAGATGAAAACCAACAGAGGAAAGAGACGCCACATTCCTGAAATTCTGGGTCTCCTGTTATCAAAGCAAAAGAACGCTTTCTGAATGCACACTCGAGCATTTCTATTAAAAATGATCAGTGCGGCTGAATGGCTTTGACAAATGTGAATGCCTGTGAAACGTGAAGCAAAAAATGACAGGCTCTCGGAAGATGGGAATTTGAATAATTGTCTATTTTGGGAGCAGAAGAGGTGGTTTTGACTAACAACAAACGGGTGAATGATCACACCTGCGTCTTCAGATGAAGACGGCGAACCTCGATGGACAGAAAAAGAATTCAACAAATGAGAGAGCGAGGAAACAGGTGAAGGGAAGGTGTGAACTGCGCTCTCCCAGGAGGAGTGTGATCATTTCTGCCTCTCTTCTCACTCGTCTCAGATGTGTTCACATTAAAGTATCGCCGACTTAAAATCTCAAAATTAATCGAAAAAGGGTTTTAATGTCTAAAACGGGATTTTGACATAGTAAGCTAGTTATTGGCATACAGCACTCCTGTTCTCAATAAATAGATATAAAAAAAGCAAATCTGTTTAAGAAGTATTTACACAAAATAAAGGATAAGTGGAACATTTGAGGGGGTTATTGGATAAATTTTGCCGTATTGGGTTTGCATGAGATTAAACCCATCATATCTTATGTGTTTTATTCAACTAAGTATCATCAGCAGCACTGGTGGACAAAATAGGCAATAAATCTTTGGGGAAAATCACTTAAATTGTGAATGTGATTGAATCGTCTGCTTTCTCATTCGTCCTTCAGCAGGTGCAGAGGAACATTGGTTAGCGGACTGACAGACTGCGAGAGAGTGGCGCGCTGCTGTATGGCTCCTATCAAACAGCACAACATGACTTCCTCCAGCTTCCAGCGCACTACCTGCATACTTCCCCCGTTACTATGGTAATACTGACTGGCGTAAGTAGTGACGGGCCGACCATAGACATCAGAGCGTCTCTGGAGCAGAAACATCAGAGCGGCTGCTGGCAGAGGTGATTTATTAAGCCCGTGTTCAAAGTCCATCCGAACCATAACAGGTCTATAAGCATGCAATGAATTGAATACATTAAACTAGAGAGAGCCCTCTCCCTCTTCATTACAGTGTTCTATTACATTCCAGCATGCATGAAAGGCTGAATGAAAGCACGGACAATAATCTGAATATAAATACACTGGGGTGTGCTGAAAATCAAGCTCACATTCTTATTTTGAGCATAGGGTGTTGTGCACAGAGTGAGCTGTGATTTGCTGCTAAATAATTGACTTCTGAATTGTTAAGATCTCAGGAGAGCCTTTCAGTTTATTCATTGCATGGCCTTTGCGGCATGTGCGGCATATTAGCCTTTCAGAAACGTCTTGTCAGGCCTGCCACCAGCCTGTACACAGAGCCTCTTCTCCTCCACCCCTTTCCCTGAATAGTAACCTTCAACTAACCTTTAAACCACAGCGAATAATTTCAGCCCTATTTTCATATCAATGGCTGAGTCAAGCCAGGCAATTATCTTTTATCCGTATCCTTTGCTGTCAGTGGAGAGAATAATAAAGTTTTCCCCTGTGAGGAGCTGGAGAAGGGAGGAGAGAGAGGGAGCCAAAAAAAAGGAGAGCAAGATGCTGGAGATGCTATCTAAAGACATGAATGCGCTGATGAATTATTCAGTAATGACTACAAGATCTGTCATGAAAAAAAAAAGCTCTGCTAACATCTGCACTGTGTTCTGAGGGGGCTGAGCAGAGCAGGGCACTGAAGCCAGAACGCCTCTGAAGATAAACATGACAAATTGGCAGATCATCTGTTCAATTAGGAAAGCAGAGCAGGTGTGCCGCTATGGCGCCTGTGCCATAGGATGACACAGTTACCAAGCCAAACCAGAGGCATGATGGGAAATACCTTGTTTGTGTGACAGTGATTTAGAGCAATGCACCAGAAGGATACCCCAAGAAAAAAATAGGATATTCCCCTCGGTACTCATTAAAATTCGACTGCAGACGGCACCCTTTCCCCTCTCCTCCCCCCTCTCCATTTCATCGCTTCATCCTTCTGCTTTTGGCTCCTCAGCTGCCTGACTGGACTTTCCAGGATCATTTCTTATTAATCCATAAAACATACCGTGCTGGTGATTGGAATGAAGGGAGCAGTGGAGCAGCAAAACAGGAGATATGGAAAATATCACACATTTCAGCAAGCTAGCAGGCAGAGAGGCAGGTTTTTTGGGGGGAGGGTGGGTGTTGGAGGGCAAGGGGAGTATAGAGGAAAATAAGTGGTGAACAGGGAATGGGCTGTGTGTGAGAGATGATGTTGAGCGGGGGGGGGGGGGGGGGGGGGGGGTTGGAGGGGGCAAAGAAGGGAAGAGAGGAGGGGGGTGCAAGCAAGAAACATGTTTTGAAATATTAATCCGTGGTTCTGGCCGTGGGCTGGAGCAAGAAGATGAAAAAAAAAAAAAAAAAAAATGCAGAGGGAACCTTTGAAGCGAGGGGAATCATTGCTACATTTGTGAGGCACCCGCTGCAAGGACGGCCATGTTAGTGGAGAACAACTGGGGCAGGTGCAATGTTCTCCACTCTCCTCTTCGTACAGCTTACCGTTACAGCAGCAGCAGCGTGTATTTAGAGTGTTTCCTTTTCCTAGTCATGACGCAGATGAAATGAGGGTGGTGTGGTCTCTTAATCCCCTATGCCTTGTAAAGCCTTTGAAAGGAATACTTACTGTGGCATTAACTATCGTCTTAAAGCAAGCTCTGAGGGAAAGCCAACTTACTGCTCCGGCTGCAGCATCATCAGATTTGGGTGGAGAGTAAAAGTGTCTAACAGGATCTTATTGAACCTTAATGACCTGCTGAAACCCTGCTGAGGGGCTAATGGATTCAGCACTCTGTTGTGACTGCCCTGTGTGCCCGTTATAGCCACGGCCTGCTGCTTACTCACAGCTCTGTGAGGCCCATCCGCTCAGTCAATCATCTCTCAGTGCTATCCATAGACTGTAAAGAACATGGACGAAGTCTCACTGACGTCACCGATTGCTTTCTGAAGAGTATGAAGCCCAACCATGGCCGTCACCTCGGATGAAATACTGACTCCAACTAACTAACTGGCTAATAGGGACAAAGAGGCAGGGTTAAAGTGGGCTGAATAAAAACATCTCTGTTTCTAAAACAAACTTAACTAGCTCTTTTAGCCTGTCATCTAGCTAACAGAAGGGCCATACAAATACAATTTAAAGACCAAGACCCTGTTTTTGTTAGAGGCCATACATGTTTATTTCTAATGGGGATTCCCTGTTTTGTTTTCTTGCAAGCTTCAACATGAGGCGGAACCACAGTTTTTTTTTTTGCACTTCCGCACCGGCTTCATTTTTACAACACTGTAGGTTGCCGCTTGGTGCTATCACACCTTTACTTCCTGTTCTCCACACAAACACTCTCATACAGGAACCACAACGAAGATGTAGCAGCTTGAAGAAAAAAGAAAAGATGGCTCATTAAACAATGGAGAGAAAAAGCATTTAGGTGGATAACTCAATATTCAGTACTCAATTTAGCACTGCAAACACGTAGGCTATGAAGACAATACATTGAAACACTTTGAAGAATCACATTGGGAAAAGTCATCATCATTAAAGCGTACTCGGGCTAAGTATCTTAGATGAAATATGGTCTCTGCATCAAAAGACAGCAGGCATAACATTGAATGTGTGTCCTTTCTCTCTTCCTTTCTCTGGCAGCACCCTGCTGGGAAACTTGGAATTACCCTCTGTCTGGCTATTCTCAACTAATAATAATGAAGTTTTTTTACCCCTAATTATGCAAAGAACTCTCAATTAGCATAACTCGTCCTCTGTGTCAGTACAAACAGTAGAACACCCGTAGGCCCATGATACTTTCATTCTCAGCCTGCTCTGTGTTTTTCTCTCATTTCCTCTGGTGAGTAAATGAAAATGTATTTTTAAGAAAGCTAGCTGTGGATGTTAGTGTTGGTGTGCAGGTGTGATGATGCCGTGTTTAGTATGCCGCCCTCTGCAGGCCCCCACGAGGAACTGCAGCGCCTTGAACGCTAAAGGCCTGGAGCTTCCGCAGAGAGGCAGCGACACACTCCCTCTCACACAGCCTGCAGCCAAGATTAAAGATGTATGTTTAGGGCAGATCAAATAGAATGCAAGAATCCACAGGCCTACAGAGAGAAAACAACACATTAAAATAAGATTTTAAATACAACCATACATACTGCGTGCTCATGGCTTTTGTCTGAGCCTGCAGTCGTGGTGGCTGATAACGTCCATCAAGCCTGTTATCATCAAAAGAAACAGGCATCCGGAAAAGCAGAGCTACTGGTGGATATTTGTGCATTTTAAGGACAATGCCGTCCTGAGGGGAAATCATGAAAGAAGCGAGGAACAACTGACGGCTGCTGTAGGATGCTCTTTGTGAAAATGAGTGTATAATGGTAGTGTGTTTTCATGTAGTGTTGGCAATCAGTTGTGTCAGATGCAGATAAGTGATGCATGGGACTCAGACGTGTCATATATTGTTTTTTTTTTTTTAAATATATTGTGAGACGAGAGTAAGACATTAAAGCTGAGGCACACATGGGGGATGCGTGTACTACTTAATGCTGATGAAAGTGCCTGAAGTCCTTAAGGGTTTGGCAGTAAACACTACAAACAGACAGTCTCTGTTTCTCTGAGGAAGTTCTCTTCTTAAGACTGCTTAAGGCTGAAGACGCAGCATTTCTTAAACAACAAAAAAGAAAGTCAAACCAGATGCCAGTAATCTTTGAATAGATCCATGGCTTCTGCTGACTTGTGGTCTCTCAAGTATCCTCGAGCCTGGAAAAGTCACAGCTGAAGGTGTGAAGTGGACACCCAGCCACCACATGACACAGCGATATCCAATCACTGAACAACGTTTTGACACATCAGCAGCACTCCAGAGGGGCCTGTGTGGACTCAAGTGTCCACATTCCTGCTCGGTGGGCCCTTGGCCCGGCCTGGAACACACACACACACACACACACACACACACACACACACACACACCTCAACTGACACAGACATGTAAACTGTGCTGGGTGGAGCAATGCTTCCTTTAAGAAGTGGAGATGAAAGGTCACATTATGGTGTCAGATTAGACATGGCTTTGAGTCCAGGCTTTGGTCAGACACATTAGAGGGACATGTTTTCCCATCGCCTCATTTAAGGTGCGCCTGTGAGTCTTGTGAAATCCTCTCCCCTCCTTACATCCCACATCCACCGCCTCAGGCTCTTGCAGGGAAAGAGAGGCGAGATTGAGAAAGAGAAAGAGAGAAAGTGTGTGTGTGTGTGTGTGTGAGGGAGAGAGAGGATTTCACGAATGCCTTCATCATTTAAACGGCTGTTCTGTCGCTGGAGCGCAGCATGAATAATTCAGTGAGGCTGCTCCTTCTTCAAACAGACAAATAGAACAGGATTACGCCTCCACAAAGCAAACGGTAAACACCACAATCAAAACAACAGAATTAATTAGGTAATTAGGGAGACAAAATAAATGTGAAATAATGATAAACTCTTCTGAGACCACAGCTGCAACTCGGTTACAGTCTGCAAATATGCAGATTCAAGAGTTCAGCATGCATTTACAGGCTCAGAGGACTGTTCACAATGAATGGCATCGGCATCCTTTTTTAAACATTTTTATTGTGAGAGTCAATGCATAATCCACAACCAAACACTGCTGAGGAGGAATTTTAAATGTGTATTTGCAAGACACACATCTATATGAAGCAAATCAATCAGCAGAGATGAATATTCAAAACCATTTTGAGGAGATCATCATTGCTTACTTTATGTTTGCATTCCATAAAAAAAACACCCAGGCAAAATGGACTCTTATTAATGCTTGTTCTGAAAGTTTAAATAGATTATAAATCTTCTCTGGCGTAAATCTTCTCGGTTGTATATACACACTGAAACGGGTGAGTTGGGAAAAACAGATGGGGGGGCTTGCATAATTGAAGAATGAAAAGCAATCCAGCTCAAGGATTTGTAGTTCATTTGCAGTCCTGAGTTAAGGCATTTATCTCCTTCTCATTTCAGCGTTGGTATTTCACCGCTGTACAGCCGATTAAAATGTAAACAAAGAGAATCCTTCTCATCTCAGAGAAATCCAACCATGAAGAACAAGTGACAAAAGCGGGCGTATAGTCGCAAGCCTACAGAGCATTTTGTTTGCCTTGTGATCTGGAAAGGTCAGGGCTAAACCTCCTGCTAACAGCAATTAACGTCTCCTACAAGGTGCAGGAAGTGCAGTCGTCATCAGCCAACATCCCCGGCTTTCATCACATGACAGCGTCTGGCATGGGGGGGAGGGCTTACAGGTGAAGCTTCTTATGAGCGATCCATTTCAAGTAATATTTAAATCACATTTCCAATTTGCAGCCCTTGAACAGCAGTTACGAGCAGAATGAGGAGGTTGAGGCATAGTGACAGCTTCTCTGGGGGGGGGGCGCTTTTATTGAAAGTGATGAATGCTCAAAAGAGGGGATTGCTCGAAGGGAATTCATGAATTGGAGAGATTATTTAAGTAGAGATCAATTTAAAAGTCTTACAGTGAGCAATGTTTCAAGGGCACAAAAACTACTGAGCATGACCAAGGGGAAAAAAAGGATCTCTTCAACAGCTTGAAAAGCTTTTTGCCACTGGAACAAATTAGCCCTCTAAATCTGATAATGCTTCCATCCAAAGCAGTTTCATCAGCAAAACCAGGACAAGGGGGACAATAGACGACACAGTGCAGATACTGTCTGTGCAGCAGCAGCAGCATGTAATGACGGATGAGTAAGAGGATGAAAAACAAGCCTTGATGTCCAGCAAAGCAGCAGGGGTCACAAAAATATGAAACAATCAGAGGGTGTGCCTCAGAGTGAGAAAAAATGTACAGAACAACTGCCTTTAAACTGCTGGGACGATCTATATTAGCCATCGCTGAACACAAAACCCCTGAAGACAGCATTAAAAGCTCAACAAGACAGACTGTGATACAGTGTAGCTATCAAAGGACGATGGAAACAGATCCCCTGTGTGGATGGAGAAAAAAGAAAATACATCACTAATAAATGAACATTAGGTACAAAGAGAAAAACGGGTAAATCTGGGACAAAAAGAATGAGGCGCAGATATTTCTTTTGAATCAAATGGAATAGTGAATGAGGAGCTGCTGCGGCTGCTGTCCTGCAGGGGCAGGGTGGCTGTTTTCTTTCTTTCTCCGGAAGCACATCCCCGTCTCTGCCAGCACTCATTTACTGATCTCATTAATATCCCGACTCTGAGGAGGAGAGAGACAGCAGCCTTGAAACAGCCTCCCCCCCCCCCATCTCCTCCTCCCTCCTCCCATCCTCCGTGTGCCTGTTCCACTGGGTCCCCCCTCCCTCTCCTCTCATCTCCGCCTCTCTCTAGTTCAGTAATTGGGCACAGCTCATTGTTATTCAAAACCCTGTAGAACCAATTAGCTGCAGACCTTGTGACCCTGGGTTGCTATGTAATGGTGCAAGCTAAAGACTCTAAGTGAGGAAGCCAAGAGCAAAGGTTTTAAATTCCTTTAGTTCCTGATTAATAATCCTGTCAGGGCGATCAGAGGCATTAAAGAGAGACTCTGGTTCGGCTCCTGCTTTTATGGCTTCCCCCTCATTTCTAGTCTGTCCATTAAAGCTTAATGATGCCGGGGGTTGCTCTCTCTCCTCTGTCTTGTCAGATAAATGTACAGTTAACAGGATGATGAGGAATCCTGATCCTCCAGCAATCTGGGACAAAGCAGCCCTGTGACCCCGCAGGGGGGAGAAGTATGGCAGGAGGGGAGGAGAGGAGGACAGTTCAGAGAGGAAAACAGAGGTGGTGGTGGCGGTGGCGGCAACTGTGGCGGCGGCAGTGTGACTGGTCGACCCGAGATGTCCGGCCGCTCTGGAGGATGGAGATGAAAGAGACTGGGTGGATAAAACCTGGGGTGGAAGGCAGAGATGAGAGGGATGTAGATAACGCCTCATGCAAAATTGATGAGGAGAGCAAAGTTAAAGGAATAGCCTGGTGGCGGAGGCTGCACACAGTCTGACGCTACAAGTGATTTTTTTTTAGAGTGCAGATGCTGCAGTGCAAAAATAGACTGCCACTGAGGATATAATGACTAATCAGCTGTGCAGAATGATCTTTGTTTACACCTGTTTATATGAGCTGGTATTATAGGAGCATATGGTCGTAAATTGATTAATTTAGCAAATCGGTCATGGCCACAGCTCTCCAAGGCTTAAAATAGAATTCATTATTTTCAATAACGATAAAGTATCATGTTTCCACATGTATGTTACAGAGGTTGCTTATAGTGATGAAAAAACAGAGGATTGTCACTCAACTCTTCCTACCTCATGTCTAAGGGTCCATATGGTGGTTTACCGCATTTGTTTGGCTTCACAATCCAGTTTACAGTTCACGCAAGGTGTCATGTGTCATCCCTCTAATTAACTAGTTGAAACCCTCATGGCAAGCCAAAAACTGCAGACAACAATGCTAGCAACTAGCTTGTCAAAATCTGAAGCATTTACAAGCTTACAACCAGATATTTTCCTAAACAGCTGTGTTAAGGGCCATGGCTCTAGATGGAAGCTAATGTTGCTCTGAGTCTGTTGGAAGTCTTGAGTCACTGTTTGCTTAATTACAAACTTTAGTAAAACCAGGTTTGTGTTCACTACTTGTTAAGTAAGTAAGACGATATGTCTGCCAATCAAAGAAGAGGCCCACATAACCTACCTTAGCATGGAAACAGGAAAAGGGTAAAACCATAAGGCTTGCTTTGTCCAAAGATCTCCCCAGTCCTTCCACCACTTTCAGCTCAGTAGATTAATTTTTCTTTACTGTGCATAAAGCATTATGAACTAATTATGCCTTTCTTAGTCTTTATGCTAAACTAAGCTCAGAACTACTAAAAACACACATATGCCCCTGGTACTCCATAATTCCTACTGGCCTCTGGAGCTCCATGAAGCTTTGTGCTCCCTGCTAGCTATAGCTTCAGGATTTTCAGATAGATGGAAGCTCTGATCCACACAAAAAAGTATTCCTTCAACACGCTGCTGAACTGTTATTATCTTAGCTCAGGTGAAATTTACTTCTAACCTTCAGTGTGTCCATTACACACTTGCTTGGTGGCTTCCTAGTTTCAGTTTTATTGAGCAAATCATTTGTGTTAGCAGAACATCCATTTCCAAATCGGCCCATATATGGCAACCAAATCTTGTTGTTTGTGAATCATCTCTGCAGGCAATTACACTTTCTGAATCGAGCTGACGCCAACTCACACCTGTTTTCTGAAACCTGTTTGGAAAGGTTGTGGTGTTTGCATTCCTGGAGATGAAGTGCTTATTTGGTTCACTTCCCCAGGCTTGGCTGAGAGTTGTAAGAGGATTCACATGCGATGCTGTAAACATGGCTGCTTCGAGCCCTCTGACACTGATACATCGCCTCCCAGGCTGCTATAAATCCTTTTACAACAAACTCCATAAAGCTCTTTGGTGCCTAAATATTTATGGTTGCCTGACTTTCCCTTGAGGGTTGTTTTCTGTCCAAGTACCAACATCACTAAGTCATAAGGAGTGACTCCAGACATCTCATCTGAGAGTCGGGGTAAAGGGCCCCGGTGGTCTGGATTGCTCCTAGAAGAACAACGCACAGAGAGGAAAGGGTTTTAATGAAAGCCTCTCCTGTCACTCCTCCTCCTCTGTTAGTGGATTCAATTGACCCGCCAAACAAACATTCATGCTGCGTGACCTCTGCTGACCAGACAGACAAACAAACAAACTTTTCCGAGTCAAAACTATTCAGCCCGCCTCTGTCAGGGACCACGGGGCAGTCAATACAGGACAAACATGCTGGAAATATCAATGGACAGACAACAGGCTGTAACCCGGCCTGGCTGCTGCGTGATTCATGGATCAGGAGGTCAAACTATGTTATCAGTAAAGTACACAGCACAGAGTAAATACAGGTGTGCGGATTGTGAATCCCATAGGTGGATGTCTTCCTGAAACATGTCATTTCAGCCGTCAGTCGTGCTGTCAGCTGCTAAACAAGGTGGCTCCTTGAAACAAGTGTCTCTAAAAAAGCAGCAGCAGGCTTGATGAGTCCTTGAGCATCCTCCCAGTGCTGTGATTACTGACGTTTACCCTCTTAAATATGTGTAATTCCCATTTTCTCTGATTCACGAGTAAGAGCCCTCAGGGGGACCACACTAAGTGGCAGTCTGCCAAAGCCCTCCTGCAGGAAAGGCTGTAAGTCACTTCTCCCTCCACAGTAAGCTACATTAGACAGCTACAGCATGGCTCACTTTACCTTTATTACTGTTATTTGCATAAAGGAGCACTTATGATAGCTTGATTATACAATGTCTAATGTTGTGTGGTGTGACATTAGTTATGACAAAAAGGTGAAAAATAGTGACAGCTATAGTGCTACAATAGTGACAACACTGACTGTACGTGTATCACAAATTGCTGCTTATTAGAGCCGATATAATGACCACTGCTTAGTACCGCCAGCATGTCTGACCACAGAGGACACTAAGACAGGTCATTCCCTGAACCATTTTTCCAATACACTCAATCATAGAGACTCAAGTCATAAACAGATTAAACACACATTGTGTCGGGCACCAGAATTACATTTGTGACTCTGGAAATGATAAATATTTGTTGAAGATTTGATCTGAGAGGTGTTGATGTAGCTTAAACATGTTTGCTTTATGTGAGGCCGATAAGTTAAGGTAAGGACTTCATGTCTGCTTTCACACACCCAGATGTTGACTCTATGATGATTTCTCAGTCAGCTGTTTGTGTTTTTTTTTCTAGTGTGAACGACAAAGTTGTTCATTATTTTTATGCACACCAACTCCTGTTTTTGAATTTTCGAGGATTTTCAGCTGTAACTTATTTTAATCCCGAATCTCACAAAGTGGCATGTAAGATTTTCAAAGAAGATACGCACAGATACAATCAGTCTGTTTTCAAATTAAAAGAAATTTAGTGAGAAGCTCATAATATTGGATTTCTCTTACTTCCTGGCAGGAGGTTCTTCTCAACTTGAACAACAGAAGCAAAGTGAGAGGTAGTGGTTTCATTTAGTGTCTAGTTAGTGTATTCTTTTTATGTCTGGGTTACATCGAGTGTGCGGCAGGCCAAACACAGAAGGCCCACTGTTGGAGAACAGCTACATGATGACAGACCCACCAAGAATGTTGCCCTGACTGCCATATGTAATACAGCACCCCGGCTCCCTTATTAAGGAGTGAAATAATTTCCACCAAAGTGGTTGCGGGTGCTGACAGCTCAGATTAATGCTCTCTGTAAAACAGCCAGAATAACAACCGCTCCTGCATGCATCGTGAAAACCAGTACGTTTGGCTGAGGGAAGCGTGCCAGCTCTACAAATTCATGCATATTTGGGTCTGTGAACATCTGCCAGCACAAATAATTTATGCTGTTCTCTCAGTTAAGGGGCAATGAATCCCCTCTGAAAACTTTTCTCCAACTTCTACAGTAAGCCTACATGCCCCCCTCTCTCCTCTCCCTGGTGTTAAGAGGTGCAGACACACGCTCCAACCACAGAGCGGGCTGGATGAGGAGGATCCTGAGGCGTGTGGGAAAGTCCCAGGCACCACTTCAGTCGACCAAGATCCAACTGTTTCCTGTCCCTCTCCATGCCTCGGGGGTTAGAGCGGGCTGTCAGGGCCATATCCATAACATCCTCCATGCTGCAGCATGAATGGAGCCTTGCCTTGGGTGGGATCCCCACAGCAGCCCCAGACACAGAGCAGATATCTGCATGCACAGCTCAGCGTGGGGCCCCCTGCAGACGCATTTCTGCACTGGAGCACTGAATATCTTATGAGCATCGTGGAGGTGGATCAAAACATTTGAGCTCACTGACACTACAGCACTTCCTAAAGCTCTTGTCGTTGTGTTCCAACACAATGGTATCAGGTGGTTAAACATCTGAGGGGAGTCGTGCTGATATTCAAAACGCAGCCACCAACAGATGCCATATTAATACATTAATCATTAATTGATTCTCTGTCATTTCTGTTTGATCTGCAGCACAAATTCTGGGCTAATTTCTCTCCTCTTTGTGCTTCTGTGTGATGATAGATTGACTATTTATGAGCACTGAGGAAGCCTATCATTTTCCTCTAAATAATAATAACACATGTCTCTCTGTGCACAGTGTCAACACACCTGTGGACAGGAACCAGCTCAGACTGCATTATATCAGCTTGCAAATTAAATTACAAACCGTCAAAATATTTTTGTCGTTATATACCTGACAGCTTATCTCCTGACAACTAATTATAGCATTATAAGAAGAACCAGGAAGTAAACAGAGAGTAGTAATTTATTAAATGATTACTTTGCCCTTTGACTCACACGGGGAAATGAGTGTGTTGAAAGAGTAAAACAACCTCAGATTAACTCGACCATATGTGTGCCTATGTGTGCATCAGGCAAGGCAAAAAGCTGTCAAGAAACTCTCCTCCTTTCCTCATTACTCATCTCGTCTTCACCCTCTCCTGCAGGAGCAAACCGCTCGCCTCCGTCTCCTCTCACAGAGTGGCAGGAGGTCAGCGTCAGGCCGATCCCCGGCAGCCCCAGAAGGAGCTGCTGTCAACAAGCTACATGGATAGTTTGAACAGAGAGGGCGCGGCTGTGACCCGCCGAGGTCAGGAGGAATCACTCAACCAAGAACTGACCAATGCTTCACACAGAGGAGATGTAACTGTCAGGCTTCAGGCCTCCTAATAAGATATCACCGTTACATTTTTGCGCTGTCCTGTTGAGAAAATAATCTAGAAAAACTCTATCATATTTATTGATTTTCATTCAAGTTTTGAGATGAATCAATAACGCATCTGTAAAAAGCATTTTTGTTACCTTGATGTCAATGCAACAAAAATTGCATTTACATACTCAACTGCTAAAGTATTGATATCCCTGTCTGACATGAATGCAGGCTCATACAACTGGCTTGCTGTAAGTCATAACTTCATTAAATGTACGATGCTTTACACCTCTGAGTGAGTTGCGTTTTTACAAAACACTCCTTAAATCGACACTCTTATCCCTCAGGGAAAAATCGAGATGATGATAATTTCACCTCATTGTGATTGAGTATTATTCTTTTTGGTTAGTTTGAATTGTTTGATTTTTTTGACATCGTCGTAAATAAAGGATTTTTTTTTTTTTTAAAGAAGGTGTGAATTAATACAGGTAGATTTAATTTTAAGCTAAAAGTAGGTGTGTCTAATAAAATTATGGAACCAATTGCCAGTGGAGATTAGAAATTGCACCTCCCACCATACATTCACCCACCGTCTTAAGGACTGGCTTTTACTCAATCAAAAATGTGAACACCTTTTATAGTATTTAATCTGAGTGCATGTTTGTCTGTTGCTATGTATTGTTGTAGCTGTGCTGTCTAACCCATGGTGGTTGGTATGAATGGTTGTATGGTTATATGTTTAAATGGAGCCAGTATATTGGCATCATGTTATACTGTTGTTATCTGTTGCTGTGTGTATTCTTTAAAATGTTTTTATTTTTTAGCCACCCTGTGCCTAGCTTAACATCTTGCCAGAGGACTACAGTTGAAAATGAGCCTGTTGGCTAACACTGGCACATTTACAGAAATGTTGATTAATGTGCACTGTCCTTTAAATAAATAAATTAAATGAAAAATGAAAATGGTACCCAAGTGTAGTTTCTCTCCTCTCAGGCAAACTGCTTATCTCTGAGCTTACTCTGCCCTCTGCAGGTTAAAACAGGTAATGTTTGAGATCGTTTCAGTTTGATTGACCAACTGTTTAGTTTTTGTTTTTGTTTTATTACTTTAATTTTGATAAAATAAATATTATTGTAATTTATCAGTAAAGGTAGGAGAAGATCTACTTTTCAGTCAGAAAGAAGAAGAATGCTTGCTGCCCTGAGGTGTGGGGACCGTTCGGGGCCAGGTGTTTGGGTGGGATGTACAGAGCCTGGGTTTGTTGAAGTTTGCAATGCAGTTTGGGTTGTAGTGGCCACTGAGGTCATGAGGTCACAATGTGTGTGTATAAGTGTGTGTGAGCACTCATCCTTCTTATTAGGGCACTTGTGTCTTGTGTTTATTTTAGATAACACAGTTACCTCACTGGCTTTAACTAAAATGTCCAAAACTACAGGTTAAAGGTCACAATCAAAGTATTAGAGATTCATCTTTTTGAGTGAAATGTTTCCCTTTGACTGAGTGATTTATGCAACTGTTGTTCATTCACAGTATCTAATCTTTTGTTTTTAAAGGTCATCCTTCTTTCACTGACCCAGATTTATTTTCCCTGTTTTGGCCTTTTTTCCCCCCCAGCCCACAAATAAGATATTGTTCACACAGTAAAACTTATTTATCAGCAGTCCTTTCCGTTATTGCACGGACATGATTGTGTTTGGGATTGTTGAGAGGTGTCAAAGGTTAAATGACACCTCTGCCTTGCATCCATTATGTGAAGGAGGCTTTTCAAGAAGGACTCATCAAAAATCTAAATTAAGAGACAAACCTGCAGCGCTGAGGTGCAATCATACCCAGGCACTCATGCGTGGATCAAAGCTGAGCGCAGACACAGGGGAACAGCAGATGAAAGCGGAACACATTAAGCTGTTTACTAAGGTGACATGAAAAGGTGTTTTAGCTCAGTATTCAGCCTAATGAGGGTTATCTTTTTAGATATTCAGAGCTGACGGTTCACAGCCATTTGCATCTCTGCTCAACTTCAAAAGAAAACTCAATTTTCTGGCAGGATGATGTCTCATAGTAGAGAGGTCCCTTTAGATTAAATTCACTTTTTCACCGACACGCTTAAGAGCACTTGGGCTTTATAGCTCGCTTAGGGTTCTCCACACTATCACTCTTGGTGCTTGTGAGGACCAACAATGGTTTCCAACCTGAGGTTCAGGACACTGACAAGGAGTCATGAGAAACATTTATAGAGTCTATTTACAGGGGACTAAACAAGGACAAAATGATTTCTACAACCAAAATCCCTTTTGATTTCATTGACGGTCTGTCAGTGTCATTGTGGTTGATAACTAAACATCCTAACTGGTTAGGTTACAATCAACTTTGTACAAACACTATTATTCATCTACTGCTGACTGCTACAGGCTTTGAACATCTGACTTTTCCTCTAGCATCAAAAGTGTGAAATTTGAGGATTTGAGGGAAATTGTTCAACAAATATCTTTACATTTGTCATTAAGTTTTCAATGATTCATGTTCCGAGAATGATTTGTTGTAATATTTATGGTGACTCCTCACCTTTCACTTGGAGCTGCACCAAGATCAGCATTTGGTTTCATGTTGTCTTTGTAATTCATGTTTAATTTGGATTTTTTTATTTCCTGTAGTCTATTTTTTATATTGCCACGCTATTGATCTTACAGTATTTTCAGTATTGTAATTTGCAATTATGTGCAGGCCTATACAGTTTATATATGTTAATTTGTTCATGTTTAAAAACGCTTTGAAGGTTTTTTTTAAAAAAGCTTTGTAAAAAAAGATTTAATTTGATGTCATTTATACTTTAGTACAATACAGAACATTTGTTCCAATGCATTGACTCTGAGTTGTTTCCTGTGTCCGCTGAGAGAGGGACTCATCACACATAAGATGAATCCAGAGTGTAAATTGAGGAAAGGCCTTAACATGCTCTGAAGCCTCCATCATTTCTCCCACTGAGTTCAGATCCTGAGCACAAAACCACTACTACACCACATTGCAAACAGATGGATCAAATAGTCAGACAATCCCTTTATTTGGACTCCTCTCTGTTATTGGAAATAATTTGAGTGAGAATTACCAAATCTGGCCTCCTTTCAGGAAGACAAATGGACACAGATGTAGTTTTCCATTTTACAGGCTGTTTATGTCTTGCAAATTCCTTCTCCAGAAGAGCAGGGTATGTTCTTTCATGTTTTAATGGCTTAGAGTGACCACAGCCCTTTGTGGTAAATGCACTTTTCCAATGCTAATGATATACAGTCACACAAGGCTCTGGCAGCAGTGTGCCACTGAGGCTGCGTGCCCACTGTGTAATTAGTGTACCACTAACTCCTAGTCTGGGGAAACATTCACAACCACATTTAACACTGACGGTTTTTCACCTCAGAGAGCCCCAAGCAGCTGGATACACTCTCGATGGAGCACAAATGTCTTTCAACAGCCACTTAAACAGATACAATTTGTTGTCTAATAGTATGGCAAGCTTCTCGGCGGTCCCTACAGGAGTTAGTCTGGAGCCTTAGAAGGATAAAACATTTTTTTATATTTGAAAGTCTCTTGTGTTATCATTTTAAAATGAAAAAAATACTTTGATGAGCCAAACTCCTACAGTGTCAGTAATGGAAATAAAAAATCCCCAGGCCCTCCCAAAAACAGCACAGTACATAAAGAATAGGAGCACTATAATATGTGACTATAAAACATACAGCACTGTGTGGATTTATTGTTATTCCTGAGAAACCCTGCCATCTAAAGGCTACAACACAAACTAAATTTGTCTGCAGAGGCATAAAAAGATCTTTTTCAATTACCTCTTATTTAGTTTTGTA